>NC_136432.1:147673013-148235513 GCF_052849685.1 Lactuca virosa | reverse complement strand
TTATATATATATATATATATATATATATATATATATATATATATATATATATATATATATATATATATATATATATATATATCCGTCTAACCACCAAATTTTAATTTGTAATAAAAAAAATCACTCATTTTTATAAATGTTCTATCGCAATTATTATTACATGCAAATATCGGTCAAAAAGGTAATTTTAAAAACCGCTGGTTAGACCAAATTCTTGGCAAAACATAGTGTTTTTATTTGTCAATATTTTATTTTTTTGTGTTTTTGTTCAAGAAAACTTATTATGTTTCTTGTTTTTTTTTTTCTATCTTTGTATTTATTTTTATGAATGGCTCATTTGTTTTCACAATAATTTTTTGTATATAATTTGATTACTTTGACTAGGTTTAGGTTTTTTCTAATGATTTTTGTTTTTTTGAAAAACCATTTTTGTGGGTGGACTCGTTATAATGAAAAAACAACTAAATAAACAAAACCGACCTAATACCAATAAATATTTAATATTTTTTAGATTAATTTATAGAAAATATTCATGTGTTTGGTTGAAAGTTGCACTCTCATACTTATAGAAACCGAAATTTGCCGTTTTTGCTTTTCAACATACAGAAAAAACCGAAATGGAATGGTTTTTCAACTAAAAAAACAAAATCAAATTAATTATATCCAAAAACATTGAAACTAAATTAGAGAAACTCAAATCGAAGTTAGAAAAAAAAATCCAATGAAAAATTCTGAAATTTTTGAGAATTTTTTTTTTCTACTAATATCTAACAAAAAGTCAAATAAACATAATAAACAAGAACCATATTGATATTGTAAAATTAGACATTTGTTAGAAAAACAATGATATTAAACACTTCAAAATGAACATTTCTAATATAAATAGAGATTTCCTTAAAAAACAAAAAGAAAAAAAAAATCTAAAATTTAAAAAACTTTCCAAAACATGTCAAAAGAAAATAGTCATTTTTCAAAAACTGAAAAAAAAAATTAATAAATCATTTTCTTTAAATAGCTTATTTAAAATGGTAAGTTTAATAAATTTCTCTATAATATTCATTTTGAAATACACATCCCCATTAGCTACATGTCTAATGTTTCCACGTAATTATTTATTTCTAAATCTAAAACGCTATAATATTTACTATAAAACATACATCAACCGAATCCGATGATAGCATATAAGCTCAATTGATTTGAAAAGAACTTTATGTTGTCTATATCTCACTTCAAATCACAATCACGCACAACAACCCATTAGTCTAGTTTGAATAATAAGAAGGGATAATGATTTAAAAATGTAATATATTTTTCGATTTGTAGACATTTCGTCACTGAGTTTTTTTTCGTCCGCATTTACCCTTCAACTTGTTAAACTGTATACATTTAGTCATTATGACCGGCTACTCCAGGTTAGCCGGTAAAAATGACTTAATTGGGTAATATATTTCTCACTTTGTACACATTTAGCCCTTAATTTTTTTGTACACATTTAGTCCTTAATATATTTTTTTTGTCGCAAAATAAGTCATTTTTGTTTTTGTATTAATTCAATACTTATGAATGATTTCTTTAGGTTTTTCTCACGAAATCTTATGTGGAATAGTCATATGGTGGTGGGATAGGTTGAGGTGGTCCTGTTATATGTTGTAGGCCAAGATACCTGGTGCGGGCCGGCTGTAAGCTGTAGGCACGAAGACTCGAGAAGAGCGGTTGGGGTAAGGCGACATGCCAACAAACCCTGGGTATTCCAGTCTGATGACTGATTGGACTAGTTGCATGTTGGCGTTCCAGTCCAATGACTGATTAGGCCAAGGTATTCCAATCTGATGAGTGTGGGTCCATTATGCATGATAATACATTTGTTATATCGGGTATTTTGGGGGAAACTTACTAAACTTTGTGTTTATCCAGTTGTTTATGTTTTCAGGTTCTATCGTTGGTCGTAGGAAGGAGAATGCATGACTGTACACAATCATCAACAATATTGAGGATTCTGCATTTCTTATATTACTCGGATTTTCGATAAATGTATTTTGGAATAAACGTTTTTTCTTAATAATGGATTTATAATTAGGGAGTTTTGCCTTATTTAAAAATGAAAATTTTTGTTGTGAAAAAAAAAGACATTACACATAAACATCCCCAGCCCCACACACTTCATCAATGATTGTCCCACATAAGATGTCGTGAGAAAAACCTAAAGAAAACATTCATAAGTACCGAATGTGTACAAAAACAAAAATGACTTATTTTGAAACAAAAAAATATTAAAGACTAAATATATACAAAAATATTAAGGACTAAATATGTACAAAATGATAAATATATTACCCTATTAAGTCATTTTTCCGGCTAACCTGGAATAACCGGTCATAAGGACTGAATGTGTACAGTTTAACAAGTTGAAGGGGTGACGAAAAAAAATTCGGTGACCAAATGTGTACAAATCGAAAAATATATTACCCTTTTAAGTCATTATCCCAATAAGAACCAACTCAACTCAACTCAACCCAACACAAGTGCCTATAAAGCCCAAGCCACATCGAAAATAAAACTCCCACACTGACTCACCTTACCTCAATATACAGATACATGTGTTCCTGTTTAGCCCTCAGATATCAAAACATAGAATATCACCACCCAGAAGAGAAAGTTGTTTTTTTATTATTATTATTATTGTGAATACAGAAACTAAAGAGTGGAAGAGTCTCCTTCCTGTTCGTGACTAACCTTTTGTATGGCACACAGATGAATGTAATGGTGTTTATAAAGCATAAAGTATATATACAGAATTCGTGAAACCTATTAATAATAATAAGCTAGCAAAAAGAATAATAAGAAGGATTAGTAGTAGATGCAAAATGAGTGACTAGGCTGTTTGTTACTTTACTCCAAAAGACCATTAAGTAGTGGATGCCCGACATCTGGATTCCTTGTTCTCACTCTATTGCCTCCTCGTTGTCGACCCCTGCATAACAATAAATAACAACAAAACAAAATCATTCAGTCAAGTCAAGTCAAGTGTTGTCTAGATAAATTGAGATGAAAAGCACACTTGAGGAAATGGCAGCACTGACTTTTCTATTAAGTCATTCTTTCAAGTCGAAAGAGAAACAGTGCCTAACCTAGCCTAGTTGTATGCAACTATGAATTGATGACAATGTTTTTAGTCTTGCAGACTTATGTAAGTAATCCCATAGCTTAAAATAAAAGTTGAAACATATATAATCAACCATGGGCAACTGACTACTTTCACATTTTTATCCTCTACCATGAAAATTAAACAATGCATAAAACCAGATTGAAGATAATTAATTCATGAGGATACACAGTAGTTAGTTACAATGAAATGAATGACTCCTTTCCTTTGACTGTGAAAGATATATATATATATATATATATATATATATATATATATATATATATATATATATATATATATAGTTAAAAGGATGGGCAGGCTAAATGCAAGAAACAGCAACATCCTTGTATTCATTTGTGTATTAAATCATCCTACTTTCATTTCCTTCCATTACACCATTGCACTTTCTGTTCTCTTTTTTGTTAAGGCATTCTACTTTGCAAATTATAGCATTTATAATACACTTTGAATCTTTTTTGTATTAGAATTTAGAACATTATACTTTGAAAAATCTACCTAACCACAACAGTTTGAAATCTGATGGCATTGTTATTATTATTGACTAGATTTTACAAAGTACAATGCTATAACATGAAGAAGAAGAAATGAATTGAAGTACATTTTAACATATGTACAAAGGGGAATTGTTAATTTAGGAGAAGTAAGAGTTGTAAATGATATAGATTAGAAGCAAGTTAAGGAGGCCAAAGTCTAGAGATTTTAGTTAGAACAGAACAGAATCTCACAGTTGTATATGCAATAAGGTAATGAAATGCAGTCCAGGCAGGCATCATAGAGACCTTACACTAGTTGACTGGAGCTCCACAGAACCTGAATCATCATTGTCCTGCACATAAAAAGTTGTAATTTTTAATTCTCATACAACAAACTCAATGGCATAATAAATATATTAGAATCATACACAAACAAAAGTTAGATTGAGATACCTCAAATATCAAGTCCTTTCTGGTGATCATGCCAATCACACGAGAAGCACGTGGAACTACAAATATATGCCTCAATCCTAACTGACGGAATAGATTATATACCTGCACCAATTACACATGTAAACCAACCAAAACTCCATATTATTTTCTTCCTATTACCAAATACAAAACAATTTTCATTGGTATAACTGACTGGGTAAATATTTAAGAAACGGTATAATAGAAAGAGAAAAAGAAAAAGAAAAAGGAGATAGATACCTTGGTTAAAGACATATCTTCAGGGACAACATATGGAGATGGGTTGACAAAGGGGGCTAGATCTATGTACATTTCCAAATCATCCGGACTTAGATGGATATCAGATATTGAAAGTCCTTTACTAGAGACAGGTTTCACAAAGTCACTAAGACTGTGCCTGCAAATCACAACATATTAACTGTGACTGTCTATCTATGCAAAAGACTTAAATGAAATGCCCTCTCAGCCTAAAAGATTATTAAAATGTCCAATGAACTAATTATATATATATATATATATATATATATATATATATATATATATACCTACCTGATGGGTATAGATTGGCTTCTCATATCAACTGCAAGAGGGCTATGCTGAAAATCTGCTTTAGACTGAAGAAGTACCAATAAGTGACTGCATCACAAACATTTAATATTTAAATTAAACTTCTTCAGCCTGCCTGCCTGCTAACAAAATAACTGTTTAGGGTTTAAGATTTTATTGTTTATAATTATACCTGCGCAAGATAAGACCTATGACCATTGTCTCTCCACTTCGTGACTGATCCACAACCTAAATGTCATGTATTGTTATTGTAGATATATAACTTTTAACGTTTTTTTTTTTAAGGAAGAGGAAATGGAAAACGACAGACATACAGGAAAGCCATTGTGACTGTTAGTCCTCAGAATAGCGGCTACATCAGCAACTTTCACCACACGAGTGAAGTAACAAACCTATCAAGTTTACAAATAAACAATCAATCATTACATGCAAATATCAAAACCAAACACAATAATTTGGTTTCATGGAATAAGGATGAAATGAATTTTTTAATTGTATGTACAGTTTTAAACTCCACTCTATACAGTATGTAATTATAAATATAATAAATGAACTTTTTATTTACAGATACACAAAATTAAACATAATACAACTCATTAAAACACAAATAAGATTCTAATATAAAAGTTATTTTTAGAAATAAACTTATGATTTTCTTTTCTTAATAAAAGAGATTTGTATCAGTAAAGGTTAGATAAATTAGATTCTGTTCAACTCCAAGATGGAATGAAAAAAAAAAAAAAAAATAGCACCCCTTAGTCAAAGAATAAAAGATTCCATCACAAAAAACAGGCAGTTTTTTTTTATTCGGATGCAAGTGAGATATTTTCATATGAACAGCAGAGTTACAAACCTTTTGATTCCCGCATGCCTCTTTAGCTGTCATTTTTCTCATTAAATTTTTGGGTCTGGATTCAAGTAAAGGTATACCCCTTAATCTCGCCTGTTCTTCATATAAACCTTCGTTGAAAGCATCACCAACAGCCTAAGGAAGGTAAAGGGTCAAAACTCAAAACTTGTTATAGTCATCAATCTAATTCTAATTGTAACTTGTAAGCAAAAATAAAAGAAAAAACTTACTTTTGATATGAGGAGAACAAGCATGATAAGAGGTAAGAGCTTTAAATTATTTGTAATTTCAACCATAATAACACAAAGTGAGACTGTCATTCTCATTGAACCTCCTAGAAACGAGGCAGCTCCAAGTAAAGCATATCTGTCAGGTGTCAATTATAAATTATCAACTGGAAATAAATAAATATATATATATATATATATATATATATATATATATATATATATATAACTATAAAGAAAAGATAAAAGATGTTTGTGGACTCACGTTCCTTCTTCAATGTTGAGCTTTTCATAGAGTCTAACAACAAACATGCCAACAAGGCGTCCATATGTAGATCCAATCATTATACCTGGAACAAATTGGCCAGCTGGAACAGCAGTACCAAATGTCACCACGGCTAAACCATAGAACATAACCTGAGGAGGAGCAACACACATGCAAAACAATAACAGATTTTAACTAACAATGATGTCACTCTAATCTTTTTAATTTAGTTACCATTGTATTTGTATATCATCAATCTTAGATTTGAAATTTGTTGGTTTGGTTACTTTTCTCTTCTACTTAAAATTCCATACTTTTCATTCAAACTTCTTTTTCAAATGTTAAAACTACAAAACAAATAGAAACTGTCTTTCACAATACCAAAAACTATAACTGCAATAATTAATCAATTCTTATTTCAATATGCACAAAATTACCTACAATATGTCAAATATCCAAGCATCAAGTTTCATTTTAGAAGGCTTCTTTATACCAATCTATATCCTATTCCTAATTGCTATTTATTAAATATTATTTTGTTTTCACGAAATAGATGTCAAGTAAAAGTGGAGGTGAGGGATACCAGAAAAGTCAGCAGGCTCTGGGCACTGTACTCATGAATGGTTTTCGCACTGAATAGATTTCTTATAGCATCATCCTGCATCCAGATAAATGGAAAATAAAAAAAAAAAAACAAAACAAAACAAAACCTAAGGGATGAGGTTAGGTTACACATGAGTAACGTATAAACAGAAGAAAAAGCAAATACTGACCTGAGTATTAAAGAAGATGGTTGCAAGGTCATTGTATTCATTCTCCTTGGTACAAAAAAACTGCAAATAAAAAGGGTAAACCCATCAGGGGAAATTAAAACAAAGCCATTAGTTTTGCACTATTTTAAGTCTGTTTATTGTGTGAAAAAAAAATGTAACAACAACATCAACATGAACACCTTAACAGTCATTTTTGTGCTTAAACTCATATACACTTCAACAACATAATTTTATAACTACTAAAAATAAATTTGCATTATTTTAAGTTAGTTTATTTTTATTGTGTGAAAAAAGTTATAAAAATCAAAAAACGACCTTACATTTACATAATTCCCATACATCCCTGGTGCACGAGGACATTCAATAGAAGCATCTGAGTCAGGGCATGCACTACATTTTCTAAAAAGAGGCAATCCAAATGAGATCACTGAAGTTATCACGGATATAAGACATGCTTCAATTATCTGTAACAACAAGTCAAAAATCAAGATTACAATCCAAATCCAATCATATATTCCAAATACCAAAATGATTCATTCAACAGAATTATTATAAGGTGACAAAACATACTTTGACTCGGTTTCCTTTCTTGTGTAGATAGTTTCGACGCCAATGTGTTATATAAAGTGTGAGCTGGTTAAATAACGCTCCTAGATATAAAACAAAACAATTTTCCAATTTAGAATTTTAAATATACCCTTTTTTCGTATAGTAAATGAATTATCAAGAAAACATACCAAGGAGGCCTCCTATGACACCAATAATAGCCATTGGCAATAACTCCGCAAATGAGTAGTCCTCTTGACCACTAAATCAAATTTAATGAGAAACCAACAATCAGATTAAAATTAAAATTAGTATATATACTAATAAGAAAGTGAAAGTGAATAGTAAAGAGTTTGGCCACAATAGTTTTCTATATTGGCAATTTCACTCCCTAGCTTTTTTGGGTTTAAAAGTTTGGCCACAAGACTTTCGTATATTGGAAGGTTTGGTCTCTATACTTTCGTATATTGCCATGTTTCGTCCCAATACTTTTTGAGTTTCACACTTTCGCCACAGGACTTTTGTATATTGGCAATTTTAGTGCTTATTCTTTTTGGGTTTCAAACTTTGGCCACAAGACTTTCGTATATTTGCATATTTGCTCCCTAAACTTTCGTAGTTACGCAAGTTCGGTCCCCCCACGAAGCAGGGGTAGTAACTTACTAGTTTAAACTAAAAAGAGATGGGAAAATGATATGATATGAGGTCCTCACTCTGACAAATCCCATATTATGAAACCTCCAGAACCAAAATGGCCACAATTCCCAGTCTTACACCATCCCATTGCAGTACGCACTACAACCGCCACAACTGCAGAAGTGAAGAAAACACGCCACATCAGCTGACTCCTCCACCTTCAATAGTAAAAATGAAAAAACCGATTATTATTATTATATATAATGTTTATGTATATATATGTATAACAATTAGAGGGAAAAGAAAAGTTTACCAAGATGTAACTTCCTCTAGAGCGAATAATACACCGCCAACTGGAGCTCTGAAAGCAGCAGCCACACCAGCTGCACATCCACATGTCACCTTTCAAAAACAAAACTCATAAAAAACAACAAACATGAATACACTCATCTCACAATCACTTTTACAATCAAAAGCAGAAAAAAACAATTACAACTATACAGCAAGATAAAACAAACCTACTCTCTTCATAAAATCACATAATTCAGGTTTTTATGCACTTTGTTTTAGATGTAGTTTATACTATATAGGGCTTCATATGGTCTTTATAGTTTATATTTGTTCTCAAGTGAAGATCTTAAACTGTAAAATATGTATGTTCAAGAACATAAATCAATATAAATATGACTCACAAGATCACGGCGATCACGGTCACTCTTAAAGACCTGTAGCCACCTTGTACTCAGATGATATTTTGTTGATCCACCCTGAATATCACATTAATTAACAACAAGACCATGTTAGCAGGTTTTAAAACAGAAGAGTAAGATTGAATATGTTAAATTTGAACTAAAAGAAAAAGTCAACTGAGATGAATATAATAATAAATGTTTCAGTGGATTTTCTCATCAGCATATGACATCCTTCACCAACAATGAAGATCAATAGTTATTATCTCTGTCTTGCAAAGTTTTCATATTTCACCAATTATATATTACACGAAAGAAAGTTTGGCAGGATCAAGATCTATGCTACTATTTTAAGATTATTACTATTTATAGATAGATGTCATTTCCTTTGATTTATGGATGCTTTTACATTGATTTACTTTATCTTCTTTCCTTCTATCCTCCACATATACGATGTATATTCAGGTTTTCTCCTTGGGAATAATACACGCTCATTTTCAAATCCTAAGCATGTCTATAGCTATCAAACATATTACATCACTATAATATTGAGTTTCTAATATCTATAGATGAACCTTTTATAAGACTATACTTTTTTCTCACCAAAAGGCAACAGGTGTTGTCATGAGCACCTCTTGCATTGACAACTCATAAATCTCTAGGTTTTGTACCAAAGAAAAACTCAAGAAAAGAGGGAGGCTGAGTGGCATAATCACACAGGTCCCCGGAAGGCAAATCAACTGAAAGAAACAAGAAAAGACAGATTCTTATGTGTGTGTGTGTTTGGAAGATGTCAAATCCCATGAAAATGGTGTTAGTGGAAGATTGTGTGTGAATATCACATGCCTGTAACTTAGACATCATTAAAGATACATGTGGTCCTCTTCTCCATTACTTAAAAAAAGAAAAAGTAAGCCTGATGTCAAATAATGTAAACCATAATACTATTTTCTTCCAACTTATTACTTGATTTATTTTATTATACTATTTTACATGCATCATTCACCTTTTGAAGTGATTCTTTATGTTCAAAATCATCTTGAACTAATTTACTTCAAGTATGTCTCCATATATCACTATTGTAACTATTATGTTACCTACACAAACTCTACTAACATAGCTATGCCAATAAAATTCAAAAGTGGCCACTATGTCAGAATCTGCTTTTTAGCTGAATTTCATTCAAAGTAAACTTTATTTTTTTTTGGAAAGATACCACATCACAGTTCCACCCAAAAAATACAATAGCTTCTTTGTTAACTAGGACAACTAGAATTATAAATAAATAAATAAATAACTTTGCTTACTTGTCCCAGTAAAGAAGCAATACAAGCACCAGTATGAACTAGAGGCCCTTCTTTACCAAGTGCCAATCCACCACCCACAGATCCAATGCTTCCAAAAATCTATAATAATTCATCCATATCCCCTTTATCAAAATATTAACTAACAATGAAACATTCATACATAACCTCATCAAAATAAGAAATTGGCATCACCTTTCCTATTAGGGTTCTAAAAAGAAGTATACCACGAGTATCAATCCCTGCAAATTCTCATAGCAATCACTTAATAAGCTATGAGCATTACAACGAGTTTAGAATAAATGTAACTGAAAAGGCTTACTTACCATTCAAATAACCCTTGATTTCAGGTATACCAGACCCTGCTGCTGCAGGGGCAAATTGGGTAATGATATAAACAGATGAAAAGACTAAAGCCAAGTTGATGGAGGTATATACAATAAACCCAGCCACATATGAACGCTGTATTATTGTAAATGTCCATGAGTACTTCCATCCAGCAAAATTCTCAACTGAGATATTGATAAGAACAGCAGCAAATCCAGTGCCTAAACTCTCAACCAATCAACAAGTAAAACATGTCACAACACTGAACACCATATTATTTTATTTCAAATGCCCATTATATACAAACAATTTAAGGCTTATAAGGGGCTCACAATTCTCACTTTCTATACATGTGGAACAAATCATTACATAAACCTACATAAGAAATAGCCATCTTCATATCATTTCTTACAACGAGTAAGGGGTTGTTTCTTTTTTACTTAATCTGTGTTCAACATTTAAACAAGATTCTGTAAATGGGTCCAAGAACATGTGGATTGTAGTTTCTTTGCATCTACAGTTGGTAGGCTACTAATTCTGTAAACAGGTAGGCCAAAATAAAATGGAACAAGAATAATTTATTCAATAGTTAAGGGTTTTGAATGGTTTATGTTGGTTACATAACTTACAATCAACTAAGCTTAAGTACATTAGAGTCATTTAGTCAATAATTGAGGATTTTAATGGCCCTAATCTGATAAATCGCTTTTAAGTTTTTGAGGATTTTAGTTGTAGTGAGCATAAACATGACTCTCATACAATTAGAGATATCCGAAAGATCATACACCTTATAAGTCTCACAAACTCAAACTAAACCCTAAAAGCCACTCTTCAACTTTGTTCAGTGGATGGAGGAATCAATGTTATAACATAGTATCAGCAATCACATGAGAAGGCCATGGTCACAAAATCAAAGCTATAGAGCCATCAAAAAATCGAACATAATTGAACCAAAGAACACCTGTATCAAGCGGAAGATTATTTTACCTATGCCTATAAGCAGAGCAAAGAACCATTTAACTCCCACGTAGTACCAAACATAAAGCTTTCCTCTTCGCGCCTGCAGTTACGACAGGTTAATAGTTTGCGGTTGCTAATTAGATTGAAGTCGACAACAACAATATTATAATTAATTAGCTGAAACCTGTTCTTGCCGATAGGCGTAGTTCTCAATGACTTCATAATCAAGACTTTCAACACCATCGAATCCATCGTTTCTCAAAACCCCATCTTCATCAAGTTCAGCATCACTACCATCTTCCGCGTTGGGCAACCGAGACCAAATTAGCTTGGCGGTCTCGACACCGTTCTGAAGATGGTTCGCCAGCATTATTGTGGCGAGATCAATTCAATACTCTGATCTCGCGAAATTGAAGACGTTTTGTTCGTTTGGGTGTAAGAATTTGGGGAAAGAGAGATGGTTTGTGGGGGTTTTGAGGACTAGAAAGAGGATTTGGGGCTAATGATCCTCTCTCTCTCTCTCTCTCTCTCTCTCTTTGTTGATCTATAATGGTGGCGATCGATTCATGAATCATGTACTAGTGTGTTGGTCATACAGTCGCTGTTGATGAAACGTGGTTTAAGATAAATTCCTTCCCACCCAACTGAAAGGCTTTGTATGACGCGTGAGAACCTCGGATTAAAATCAATTACAACCTGTGTCGGGTAAAATATGAAATAGTGAAAGTCCTTTTTTTTCTATTAAATAATAAAATATGGGAAATTAATGCGTTTAGTTGCGAAAAAATAGACTGTTTTCGAAAAAAAAAATTCCAAGAAAAAATGAGAATTTTGAAAACGCGTTTAGTTATCTATTTTTCTAAATTTTTTACGGACAATGAAAATTTTTCGTTTTCTAAAACTACAAAGAAGTTAAAAAAATCTGTAAAACTGATAATCATTGTTTTCTATATTTTTCAAATTCCAAAAAAATTTTAAAATATAAACAAACATCCACCTCTACCTACCCCACCTTAACACCCCCAACCCACCAGACCTCTACCTACCCACACCCCCCCCCCCCACACACACACATACATACCTACAAACACATACACCTATCCCCACCCCCGCCCCTACCCCCACAAACACACACACACACACACCCATCCCCACCCCCACCCCCACAAACACACACAAACCCACCCCCACACCCACAAGCGCGCACACACACATACACCCACCCAGCCACCCAACACCACTACTACAATCACCGACCTACCATCACCACCACCATTACCCCACTGTTGCCGCCGCTGCCACCATCACTGCCACAATTGTCGTCGCCACCACCGCCTGTCATCACCACCACCGCCGCCGACCCGCTACCATCGCCGCCCTCACCCCTACCATACCACCGCTACCATTTTCTAAAAATAAAAACCGATAGAAAAATACACATCTAAACACGTTTTCTAATTTTCTAAAACTGAAAATGAATAATGAATAAGTTTAACTAAACACGTTTTCTAAATTTTCCAATGAAAAATGAAAACGGAAAACGAAAACTGAAAAGGGAAAACGAAAAACGGAAAATGAAAACTGTTTTTCCGTAATTAAACGCAACCTAAATATTCTTTTGTATTTCTTCTAACTTATCCTTATACATACGTTAAATGGTGAAGTAGTGACAAATATATTAAAATATTATCAATTTAAAATATAACACATGTCAAACATTTTAATATAGAGAGCCGGCCAATTTATCACAAGTGGGTGTATAACCCCACTTAAAAATAGTCTCCATGTAGTATTTTAGCAAAAAAAAATTATGAAATTGGATAATTGGTCCCATACTCCCATTTAACTTTTTTGGCACCGATATTTGCTGATAAAAAAAAAACTCTTATTTTTTATTTAATGTTCATTATATTTATCATTTATATATGATTGCCCTGGTTAGTGTAAATTCTAGATCACCCACAGAATATAGGTAGGATGATGAGTATGAAGAAAATGTAGGAAGATATTTAAGTTCTCATAAAATATTTATCCATACTATATATAAGCATATTAACCAAAATATTGTGTTTGGAACCCTAGTAACAGAATGGAATAATGGTGTGTAGTCAATTAATTGTGCATTTTTGTTTAATAGTGCGTAAATATTTAATGGTTCGAAAACTCTTATGATGCAGGTCTGATTTAATTGGTGCGTTGTCTAGACCTTCCAGGAGGTCATTAATTGGTGCAGTGATTTTTTCTTTTTAGTGCAGTTAAAGAAATGACATCATTAAATGTTGACATTTAATGATGTGTAGTTTGTTGGTGTGGGTGAGAACCGGCACCAATTAATCATTTAACCGCATCAACAAATGTGTTATGTACTAGTGTGTACAAAAACTTTAGTACAAAAACTTTACTCTCCAATTATTAGAAAATCTGAAGAGCCTTGGTGCATAGGTGGAAAGCTTGTAGCACTGGAACACAAGTACCCTAAAGGAGTGCATGGATTGATGTTTTAAGCTATGATGTAGGTGCAACTTTAGCAATTTTTTTTTTGTGCTTGAGACTCAAGCTGAGGAAATTAGTCAAGGGTAGAAATGATTATGTTTTCTATGTCAAGGTTTTTCCTTTTTCATTGATTGTTGTTGTTCAAGTTACGACATGTGGACTAACATTAGAGGCTCTAGATGTACTTTGCGAAGAAAAGATGAATTTGATATTGTAATTAGGGATGTCAACATGTCTGACATGGATGGTTTTCTGCTTTTCAAGCATGTGTGACTTGAAATGGATCTTCATGTCATTAGTCGGTCTCTTAATTTTCTTCCCCAAAGTAAATATATGCGGTGCACAAAAATTTGGTGTCTTAGTCGTTAAAAATCTTCGGTGAAACGAGAAAAAAAAATATTTGGTTGTTTGGAAAATATTTGACTGTTTGAGAAAAAGATGTTCATTTTAATGTCAATTATAACATTTACTTATATTATTTTTTTCTATTATAGCATTGAACTTTCATTTTAATGTTTGATTATATCATTTTACTTATATTCATTTTTCAATTAAAGCATTGAACTTTCATGCTAATGTCGATTATAGCATTTTATGTTTATCTTAATGATAATTATAACATTTTAATCTCAACTATAACATTTTTAATTAATGTGAATTACATCATTTTACTTTTATTTTTATGTCATTCATAGCATTCAACTTACAATTTAATGTTGATTTTAGCATTTTTAGTTTCATTTATTAAATCATTCAACTTTCATGTTATTGTAGATTATATCATTCAACTTTCATGTTCTTGGTTTTCATCACATTGGCTTGTGTGTGTATCTGGTAGAACTATTTCGAAGATCAATATCATATCGTCCGTGTTCACATGAACCTATCACTAGTATGTTTATAAAAATGTAAAGCTTCATATTTATATGTTGAAATTGTGAGATGACAAATGATGATGTGTCAATATTATAAAGCTCCAGCATTGGTGATGCTCTAGTTAAGTACTCAATACAGCCCAGAAGTAAAGAAGGTACACACCATGGTAAGGCACAAAGTGTCTTTCGTCGATTCAAATATTTTGATGATCCAAATACAAAAATAAAATTTAAGGCTCTTTCCTACACCAGTAAACTACATATTGGAGACCTACTATATTAAAAGTCAAAGAACAAACACTGGTCAGGTCAACGCTTTGACTACACAGCCTTATGAACGACTGATGGTCTGGACCTAAAATGACTGAAGGCCATTTACAGAAGCACACGTGTATAAGGCACCCATTGTCTTAACAAACAAAGCCATAAAATGTCACCATCTTTCTTTCAGGCTATGCATGCTCTAAAACAGCTCCATCAACTGCTGGACAACATCTACAACAATAAAATAATGTCAATACTTATTTATGCATAAATAATAATGAAATGACATACATACCCTTGAGTACAGATGGTGGTGTGTAGAACTCCTGCCAAACATTTTGATATGTAGTAAGATCCATATTTAAAGATCTTGCAGCAAGGTATGCAGCTCCAGCAGCAATCTGGTGGGGTTTGAATTGAAGCCAAAGTGAGCTACGCAGCCTTCAAAAAAAAAAAGTAGTCGAATTTAGGAGATAACATCAAATCAATTCAACAATACATTAAAAAACAATTATCTGATGATTAAACACACCATTTTGTAGCAATAGAAGGAATGATGAAGATCTGGCACAAATATGAGCTTCAAGTTTTAGTTTAGCAGTAATTAGTAATTACCATAGAGATGAGTAGTTAGTTAGTTATGTGATGTGATGGCAGGTGTGAAATCAAATGCAATTTTCTCTTACCAACAAAGAAAGGCATAGCATGTGCATCTGGTGTACATTTTCCAAGTATCTTCAGAATTGCTGATGGAATGAGCATAAAATAGACATCTACAACACAAAATCTAGTACAATGCCCACTTTGATGATGAAGCTTATAGAGCTTAACTGGCAACTAAATTGTATTTGGCAAGAATTGGATATCAAATCCTGTGCTTGGTTAAAAATGAGTATGAAGATTCCATCTTAAAACCCATGGATTTCATTTTTCAGCATTTCCTCCTTGTTAAAAATAACCGATTACCCTCTTAACCCTATATTTTTATAATTTAAGGTCTCTCTATCTCTTGCCTCCTCTCACCTTCACTTTCCCTCCTCACTCATGATTTCCAAACGTGTGATAGAATCCTATTCCAAAACCATAACACCTCATATTATCAGGTATTCTCTTTGCTAATATGCAAGTCTTAGGCTAATGCTAATCTAATGGTATCAGGATAAAGCAGCATGCTGGTGACTATGCAAACAAACAGCAAATTTTCTTGTAATTTTAGCTTTACACTACAAAAAATAAATAATAAAAACAAATTGAGGGTCCCTCTCTTCAACTAGATCCACCCCTGTTGCCTTTTGAGATCTCAAAAATTATGTTAACCTTCACTCTAGAAGGAAACATGACATTTGAAAAAAAAAAAAGGATAAAAAGGGGATAGTGTTGGTGGTCACATCTGCCTCTATATATATGTTCGAGTCTACCCTCTCCCGAAAGGGCACTTTTGGAAATAAAATCAACAACTCCTAACCATCATCCAGTGAACAAAAAGTAATCGCAACCCTCCACTCTGTAAATCAGAAATACTAGTGCACCATGACTCAGATGTGGTCATACATCTGTGTTTGTTACATGGAACAGGAAGCTTTCTAGAGCTATTGCTTATGAGAAGGGCATTCACGTCTTTTGCACAAACGAAAGATCAAGAGCAAGTGTATGGTGGGGCAAAAAATTGTAACTTTTAGTGAGATTAAGTTAGGAAAAAAATTTGATTGAAAACTGCATTGCATGCATCCAAACACTATCTGTCTTTCAACTTCAGATGAGATGAGATGAGAAATAAAACTCTATGAATCCACCAGCTAACAAAATCATACACTCTGTGCATGCTACACTCTTCTATTGCCCCTGCAATTATATGCCAATCCAAAAAAATCAATAAACAATGCAGACAACTACTACTCAATTACATGCAATGCAACATTACTCCATCAACTGCACACCACCAACTACCAAGCAATATCAATGGAACATTCTGAACAAGTAATTAGGTGAGAGTGAGATAACAGCAACCTTCTAATTCATCTATCAAAGGGAAGAAATGGATGGCTTACCCTTCACTGACCAAGCTCAATGCCAGGTTTACCAAAAGTGACTGTGCAAGCCCTAATTTGTCAAGAATGGATGTGAGATGTGTGTATGGATGCTGCACATTCAGCTCAAAGTTTAGAGTTGTCAAAACCATTTGCTCAGCTTCAAGCACTCGTTCTCGGTATTCATCAAACCAATCCTGTTGAATAGTTAGTTGTACATTAGATAAAAACAATCTTACAAAGTAATATAAAAAGATTGAATGCTAATAGAAAGTTTAAGAAGTCACCATAGGAAGTAAATAGCAGAGCACATTGAAATCCTGCTTGTGAAAAATTTCAGAGGACACTCTCAATACATCATTCAGAGGGCAAGGTGTCTCCTCCGACTTTGCAGCAAGAAAAAGAGCAGCAGTAGCAATCAGCTGCAGGATAATTGTATAAGTTATAACAGCAAAATGTATAAAGATTATATATCAAATTCTTTCAGATAAACTTGTGGTTTAAAAATAGAACGCGTCCAAGGGATAATTACTTCTAGTATCATATTCTCATAAAGATTACATTTTGAAAGTGGAATAAAATGATAATGGAAAAAAGGCCTACATGCAATAAGTATTAAAATCTAAGATACAAAAACTGTCATGGGATTAATTAGTTCTTCACCAAAGAGAAATGATAACTTACAAATCTGTCATGGGATGCATGAGACCTCCGGACAAAAAACCGGTGGCATAGAACCATAGCAGTTCCAATAGTAGTTTGTGGTCTGTAGTGAAATTGAAAGAAAGCTAATGTCAAACTTCAGAATAGACAAAAGTTTATATTATTGCCTGATTTTAAAAATGTATACAAGTAAATTATAAACTAAAATGCTTTGCTTACAGCTCAAGGCGAAGTCCAAGGTTCTGAAGAAAAGCACAGTAAGAGTAGCGCAAGTGAGTTTCCTGTAAAGCATCAATACCATCTTTTCTGGAAGGAGAAAACCTCTCAATCTGA
The DNA here is from genome assembly GCF_052849685.1 of Lactuca virosa. Taxonomy (NCBI): domain Eukaryota; kingdom Viridiplantae; phylum Streptophyta; class Magnoliopsida; order Asterales; family Asteraceae; genus Lactuca; species Lactuca virosa. Next base: position 148,217,604 of record NC_136432.1, on the reverse strand, counting down.
TCCCTTGACATAAATTCTACATCTTCTTCTTCAAATCTTGTTCGATCACGTTTATAGCTAGTGGATGTGGAAACTTTAGGATTTCCATCAGGAAGAGGGAATGTGATCTTGGAGCTTGAAGGAGAATATTCATATTTGAAAGATGGATTATGATTATTATTATTATTGTTGTTGTTGTTGTTGTTATGATTATAAGATGTAGCATAACCTTCCCAATTGGTGGAAGAAAACTTCCTCCTTTTAAGAGAAGGTGGTAAAACTTCGGGATCAATGTGATTATAAATGTTGTATTGATGTCTGGATTCGTTTGAGAAGTCATGGGAATTGTTGTAGCTTCTTCTATGGTTGTTGTTATTGTTGTAACGCCTGTTGGTAGTGAAGTCTGTGGAGGCGGAGGAATATACGTGAGGGTAATTTCGTCCAAAGGTAAATCTAAAATCACCGGGGAATTGTGTATTATCTGCGTGATGAGGCCGAGCAAGGGACATTGTTCCTGTATAAATTACCAAAAGAATTCGTATAAGGAGAAATAAAATAAAAAATCTAGAAGGTTTTCATACTCTTTCGAAAGAGATAATAAGTATACAAAGGACAATACTATTGAAAACTAAATAATGGAATTCAATTGCATTCCTTGTAATTCTATATTTGGTTTATAGATATATCTGCGGAATTGTAGTTGATGAAATGTCAAATTCCTTGAAGTGAAATAATATTGAATCCGACATAATTCAATTCCTTGAAAATTTTAAATCAAAGACGATATGCCATGTGGTCAAACGGAATCTTGAATTCCATTCCATTAGGTTCACCAAATTTTGACAAATGAAACATGCCCTAAAGGAAGAGAACAGTCTTTTCATGTTTCTAAGGATGTAAAACATATTGGTTTTGTTACTCCACAAAATTATCTTGAAGCTTGTTGCAACACAATATATCAAATAAGAAACTTCAAGATACAATCTCAAGCAAAGATGACCATTGGAGATGTTTGAGGTATATATGTGGATAGTTGTTGATATTAGATCTGATAAATCCTCAGGCGAATTATTGGGGTTTATAATTATCTTTAAGAGCCTACAATCAACCACAACCATAGCGACCAATATCATCAGAATTTCATGTATCTAACGACTCTTGAAAGCTTCTTTAAGAAAACCAGACAAATAGATCAGCAAGAAAAGAAAGTAAAGATCTTGAGCAAAGAAAGAAAAGGTATTCCTTTATGCTCGTCTCTGAGAAAAAAAAAATCAGTCAGTTTATTTCTCTTGATCCACTTCTATACGACACCATGAGCAGCAACTCCTTACGCAATTTAACATAATTTCGATTTCACATAATACAGTACATACTGAATTTTAGGTATGCTCGCAGATGAGCCCAGATTCCATTGATCTCATGGAGAGAACGTAAAAAGACCTAACAATCTGAAGTCAATAGGTTAAAGAGCAAGAAAAATCTCGCCACGCCTAAACTTGCCTAAAGCAAACAGGACTATCATCACTAAAATTCTGAAAGCAAAAACTAAACCTAAAATATCAACAACCAGCTTTGCTTTAAATCATCCCAGGCACAACTATGTATTACAGAAGTGCAAAAAATCATACCGATGACTATTCTGTCACGAGAAAAAGTCGATCCAACGATTAATAACTACTCGATCTTCTTCGTTGATGGAGGATCGGAGAAAGTTCTGAGATTGGGGGAGTTAGGGGGAAAATTCGTGTCCTACAAAGAAACCGTTTGTCAAAGGAACCATTGAAGAGGATCGTAAAAGAGATCTCTAATATCCGGAAAAAGGAAGGTTTTTTAATTTTAATTTACTTTTCTTTTTGTTCAAAAGTCACGCTAATGTATTAATTTTATCATCTTTAATAAATTGTTATCTCTATTAAAAAAAAAAAAAGGGTATATTGTTCTCGTCTTCGTGTAGAAGGTGTGAAACACAAACAATATTTTGAAAGTCTTGGTGTTTGAAATTTGGACTTCCTTGATTCCATCGCCAAATAAATTGTTATATTAGAAACTAGCTGTGAGACTCGTATATTATACGGGTTAATTTAAAAAAGAAAGATTAAACATTAAAGTGTAAGAAATGAATAAATGTATTCATTGCAATTTAATTTCATATATATATTTTATTTAATACTTTACATATATAAGCATACGACTTTAATTTTAAAATTTGAAACAAATCAGAAATTGACAAGCGGATAATATTTATTTCAAAAATACGACAAAATGACAAGTATCAAAACTCATGAAAGATTGACAAGTGACAAAATTATTTTTATATATTAGGGAGGATATATATATTTAGGTAGTTTTTATAAGTTTATTTCAAGATTTAGCTAAAAGTAATGACATAAATAATCATCAATTTTGTAGCTACGGAAACACCAAAATTTATACAAAAACTCTAAAACGTTGTCGTTTTTGTTATTTTCATAGGATTCCCCATGAAATTGACTAGACTCATAATTTTAGACAAATAAAAACTTGAAGTTTTCTATTTTAACTTCATTTCTTAATAAAATGGAAACTCAAAATTCTTTTATACTTAATCTCAAACACTCATATCTCAAGCTCAAGTCATAAACACTCGTTGAGTTCAAAGTTCATATTTTCGTAAGATAATGATTTGTTTAATTTTAATAGTGAATGTTAAACCTAAAATAGATAGGGATACATAAAGGGTCACTGTCTAACATAAACCTTAATGGCATTGGGCTTAAACCCTAGATGCTAACATACTAACACACCCATCCCCTCCCCCCCCCCCCCCACACACACACACACTCCCGACAGTTTGATCGAGAAGAAACAATTAAACTAAAAAAACATAGATGTAGACAAACTAAAAAAACATAGATGTAGACAACAGTAACGACAACGGTGGTGGTAGAACTCTAACGATGGTGGCTAACAACGACTGATCGTCAAAGAAAAATATAGAAGAAGCAAGCGGGTATTAAATATAGTTGGCATTGTACTATAATAGTTACTAATATCAAAAGTACAATTATATTGTCAAAACCAAGACAAGTAACACATGATTCCACTGCCCATATGTGTCACGTGTGAGAACACCTCATTAATGATTGTCTCACGTAGGATTTCACGTGAGCAAAAACCTAAAGAAACCAATCATAAATGAAGAAATGAGAAAAAATCAGTAAACCTAGACTTGTAGAGTCCAAGTGTTGAAAAAACTGAAACAGAGTTTCAGAATCATTAAGTGGCAAGTAATACGGAAACTAAAAAATTGTGAATCAACCAAGTTAATGATAAAACGTTTTTATGCTCGAGATCAATGATTCAAACGTGTCTCATATTCATAAAGATTCAGTTACAAGTGTTTGAATGGTAAACACACTAAAACACTCAAATTGCTCTCTAAAATCTAGTCTAAACAGCAAAATGTGCAGAATGAGCAGGAAGAGCAAGAATTGAGCAACTTTATAATGGATCCCAAGGGGTCTATTTATAGGATTTGGAAAATCCCATGACATGGCTTGACCAATCAGGTGTTGACACGTCATCATGACTTAGTCATTAGTTGACACATTTGCCCTACTTAACGGACAACAGATGGAATATTCCAATTCCATTAGGGTTCCATCCAAGCTTTGAGTCTTCATATCTCTTGAGCCTTCTTGGTCAACATTGAAAGTATGGTGAGCATCATGTTGCTCCATTTTCTTCTAGAATGTAATCAACTTCCAAAAGTGTCATTGATCAAGTTGAGTTGTTTATTGAATGTTGGAATGTGTCTTGAACTTGAAGATGTACAACCACGTGTTCATGATGGACCATGAACGAAATGTATGTGTCATTGAGAACTTGGACGTGCCTTCATTGTACATGATGTGTCATGTGCAATCTTGTTGAGCCATCAATGTGATCATGTTGATCCATTGACTTGACATAAGCCACTAAGTATTCGTGCTGATCTATCAACGTCTTGTTGAGCCATAGAGTTGTAAATGAGACAACAATGTTTCTGATGATCAATCAATGTCTTGATGTTCCACATATGATCTAGATGTGCCATCTGAGATCATGATGGTCAAAATTGCTTTCTTTAAGTGCTTCGTGCTCAACAAGTGCTCCATGTCAACTACAAGTGCTCAATGTCAACTGCAAGAGCTCCAACATCTGATTCTTCAAACACTTGTTGAATCTTCAGGATCTTTTTGACCTGAAACATTCTGATAATGTTTATTAGAAAATGTAAATCAATACTCAAGTTATTTTAAGTGACAATCACGTAAAAATATTTCCAACAGTTTCCTCCTATGTGATGGTTACTGAAATAAGGAGTTGTAAAAAAATGTGCAAAAGGAAAAATATTGATTTAACATTTTCCCCCTCCGCTTTAATGGAATTTTCTGTTGAAGCATACACACTTAAAAAAAACTTTAAGAATTATTCGAGAGAATGTCTTCCTCGAACTTGAAAGATTTTATTAAAGAAAGTTTTAACTGTCAATATGACAATTGGTAAGAAAAAAAATGGAATTGATTATTAAAAAATATGTTCGAATTTGCACGATCTAGACAAAAATTTGATTTGTCAAGATAAGAAAGTAAAGTGACAGATAGGAATAACTTGCAAATTCGTTTTGTGTTTTATGTAGGCCAAAAGTTTGAAGAAAAATCAAGTGTTGAATAAGAATGAAAAACTTGATCTTTTTCGACAAACTAGAAATAAAAAATAAAACCATATCAGATAACATGTATGAGTATTTTAGGAAAACTTACTTGAGCTCGGTTGATTGCATACACCACACCCTTTCTTGTCTTAGAAACTCTTTTCTTAAAAATACATTTCTTTTGAAAAAAAAAACTTTACCAAATCCTCAGTTAGAGTTCAGACACACCCGAGGGTATGTCCGAATCCCTCAAACTAAGGCTCTGATACCAACTTGAAACGTCCCAAAAATAAGACCCAAAAGTTTCGTTTTTAATTTAATAAAAAACGGTATTGTAAAACATCATCAATACAATCCACATAGAATAAGTGAATTAAACATCATATCATATCAGGGTGAATAACAAAAAGTGGAACGACGTGGTGTGTGCTCTGCAATCATCCCGAGCCCTTCCCCTTGGAACTAGAAGTACCTGAAACATAAACCGAAAACCATAAGCACAAAGCTTAGTGAGTTCCCCCAAGATACCACATACTATACATACATAACATATAACGGGCCCCGCCCAATGAGTATAACAGGCCCCGCCCTAACTCGGAAAACGGGCCCCGCCTTAGCTCGCATAACGGGCCCCGCCCATATACAATTCATATAGGATAATAGATAATAACATACAGAATAACCATCGGGCCCCGTCCAGTAAGCATACAAGCACATACACATACTAGTGTCACACAGACAACGAGTATCCTAACATAACAGATCATGAGTCGTCATTGGTGCCTTCGACCCGCTAAACATGGTGAGGAAACTCACCTCATACTGCTGAACCTCATAGATAAAACTCTAGTTGTTGGTCAGCTGAAATCCCCACGCTATCAATAAAATATCATTCAATTAATAATCATCATTCTAAATTAAGATAAAAAGACCACTTTACCCTTTTATCTAGATTGGTCCAAGACCAAGGCCCAACTAACTACACTAGAAGGGCCAAATTCCTCAATGATTACTCAAGCCCAAATATGGCCCATTTTCCAAATTGGGTCCAATCCTCTTCATGAGCCTTCAACCAAAAGTCCAATAAATACCATTAGCCCATCATAAAATCCCAAGGCCCAACATGATCCAAAATCTATGGTCCAAACTCCAACAGCAGGTTCTCACGTCGTGGCCAGGCCCTGGTCACGTCGTGTGGGCCAACTCAACCCAGTCCCGACTTGGCGAGTCAACTCAATCCATCGAGAATATTCCAGACTCCTGCACGTCATGACCCAACCTTGAGTCACGTCGTGACCTATTCCGGATAAAACAGACAGGGTGGCCAACATCCTCACGACGTGAAGGTCCTAAACCCCACGTCGTGAGATATAAACAGATCACCTTAAGTCACTAAGCTCTTAATCCTTTCAGCCATAACTTGGGACTATCCAGGGGGTCTCCCTTTACCCAAAAGATGATAAAAATCAAAGCTTTTCAATCATGCATGTCCAATGCATGAATCAAACTTTTATTAGACCAAAAGTGGGGAAAATGAGATCTAGACTCAAACTTAGAGTCCCAAACTTCAACAAAACTCAGATCTTAAGACTATAATGAAGAGAATAAGCCACTGATCCATAAAGTTGCCAACTTTATAGACCCCATGCAAGCAATCCCACCCAAACATGAAAAAAGGAGCTCATAACTTAGATCTAGAAAGAAATAGATGGAAAGGTCCAAGCTTTATGACTTACAATGGTCCAAAAGCTCCAAGAGATTGCAAGATGAAAGCCAAAACGCCAAGAGGTTGCTCAAACAAGATCTTCTTCCACTTCAAGTAACCAAAAACCACCAAAGAATGCTTCAAGGATCTCAAAAATGCTTATAAACTTCAAGAGAGTCGAGATTAGGGTTTTCCAGAGGCTTAAAGGGTGAGAGAGGCTGAGGATGGATAACCCTAGCCTTTCATTCACTTACATACCTGAAAATTAGGGTTTTGGGTCACTAAGTCGATCCCAAGTCGTGAGACCTATGCCTCACGTTGTGAATTGTAACATCCCGATGTTCAGGTACTTCTAAATTCATCCATATAATTCTATTTCATGTCAAATTGGTCAAGCTGTAACACCCTTGGGTATAATTCACCTTTTGAGGACTGGACACGGTGTGTTGGAGGCACCAACACAACGTGTCCAGATATGAGGAGGCACGTGTTTCATTTTGGGCAACATGGCGTGTTACCTCTTGGAACACGGTATGTTGATGGCTGGAATAAAACCCTAATCTTCCGGGTTTTGCTCCCTGTTTAAAGGAATACGGAGGCTAGGGTTTGTTCACCCTCAGCCCCCATCAGCCCCTCAAGCCCTGAAAGAAACCGTAATCATCTTTCCTTCCCATTTTTGAAGCTAGTTTGGTGTTTTTGAAGTTAAGAAAGAAGAAGGTGGAAGAAGGAAGCAAAGATCCAACAAGCAAGCCCCATTCTTCAGTTTGGCACTCTTATGGATCTTTATAAGTGTCCAAGACCCGATTTTATCATTCAAAGTTGCTAGATCTTGAGTTTTGTCCCTTTTTCTTTTTGTTCTTGAATGTTGAAATGGTTAGATCTCATAAAGTTTGCAACTTTATGAATCTCCAGATCAAGGTGACCTAGTAGTGTCTTGGATCTGGTCTATAATCAAGTTTTGATGCCATGCATAAAGATTAGGTCATAAATCCTCATTTTGACTTAATATGGGTTCAAGACATGCATTGGACATGTATGTCTAAAAAGAACCAACCTTTGGGATGGTTTAGGTGTTGGAATCACTTCTGGAAAGGATGGACTTCAAGCCTTAAGGATTAAGTGCGTATTGGTTAAGCCCTTGCATTATCAAGCCTTATGGCTTGGGTTTTGGACCTTTTTGGTAGTCATAATGGATAAAGTTGGAATCTTTATCCTTCTTAATCACATTTTGGTGTAGATCTGAGCTTTGGAGCTATTGGAGTCGAAGAGGCAGTTGAATGTATTAAGTTGTTGGAAATCAGGCGAACACGACATTTTTGCAAGTCAACACGACATGTTGGCTGAGGTTTTCCTGACTGGTTGGATGCTGGCGGAACACAGCGTGTCCAAAGGGAACACGACGTGTTAGGTCAACATGGACTATTGACCTTAACCGTTGACTTTGACCAAGTTGGACCTTGAGGGTATTTTACGTATTTTGATGGAATTGGTCACTTGGTGGAAATAGGTATCTGTGACATCCCCAAAATCACGGCCAGAAAAGACCGGTTTCATTTATGCTTTTAAAATAATTTCAGAGTAAATCCATTGATTTAAAAGAGTTGCAGAATTTGTCCCCAAAAACATTACATGATAAAATAAGGTTTATCAAAGCATTTCTTAAAGAAATGTATTTTCATTATATATCAAAACTTGGGATGTCATGTTTCGATACAGACACAAAAGCATAAACAATAAAACATAGACCTTACACAGTTATATATAACTACTGGTCTATAAACAAAAACATCTTCACAAGTTCTCCAACTTATGCTCTCGCGCCACTACCTGTAATACAAAGAAACTGAGTGGGTCAGGCTTGGGAGCCTGGTGAGCATATAGGGTTTTCAACCCACAATAAATAATTATATTTAACTTCACCAACCAACAATAACCCGATTACCCATTCCCGTTATCCTCACTTTACGTCCCTAAAACAACAACTATTACAAGGGACCTAATCTAGGATTTTCATCGGGACGGACAATACTGCAAAGGGGTTTCCTCAGCAATAAATGTCCTAAGGCAACCATGAGGGGGATAGAATACAGCAAATGAGCACCCAAGTTCACCAACACCTACAGGTTATGAGCCTGCCAGCATTCCACAGGACAGTCTAGAAAGAGTCTGTGGTCGTCATCCATATTCTGCTGAATGACTAGATCACAATCACGTCGAGGTCTCTCATCAGTTTATCACACATCAACTATCTACCCAAGTTCTACCCAACATTTTTGTAGATAACAACATACATATGCATTCATATGCAACTTAAAAACTGATAAGATACTCATTCAATACTCATCCCAAATAAACAGATACCATATATATACACGTATATTTATACACACGTAACACGTATTCTAAAGTAGATACTTCATATCTATGTGTTAGAAGAAAGGGAATATACACTCACATAGAACGTATACTTAATACATTCAACAATACTTGTATTAAATCGTGTTTATGAAAGAGACTATGCACTCACTTGATCAAAAGATGATCGGACACCACTACGGCTCTAAAAGTAGAAGCTCTTCGGTGAAACTAGAAGGTCTTCACACACCGGGCTTCTCGCAAGCAGAGCTTCGGCTCGGAAACTCTTTTCTTCTCGGGATCTTCGGGCTGCGGGACTCGCTTCGGGTCTCGGGATGATACCGGGGCTTCGGGGGGTTAAAATAGGGCTTAGAGAGAGTATCGGGAGTGAGAGAGAAGAGATTGAGCAACCAAACTCGGCTGCCCCTTGAATTCTATTTATAGGGCCATTTTTCAGCTCTCACGTCGTGAATTTTAAGTTCTCACGTCGTGAACTTAGTCGTCACTGCATGCGTCATCACAGGTTGCGTCTGACAGGCTCTGAAAGGTCAAATCACTGAGTTCACGTCGTGAACACTGTATTCACGTCGTGAACTCTGACACAGTATCGGGGTTCGCACCCCGAACTTCAGAAATTCATAACTTTTGCATACGAGCTCCGTTTTCAACGTTCTTTATATCGACGCGTAGGTGAGACTATGCTCTACAACTCTCGTTTAGACTCTGTCGGCTAATTTTGATTTTATTTTTATTATATTATTATTATATTATTTTTAGTAGGCCGGGACAGGAAAACTCCGTTATAAATTCATAACTCCTTCATCTGAAGTCCGTTTTCGTCTGTCTTTTTACCGTTGGACTACTATCGATGAGATCTTCAATTCTCATTTAGAAAGTTTTGGCTAAATATCACTCGATCTCTATTTCGAGTATTCGGGCTGCATACCGCTAAGTCGAAACTTCGAAAAATCATAACTTCCTCATACGAAGTCAGATTTAGACGTTCTTTTTATGCACGCTCGCGGTTTAACGTATTGTACGACTTTCGTTTAGATTACTAAGGCTAGATATTGCTCTATCTTAAATTCGTATTTTACGTCATTCATCGTCGTGTCGGTTCTGTCGCGAAACTTCGACAGATCATAACTTCTTCGTTATAACTCGGATTTCGGCATTCTTTATATATTCGGAAACCTCGTCACGACCACTACCACATCCTTCATAGATATTGGGTTTATCTAACATTTCATTTTGACGCTTATTTTTATTCTTAATTAAATTAAGACACACCATTAAGCACAAAACATACAATACTCAAATAATACACTTCTATTATTTCAAAATGGGTTACAAAGGTTAACCTAGACTATTACATCAATATTAATGCCTAGCCCAGAAACGCGGGCGTTACAATATTAGTTAGAGAGCTGAGATTCAGAGACTGTACTCATCAGTTCTGTTCAGTCTGTGAGGTGAGTTTTCCTCGTTGTACTTGCGGATTGACATCCTGTTATGCATGCTATTGCACTGTAGTGATCTGTTAGATCGGTGTCATGGTAAATAGGATGATGATATGCTTAGTGATTTGTAGATCTATTTGACTGGTTGTAGACTGTTATATGATTATGTATTATATGTGCACATGTATGGTCAGTGACTGAGGCTTCACTGCTTTGTGCATAAGCCAACAGGCCTGGGCATACCAACCCGATGGTTGAATGGGCCCGAGGGTATTCCATTCCGAGGATGATTGGACCCATAGTTTGTTGGCATTCCAACCTGATGGTTGAGGGCATGGGGTATTCCAACCCGATAGTTGATTGGACCCATAATATGTTGGCATTCCAACCCGATAGTTGATTGGACTGGGGTATTCCAACCCTATGGTTGATTGGACCCATGGTATGTTGTTATTGTATTTGTGTTATTTGTTTTGTGTTGGTACTTTGGGGGAACTCACTAAGCTTTGGGCTTACAGTTTTGGGTTATGTTCCAGGTACCTTAGATGATCATGGGAAGGCGAAGGCGTGATCGTGCACCTCCTCGTGTTTTGATTTATAATTTTGGGAAAAACTTTGATATTAAACATGTTTTGAAAACTAAATTGTAAGAAATGATGATTATGAATTGGTTTTAAACAGTTTAAATTTTTCATGATTTTATGGATGTTACATGACTTCTCAGAAACACAGGTCAACAGGTCAACGGTTAGTCACAACCTGATCACTAAGACTTCACGTCGTGAAGAACCTCAATAAGAAAAAAAATGAATGAATAAATTAGTACCTTAGGTTACCAGATGCTACAATAAATTGTCACACAAGAGTGTCGGCCGACCATCAGGTAAGACATGGAGCTCACGTAGGAGATGTGTCAGCCATATGATTTCCACATCCGTATTTGCTATTGATCGATATTTAGACTCACAACTCGAGCGAGAAATTATAGGTTGCTTTTTAGTGCTCCATGATATAAGATTCCCCCCATGAATATCGAGTATCCATAGGTGGAACGACGAGTATCAATACACCGAGCCCAATCAGCATCAGAATACCCAACCAAATTGGTTGAATTAGGGCGAAAGAATGTCAACCCAAAATAGAGTGTGCCTTTAATGTACCGAATTAAACATTTGACAACAAGATAATGGTCTTCCATTGGAGCTTGAAGAAATTGACTCACTTGATTAACAACATAAGATATATCGGGGCGCATGATGGTTAAATATTGAAGAGTGCTAACCAACGAGCGGTACTTGGTAGGATCGGAGAAAGGCACCACAGCGACAACCAATGGAGCAGAGAATGATAGTGGCGTGGATACTGGTTTAGATTCAAGCAGACCTGCCCGAGATAAAATATCATGCGCATATTTGGATTGACAAAGAAAGAGACCCGAATTCATGTAAGACACCTCAAGACCAAGGAAATAATTTAACCGCCCAAGGTCCTTAATTCGGAACTCGTTATGCAATTTGCTAATGAAAGACCGAATGAGTGAGGAGTGAGTGCCTGTAAGAATTAAGTCATCCACATAAACAAGTAAGTATAATAAACATGTCCCATGATTGAAGATGAAGAGGGATGGATCAGCACGATTGCATTGAAAACCATCAGCCACCAGAAAAAGAGTGAAGACGATGAAACCAAGCCCGATGAGCTTGTTTGAGACCATAGATTGCTTTATTGAGCAATCAAACATGATTCGGGAATCGAGAATCAACAAATCCCAGGCGTTGTTGCATGAAAACCTTGTCAGATAAGTCACCATGGAGGAAAGCATTATTTAAATCAAACTGATGTAACGGCCAATTATTAATAACCGCCAATGACAAGACAACACGGATGGTAGATGCTTTAACAACCGGGCTAAAGGTATGCGAAAAATCAACACTGGGTACTTGACTGAAACCATGAGCCACAAGACGAGTAATGTAACATCCCAAGTTCGGAAGCAAGAAGTTGAAGGGTGCAAAGTGTAATTTTGAAGAAGGGACTCGACGAGTAGGTACGCTTACTCGCCGAGTCGGAGCGGGTTTGGGTCGCGGATTAAGTGGCCAACTCGCCGAGTCTGCGGCTTGGACTCGACGAGTTGGTGCTGGAATGAGAAAACCCTAAACCCGAGGGTTGCACCCTATTTAAAGGACTTTATGTCCTTCTTCCAGCCTCCTATTCCCCCAAAGAGTTCCAGAAAACCCTAATTTCGTGTGAGACTTCATTGTTGAGGAGATTGGAGCTTGGAAGAGGAATTTGGTGGAAGGAACTTGAGAAATTGGAGGCTAGCATCAAGGGGCTTGTGTAGATCTGGAATCTACATCAGTTTGGGCATATCTCAGAGGTAAGGAGCCATTATCTTAAGCTATTTCCTTTTTCGTTCATCCTTGGTGATTGATTTGGAGTTCCTTAGCTTGTTTGAGATCTATTTCGGGTTTGGAGTTTGGATCTGAGGTTGCTACTTCAGATCTAAGCTTGTGATGGTCCTTATTGTCATAAAGTTTCTATTTAAGAGTTGTTGGTAAAGGCCCATAGTCCTTAGCCCTAGCCCTAGAGTGTTTTGGGCTTATATCTCCTTGGTTTCACGTAAAGTTTGCAACTTTATGTGAGGGTTAGGCTGTAGAAGAGTGGATCCATGGAATGGAGCCCCTGCATGGCTCGAAAAGCCTCTGAATGGATTGAGATCTGGAGAGACTCGGCGAGTCACATGGGTGTACTCGACGAGTTGTATGAAGATTGCCTTGGACTCGACGAGTTGGAAGAACAACTCGGTGAGTCTGTTGAAGATTGCCTTGGACTCGGCGAGTCTGTTCTTGGACTCGACGAGTCTGGTCGCGAAACCCTAACCTTTTCTGGTTAAGCCTCGAATCGGTGAGTCGAGGGACGACTCTGTGAGTTGAGCAGGATGGGACTCGGAGATCGTTGGACTCGACGAGTCTTGGGGTGACTCGGCGAGTTGAGTCATGTTATAGGAGTTTCTGAGTATAGGAACTCGACGAGTCGACGGGTCGACTCGGCGAGTAGAGTCAACCAGGAAGGTTGACTTTGACTGAGGACTTTGACTTTGACCAAGAGTTGACCAGTTTGATTTCCAAGGGTATTTTGGTAATTTTGGTATTTATGGAATTGGTTCTTTGGTAGTGTTCTGTGGTGAAGTTCGTGTCGGTGGTCGGAGCAGCTTGGTCTTATCTCTTCAGTCGACAATTGCAGGTGAGTTATCCTCACTATATCGACAGGGTCTACGGCACCAAGGTCGGCCCCTTATCGGATGGGAAATCTGGGTATTGTTTGTTATGTTATTGCTTTGCTAGATCTGCATCCTGGTATTTAGGATGGTGTTAGTGACCTGGTTAAGGTCGGTACCCGGTATATAGGGTAATGTTATGCTAGTGACCGGTTAGGTCGGAATCCTGGTTAGGATGTTGATATGCTATGTGATCTGTTAGACTGTTTGTCTGGTTTAGGACTTGTTATGAGATTAATTGTTTTATGTGCACATGGTTGTTTGACGGGGGTTGGGTTGAGGCGGGTCTCGCTTTGTGCTGTAGGCCAACATACCCAGGGCGAACCGAATATTCCGAAGGCCCAGCGAGCGGTCCGGATAGGCTGAAGGCCCCAAGAGGGCGGACCAGACGTGCCGAGGCTCGGAGAGTGGACCAGGCCGACTGAAGGCCCGGTGTGGGCGGACCAGTCATACTGTAGACTCAGAGAGTGGACCAGGTGGATTGAAGGCCCGGTGCAGGCGGACCAATCACACTGTAGACTTGATGTGCATGGCTAGACTCGGAGGGCGGATCAGGTGGACTGAAGGCCCGGTGCGGGCAGACCAGTCACACAGTAGACCCGATGTGCATGGCTGTTCTATTTGTGATATGTTATGAGTATGTTTATGTGTGGTTGGTATTTTGGGGGTAACTCACTAAGCTTTCGGGCTTACAGTTTCAGTGTATTGTTTCAGGTACTTCAGGAGATCGTGGCATGGCGAAGGCGTGATCGTACTGCTCCTCATGTTTTATGATTTATGTGATATGGTTCTGGGGGATACTCTGATGTTTAAACTAATTTGAAATTGAAATGTATGAACGTAATGGTTTTTGAATGAATTAAAATGTTTTAAATTGGCTCAAATTTTATGGGTGTTACAAGTTGGTATCAGAGCCTTGGTTTGAGTGAATTGGAGGAACATTCGTGTGAATCCAGTCTCAAATCAAGGAGAGATTTTCAAAAATAGTTTTCAAAAGGTTTTCAAAATAAGTAAAGGAGGACGCAGAGGGTACGATCAGCCAGAGCCAGTAAGTAGACCCCAAAATACCATGCAAGTTTTTTGATTATGTGATATGTTAGAACAGCATGTTAGTGCTAGGCTAGGGATCTTCAGGAATTGCATGATAGAATTGCCTGATTATATGATGCCTGCTAGCCTAGGGTTTTCCTTATATGAGATATTCAGCTTTCCTCTAGGAGTGAGGATTGAGTGCTCGCCGTGTGTATGTTTATGGTTAGAGTGTTGTGGTGATACTTGAGACAAATATGGGTAGGTGTGGAAGGTAGTATGGGCCCGTACTACTGAAAGCACAGGACCCACACGCGTATCAAGGAAGTTACAACTCTCTAGGGTATCGGTTATGAGATAGTTCCCCGGGCGGGTATGTGATGTGACTAAGGGTCTTGTTGGTGTATTGCAGTATAGTGATTACGAGACGTTTTGGGGCAGGATCCGGTTCGAGATCAGGATCGGGAGAGGGTGGTCAGGATGGGTCAGTACCACCTAAGGTCATTGGTCAGATGAGTACGGACGAGTTGGATGTCAAGATTCATGAGATCCTGCATGATGAGGTTGCTGCTATGTTCCGGGCCGAGTTGCCGGAGATGTTTGGGTCGATCAAGACTGCCATGGTTGAGTACTTTGATGAGCGCTATGCAGCTCTTGCGGAGGCGGCTGCCGCGGCAGTTACAGCGGCTGTAGCAGTGGCAGGGGGAGGAACCGGTCGAGGTTTTCAGTATCGGGACTTCGATAATACGAAGCCCCCTACCTTTGATGGAGTTCAGGATCCTATCATTGCGATGAGATGGTTGTCAGACGTGGAGGGTTTTTTCTTCACGTGTTCATGCCCTGCGGATCAGAGGGTGAGGTGTGCTCTGAACCTTTTGAGGCTCGGGGCGAAGGATTGGTAGAGGTTGACTACGGGATCTTACTCTGATGCACAGCGGGCTGCGGTTACTTGGGATCAGTTCCGGGAGATGTTCAGTACTCGTTATGTTCCACAGGTTGAGAGAGAGAGGTTGGCTCAGGAGTTCCTGGAGCTGAAGCAGGATTCAGAGTCGGTGACGGAGATCACCAGGATGTTTACTGAGAGCTGATGTTTTGCCCGGAGTTTGCTTCGGAGCAGGCTCAGATGTCCCGATATCTGAGTATGATCAAGAGGGATATCCGACAGTTTGTGTCCACACAGAGGTGTGATACCTTGTTGGAGTTGCAGGAGGCCGCCAGGCGGCGCGAGTTGGAGATTGAGTTGCAGTTGCGAGAGCAGAGGCTGGCCCCCGTGCAGTCGCAGTCGGCGCCGAAACGGTCAAAAACCGTTGACTTTAGGGTTGGAGGTCAGAACAGCCACACTTGTGAGAAGTGTGGGAAGGGTCATGCCGGAGTTTTTAGGTCCGGTGGCGCGTGTCGCAAGTGTGGGAAAGAGGGGCATTATGCGAGGGATTGCTGTCAGTCGGTCCCGGCTCAGGATATGAGGATCTGTTATCATTGTCATCAGGTGGGACACTTGAGGGTCAACTGTCCACAACTTGTTGCAAGACCGGTGCAGGCTCCAGCACCGGCCACTTTGAGGATTACAGGTGGAGGTCAGGGAGGAGCGGAGCCTCTGAGGGATCAGGGACGCGCTTTCCAGCTTACAGCAGAGGAGGTCAGGGCAGAGCCGGATGCAGCTGCGGGTATGTTTCCATTTTGATATCTTGTTATCTTGTTGATTATGTGGTATTGTAAATCTGTCTGCCTTGTTCCGCATGTTTCATAGTATGATTGAGGATCTTAGTAGTTAGGAGTTGTAGTTGGTTAGCGTTTAGGAGGATTCTTAGTCGAAAGATAAGGTTTATGATCTCGTTGCTAGGAATAGCAACTGTGATGCGAGGAGTGTTCAGTTGAGATTCGAACTTCCTTGGAGTTCGAGTGTGCGATGGCGGAAGGGTTATTCGGTGAAGGTTACTCACTCCCGAGGGAGTCAGTTCATGGTTAAGAGGGAATATATGGAGTAAGGGCGATTGAGCTATGCCAGTTTTGGGCATTGGTGGTTAGTAGTCGGTGCACTAAGTGGGGGAGAATTGGAAAATTCTCCGGTGAAACAACATGCATCCAAGGATGGTTAGCTGTTTGGATTTCAGCAGTGTTTTGCTGAGGGTGTGGATCGGTGAGAGCAAGTGGTAGACAAGTGGGGCGGAACACAGACCATGGTTTTCGGAAAAGGTAACTGATTGTCGTAAGGCCTAGGGTTAGGCCGGGAATTGAGTATATGGAATGGAGCTGGAGTTCGGAACCCCAAGAGGGCTAGAACAGTATGCATGGGAGAGATTCCCAGGAAGAATGGTTCAGGATGGCGTATGACAGTTTTGAGCGGTCCGGATAGACTGAAGGCCGGAAGGCGTACCAGTCAGACCGAAGGCTCGGGGAACGGTCCAGACAGGCTGGAGGCCCAGGAGGGCGGTCCAGACATGCTGAAGGTTCTGAGAGTGGTCCAGATAGGTTGAAGGCCTGGTAAGGCGGTCCAGTCATGCTGAAGACTCTGGATGTGTTAGTAGATCTGTATGCGAAGAATGAGTGAATATGTCGCCATGCAATAGTAATCGATATGGTCTAGCCCCAAGTGTTGATCATGATGATGAAGTTGGCTGGAGGCCGTGCGTGGGCCTTGTTAGTTATGTGATCGGATTCGGAGTATATGGGAGTTTGAGAATAGCAGTTGCTCTACCTGGATAGTGTAGAGTGGAGTTTAGCTCTGTGGCACTT
This sequence comes from Lactuca virosa, assembly GCF_052849685.1. NCBI lineage: Eukaryota > Viridiplantae > Streptophyta > Magnoliopsida > Asterales > Asteraceae > Lactuca > Lactuca virosa. Next base: position 148,200,391 of record NC_136432.1, on the reverse strand, counting down.
ATAGGTGCGGTAAGAGTTGTTGAGTAGACTTCCTGGAAGGGAAAGTATGTAGCTCCGGAAGGAGTTTGGGTCCTCTGAAAGGAAGGCAGTGGAGTAAATGGATGATCGATAGTGCTTGGTAGTAAGCACTGGGATTGTACCAGGTATATGGAAGGACATACGGGTTGGATGCCCGTTGAGGTTGTGGCAATGTTGGATGATGCGCAGGCATGTTTTCAGTCTCCTTGGAAGAGGAGGAGGAAAGTGGTTCCAAAATGGAGATTGGGACAGAGGAAGGTGAGACAGCAGGATAACAGACTCGGAAGTAGTCTGGACTGGTGCTGGGGACTGTATAAGGATATTACAGTCGGAGGTCAAGGACCTGGAGATCGTGATAGGGAGGTGTGAGTGGGTTGCACTCCGTTGTGTCGAACCGAAGGATTCGAGGGTGACGCAAGGACAAGGTCCTTAGTTCCGAGTATGGTCGTAGGCTTGAGTTATGTATGTCGAGGTATTTCAATCTGGGGATTCGTTCCAGGTTGCAAGTTATCAGGGTTATCGCCAATCTTGGGCGAAGGAAGATGGATTAGTGTCTTGGCGGAGCTCAGTGGGTGTTGTGGTATCCAGTTTTTGCGGGTTGCGAATGAATGCGTAAAACGGAAGTAAGGCAGTGTCTGCAGGTGGCACTTAGTTGATGAGTGTTCTCATCAGAGGAAAGAAGCCGGTGGCCGGCTTGAAGCAGTTATCAGGACCCTGCGAGGGAAGAGAGGGATTTTAGAGATTCGATAACTGTGTTTGAAGGAATCTGGGTCGGTTTGAGATCAGTGGATGCATTGTGGGAGTATCATCCGGAAGTCTGTGTTGCCGCAGGCTTCGAGGACGAAGTCTAATTTAAGTGGGGGAGAATTGTAACATCCCAAGTTCGGAAGCAAGAAGTTGAAGGGTGCAAAGTGTAATTTCGAAGAAGGGACTCGACGAGTAGGTACGCTTACTCGCCGAGTCGGAGCGGGTTTGGGTCGCGGATTAAGTGGCCAACTCGCCGAGTCTGCGGCTTGGACTCGACGAGTTGGTGCTGGAATGAGAAAACCCTAATCCCGAGGGTTGCACCCTATTTAAAGGACTTTATGTCCTTCTCCCAGCCTCCTATTCCCCCAAAGAGTTCCAGAAAACCCTAATTTTGTGTGAGACTTCATTGTTGAGGAGATTGGAGCTTGGAAAAGGAATTTGGTGGAAGGAACTTGAGAAATTGGAGGCTAGCATCAAGGGGCTTGTGTAGATCTGGAATCTACATCAGTTTGGGCATATCTCAGAGGTAAGGAGCCATTATCTTAAGCTATTTCCTTTTTCGTTCATCCTTGGTGATTGATTTGGAGTTCCTTAGCTTGTTTAAGATCTATTTCGGGTTTGGAGTTTGGATCTGAGGTTGCTACTTCAGATCTAAGCTTGTGATGGTCCTTATTGTCATAAAGTTTCTGTTTAAGAGTTGTTGGTAAAGGCCCCTAGTCCTTAGCCCTAGCCCTAGAGTGTTTTGGGCTTATATCTCCTTGGTTTCACGTAAAGTTTGTAACTTTATGTGAGGGTTAGGCTGTAGAAGAGTGGATCCATGGAATGGAGTCCCTGCATGGCTCGAAAAGCCTCTGAATGGATTGAGATCTGGAGAGACTCGGCGAGTCACATGGGTGTACTCGACGAGTTGTATGAAGATTGCCTTAGACTCGACGAGTTGGAAGAACAACTCGGCGAGTCTGTTGAAGATTGCCTTGGACTCAGCGAGTCTGTTCTTGGACTCGGCGAGTCTGGTCGCGAAACCCTAACCTTTTCTGGTTAAGCCTCGAATCGGTGAGTCGAGGGACGACTCTGTGAGTTGAGCAGGATGGGACTCGGAGATCGTTGGACTCGACGAGTCTTGGGGTGACTCAGCGAGTTGAGTCGTGTTATGGGAGTTTCTGAGTATAGGAACTCGACGAGTCGACGGGTCGACTCGGCGAGTAGAGTCAACCAGGAAGGTTGACTTTGACTGAGGACTTTGACTTTGACCAAGAGTTGACCAGTTTGATTTCCAAGGGTATTTTGGTAATTTTGGTATTTATGGAATTGGTTCTTTGGTAGTGTTCTGTGGTGAAGTTCGTGTCGGTGGTCGGAGCAGCTTGGTCTTATCTCTTCAGTCGGCAATTGCAGGTGAGTTATCCTCACTATATCGACAGGGTCTACGGCACCAAGGCCGGCCCTTTATCGGATGGGAAATTCGGGTATTGTTTGTTATGTTATTGCTTTGATAGATCTGCATCCTGGTATTTAGGATGGTGTTATGTTAGTGACCTGGTTAAGGTCGGTACCCGGTATATAGGGTAATGTTATGCTAGTGACCGGTTAGGTCGGAATCCTGGTTAGGATGTTGATATGCTATGTGATCTGTTAGACTGTTTGTCTGGTTTAGGACTTGTTATGAGATTAATTGTTTTATGTGCACATGGTTGTTTGACGGGGGTTGGGTTGAGGCGGGTCTCGCTTTGTGCTGTAGGCCAACATACCCAGGGCGGACCGGATATTCCGAAGGCCCAGCGAGCGGTCCGGATAGGCTGAAGGCCCCAAGAGGGCGGACCAGACGTGCCGAGGCTCGGAGAGTGGACCAGGCCGACTGAAGGCCCGGTGTGGGCGGACCAGTCATACTGTAGACTCAGAGAGTGGACCAGGTGGATTGAAGGCCCGGTGCAGGCGGACCAATCACACTGTAGACTCGATGTGCATGGCTAGACTCGGAGGGTGGATCAGGTGGACTGAAGGCCCGGTGCGGGCAGACCAGTTACACAGTAGACCCGATGTGCATGGCTGTTCTATTTGTGATATGTTATGAGTATGTTTATGTGTGGTTGGTATTTTGGGGGTAACTCACTAAGCTTTCGGGCTTACAGTTTCAGTGTATTGTTTCAGGTACTTCAGGAGATCGTGGCAAGGCGAAGGCGTGATCGTACTGCTCCTCATGTTTTATGATTTATGTGATATGGTTCTGGGGGATACTCTGATGTTTAAACTAATTTGAAAATGAAATGTATGAACGTAATGGTTTTTGAATGAATTAAAATGTTTTAAATTGGTTCATATTTTATGGGTGTTACAAGTAACAACAATTATTCAAATCTAAATTTAAACCATTACTATTATTCAAATCTAAATTTAAACCATTACTAAACAATAAAGAATAAACTCCAATCTTGGTCACAGAAGACATTTTCCTATTTCCCATGATTAAGTTTATCTTCCCGTGTTCCACATCCCTACTTCTTTTTAGTCCCTGCAAATCAGAACAAATGTGAAATCCACAACATGTATCAAAGACCCAAGAATTAGCATGTGATGAGTTATTAGATTGAATAGTGTAAATACCTGCAAAGGAGGGTTTGATCTTCCCATCCTTTATGTCCTGCAAGTACCTGGGACAGCTTCGTTTCCAGTGCCCTTTTTCATGACAATGAAAGCAATCAGCAGCCTTCGGATTGGAAGAGGAATTAGCAGAACCAACTTTGGTCCCACTAGAAGAGCATCCACTAAGAGACTTTCCCTTGCGACTCTTGGAGGGAGCCTTCCTCTTCTTTCCCTTCCTCTGTCCGATTGCCAGAGCAGGGGCAGAAGTAGTAGTAGGAGTAGACGCAACCGATTTGCCTTTCAGGTTGCTTTCTGCAGTCCTTAAAATGTAACATCCTGATTTCCGAGGTATAACATTTCTATATGTGAGTACGAGTTTTCCTGGGGTGACTCGACGAGTTGTTGCCCCACTCGTCGAGTAGGGTCGCGTCTGGGTGACGTGGAAAATGAATGGACTCGACGAGTCGGGTATCTGACTCGCCGAGTCAGCGCTGCTGAGGAAAACCCTAATTGCTTGGTTTTGTGGCCTATTTAAAGGCTCTTATGGCCTTCATTTGCGGCCACAATTTCCCTTGAGAGACCCTAATCGATCCAGAGAGCTTAGAGAGAGAGTGGGAGCTAATTTCTTCATTTTGGTGCATTCTTGCAAGGAAGAAGGAGAGGGTTCAAGCTTAGCTGTCTAGAAGGGGCTCAGATCTTTCACTATTTCATTCAAGGCTGTTGTGAAGGTATGGGTTCATACCCGTTTTCGTTTGATTAGTAGATCTCATGAACTTAGGGTTTCTTTACCCTCTTTTAAGTTGAGTTATGAAATATGTGAAGTCCCTTTCAGGCTTAGACATCAGATCTGGACCTTGAGAGGTCCAGAGAGTCCCAAGAACCCAACTTTATGCAGTCACATAAGAATATTGAGCTTAAGACAGCATTATAAGGGTTATTTTGCCAAATAGAGCTAGATGAGTGATGCATGGTCATAAAGGTCGAACCTTTACGTGATTAATGAGTCTTTAGTGCATAGATCTGACGTTTGGGAAAGTATCTTGCACTAAATCGACTGAATGCAAAAGAGTCTTAATAGACTCGCCGAGTCGAGCTGATGACTCGATGAGTAGTCCAGGGTTTTGTCCCGACGAACTGAGTCAGATGGTAACCCCTCGAGTTAGGGGTTAGCTCGTCGAGTTGGAGCTTGCTGGGGTTGCCATGAATCGACTGGACTCGACGAGACTCCTGAGTGCACTCGACGAGTCTGGTCAAAGTTGGACCGTTGACTGGAGTTGACTTCTGTTGACCTTAGGGTTTGGTCAAAATGAGTGAAAGAGGTCAGGGAAGGTAGAATGGTCTTCTACCCACTTTTCAAAGATAAGAGTAGAATATTAATTAGAAATATTAATTTGTGATAGGCGGAGGCTAGATTGAGGATTTCGGGCACGAGACTTTTACAAGCTATCTTACGAGGTGAGTCTTCTCACTATACCTTACCTAGAGTGGTAATTACGTGTGACTGGAAGGTCTTATGTGGTTATAAGGGTTATGAGATGTATGTTATCTATGTGATATGTATATGCTATGTCCTGAGCTTGTAGAGTTTGCACGGGAAGGTCAACAGAGTTTGATGTATGTTATTGATGAATTTTATACAAACAATCCTATGTGTGCATGCAACCTTAGAGTTGGATCTATGTTATCACTATTAGTTATACAACTTTATGAACACAAAAGAAAAGAAACCTGGCATGCTACTACTATTTTCGAAATCCACATAGAAGAATAGAATACATACCTTTTGTTGTTATATAGTAATAACAACTAGTTCCTTGAATCTCCTTAGCTTTGAAAGCAAGTACCACAAGTGTAGTACCTCTAATGGAGTCACAAACACCACTAAGCAACTGGATGAAGAAGAGAAGAAGAGAGGCACCCAAAATTCGTCTAAGAACCCTTAGGAATCATATCCACACGTTTTTGGGGCCATAGGGGTCCTTTATATACTTGTGTGGGCTGCTAGGGTTTCAGTCAAAACCCTAATGGACAGCTTAAACTCTAAGCAGCCCATGGAACCTTCTGGAATAAGGCCATGGACGAAAATATGATGGGCTCCCATCATAATTTCATTCACCCCTTGTTCCTTTAGCATTCCCTAGCCCAATAACTCAATTATCCAATAATTGCAGTCCAGTCCCCTATATTTAATTAATCTCTTTTAGCCACTAAATTAATTCTTAACTAATTCTTGACTAATATTAATTAAACAATATGATTTCTCTTTTAATATATTATTCTCATAATATATTAATAAATCATAATTAAACCTTTCTCTTCTTAATTCATCCTACAAATTGTTATGGTGAAGGCAACCCAAAATGACCATGCTCACAATCGGGTCAAGTACATACCAAAATAGTTATGGACTTAGACACTAATCCAACAGTCTCCCACTTGGATAAGTCTAATAACTATTTTGCATTACTTCAGAACCTGATCAGCAATCGTAGCTTTCAAAAGCCGCTGTCAACTCTGATCTTATCAGATATGTGTGTCCTTTAGATAAGTGATCATATATTCCTCCATTCTCAAGATATCATATAGACACGAGACATGGATTTAAATCATTCTCTCTGTCTATGTATTGTTTCCCGACATCTGATTTATGACGACTGACAACAGACTACAATTGAACACATCAACTTAGTCCCGGCTTGGCCAAGCGCTTAGGGTGTCATCACTAAATCATCGAGGGGCCCACAGATATCGCTTTTATCCCACTTTGGGTAAAAGGAATGGATAAACTTCGACTCAAGTGCTTGCTTGCACCTACTAATCGAATCATACACAACAATAAGTTTTATAACACCAAGTTACTGGTGCGTTTACTTATCATCAATGTGCAACCGACCAGCAAATAACAACTCACACGTCTCGGTTTCAAGAACATACAATGTTATCGTCTCACTAATCACCCGTGATAAATCCATGAAGTGATTCAAGTGAGCGTGGGTTTAATCCAATACTTTAATCTTATCAAAGCACTCATGAGCTCTGCAGCAAACTTGTGCTATGTCTAAACACTTTAGACAATCTACAGATAGATTCATGACAGTCTTGCTTCATACCTACTTCCAACATATGACCGACTGTGGAGGTTTGAATAACCCAGTTATTCTGGAAGTCAAAACATGCAAAGTGAAACACAACGATAATACTCAATCCTACATGGCCCCAAACTCTTGAGTATAAATAAAACATCTTTTATTTAGTCACCATATTGATTACTCATTATTCATTGTTTAATGTTTCGGAAAATCAACTTTATTACTCGAATTATAACCACAATTGTCCCATGCTCCAAGCATGCACACTTTGGTTTCCTATGGTCCATACTTTGTAAAAATAGATCAATGGAAAAACTTTCCCAATGAAACTCATTTCACAATCCCTAATCCTTATCATTAGTGTAAGAATACAAGGTTCTTGCCACTATTAGAATATGTTAGATTCTAACATTTTATGCAACGACCCTTTCGTAAAGTCATAGCACAAAAGTCACCAAGACTTGGCTAATGAAATTACTAAGTTCTCTATCAGAAATTGTTACAAAACAATTCTATAGATGTGATGTCTCTCACTCAAAGTACATTCTTTTGAACATCCTTTTGCATAAAAGTTTCTAATCTACATAGATTCTTAATTTCCAACTCTCATTTATGGAAATATTTCCATATTTGTTATATGACAACTCATTGTTAAAAGAATCTTATCTATTCATAATAATGTCAATATAGTCCATCCAATACTATACTTCCAACTACTCATAAGTGACCAATCCTTGGCGAACCTTAGATCATCCTTTGATAGTTGTTTAATTATTTTAGTCAAATCCAGTTCTAGTCCTTTTTCCTTCTTAATGCCCTAGGCATTTGGAAAATTTTAGAATGGTCAAATATTATAGCATATGTAATCGATCCTATACCCGAAGCGTATTGGACACGATGCATAATGTCTCACATAAAGACGTGATACTTTATCAGCCTTCTGCCATAATATTTTATGTGCCATGTTCCCATAATTCGAACTATGAAGAGGGATGTCGTAATCATAATCGAATTTTGAGAATGCACTATGTATCCTTGACTAAATTTATTAACATTTCTCGATCTAAGCTTTAGAATTTTGAAACGAAGTATAATATTCTCTCCCTTAATTATGGCAAAACAACTTTTCAACCATTGCAACTTTGCAAAGTGAATCTTTGTTTTCTATAATTAATATTGCTAACTTGCAATACTTACCATAATAATCATGCTCCCACTAACATGATGATTATTTTCTTACCAGCATAACACTTATGCTCCCACTAGCTTTGACATGTATTCAGAAAGCAACTGAACCTCCAGAAAATAATGCTTATTGAATTCCTTAAGTTCATATGTCTAATACCTAATGCTTTGATAAGCCTTTATCTAAGCTTTTTAAGCTCATACATCTTTGCCTTAGATAGCTCCCATGTGTGTCTAAACAATTCAGAATTTATGTTACTAAGTCCCAAATGTTCAGACCAATTGCCAAATCTCACAATTCGAACTATGAAAAGGGCTGCCGTAATTATAATCGAATTTGAGAATACAATTTTCACAATTGATATCTTCTTAAAATCTCTCTTAGTGAAAGCATTTCCTCACAATCATTTTCATGAAGGAGGGAAACCTTATGACACTTAGATTTTATGATGTATGTGTTCCTATCCATGTGAATTTGCCACAACCATAATCGTAAGACAAGGTTCGCGACAAATCCAATCTCATATGGACTGAACTCGTTCAAACTCGATTCCTTGCCTCATGGTAGCACGAATGCCCACCATGTCTTCCAAGCAACTCACCCCTACATATCAATGTACTTTCCATTGATCAAGGTGCTTTGTCTTTATGCATTCAAATGAGAACTCATAGAACTCACATGCACAATTAACTCAACTGGAATGGCGCAGAAACAAGATAATGTCAACACGATAGGTTATATACCTCAAGTCGTGTGCTAGTGATGATCAACTAGGTTTATTCTTGGTTTGTTCTTGAAACTTTTCAAGACCATTAAGACTCCCACTGACTCCTTGACATATGAGTTTCTCTTGTCAAGAATATTTCTCGACAAACAAATATTCAAGAGTAAGTGTAGCTTCTTATCAAGTTTAACACTTCACACAATTGGTTCTAGTTGGTCTTTGTCTTATCCAAGACAACACAACTTACCATTTTCAAACGTGCAAGAATAAGAAAACCTTTTTCAATTCCACATTTCGTGAGTGTTATAAACCTACTTAAGACTTGTCACTCATGTCACAATCTTGACTCTAAGACTTGATATTGGAACGAAGTATGATTGACTTCTTGATTTAACTATTTCTACAATTCTCGATTCCTCTTCTTAGACATGCAATTGCACTAAGACTCACTTACAGGATCAATTGAGACATGGTTCTTAATCATTAAGACCCATCATAAAACACAATAAAAGTTACTCTCCCTTCTCCTTAGAATAGAGAAACTTTTATCTTTCTGCCTACTAGATTCTTCTTATTTGTTCTGCTATTGATTGAAACTCTTTCAATCAACTCAGAATTATACTCAATCTTATAAGTATAACCATATTTACTAAACTTTAGTAAATCATGATGAATATCTTTATCACTCTTGTGGTGGACTTGATCAACGCACAACCTAGTGTACTCGATCTCCTAGTCCTTCTCTTGACACTTTGTCAAAAATAGTCTAATTTCCAAATATGAAGTTTCTCATTCATCACGCAACCAAGTTGTATGATTCCGCGTTTCTGTCCAATTGAAACTTGGGCGATGAGAATCTTCCTTTATTTGGCAAATTCTCGACATTTCCACAAATAACATAATTAAGAATCAAATCCATTATTGCTAATAATAGAAACAATTAAACATCAATTTTTCATACACACCATTGCAAGGATAAATAAATAAGATAAAATCAAAATTTATTTTATTGCGGAAAAATTTGTCCTTACAATGCAGTTCAACTGAAAACTATGCTATTACATATTTCTTAGCACACTATCCTAACTCTAAAGTAGCAGCTCAAAAATCCAATCTTTGAATCCATGCGATCGAAAACCATTTCTTCACGATCAGATTCAGCACGCTTCTTCCTTAAGCTTCATTTCTTTTCTTCGATCCTGCAAAACATCAAAATGTAATCTTATCACATCATGTATTAAGAATCAAAGAATAGGAACTTATAGAGTTAGTTAATAGATTTTACCTGAAGTAGAGCCATACGTCTTGACTCTCCTATCTCTCAGATCTCTCAGGTAAATAGGGCAGCTTCGTCTCCAATGCCCCTTCTCTTGGCAATAGAAGCAAATAGACTCTTTTGGAATGGCACAAGGAACTATCTCAGAATTTACCTTTTATGGATTCCCAATGTCACCATTTTCAATGTCCATTGAAGTTTGGGAGTTTAATTCACCAGACACATTTGCTTGATCAGCACGCCAAATCATTGCTGATTCAGCAGCTATAAGCAAATAGGTAAAATCAATGAGGGTCACGTCATGGTTCATCATATAGTACTCTCTAACGAACTTACTATATGATTCAGGAAGCGACTGAAGAACCCAGTCAACAGCCAACTCACCTGAAATCTCGACACCCAACATCCTTAACCTATCAATGTGTGACTTTATCTCCAAGACGTGTGCACACACAGGTTTCCCATCTTCGTGTTTGCCTGCCAATAGGGCTTGAGTGAGCTTGAACTTTTCAAGCCTTTGAACTTGTGGGTTAGGGAGAATAATTGGAGGAGGTGGAGGAAGTGAAGCATGACTCTCATTTCCTTGATCGTATCGTGGAACGTCATCTTCATTTGGAAAGCTTGTGTGACAACCGTCAATTTTGGCCAAGTCAAAGTCAACTAAAGTCAACAAGTCAAACCGGTCAACTCATCTAACCCTTGTACATTAGGGTTTCCATTATGTTCCTTATTGAACTACTCGCAATCCTCATACAAATTATCACTTAGGGTTTTCACGTGTTCGGAAATTCTAAACCCTAATCAGGGTAAGTGACGACTCTACTCATTAAAACATTATTCCTTAACCCTCGGGGGCATATAACAATCATAACAAGACTTAACGAGGTTTACAAACCTTGCGTTACAGAGCCAAACACTCAAAAAGGTCACAAAAGAAGTCTCTCCCAATCTCTTTCACTCTAACTCTCCCAAATCTCTCTAAGTAGGAGAAATCTCTTCAAGTATGTGAAATCTCTCCCAAATCTCTCTCTGAATGAGAAATCTCTCCAAGTATGTGAAATCTCTCCCTGTATGAGAAATCTCTCCAAGAATGAGAAATCTCTCCCAAATCTCTCTCTGTATGAGAAATCTCTCCAAGAATGTGAAATCTCTCCCAAATCTCTCTCTGTATGAGAAATCTCTCCAATAATGTGAAATCTCTCCCAAATCTCTCAAAGTATGAGAAATCTCTCCAAGTGTGTGAAATCTCTCCCAAATCTCTCTCAAAAGTTCCTTTAACTTTTTATAATCATTTTGGGCATCCCGACACTTAACTTGGTGAAAAACTGTGCAAAACGGGGAGTTTATGCGAAAATCGGCCAAATAGGGCCGAACCCTCTTAGGGCCGAACCTCTTAGAGGCGAAGCCTCTAGGACCGAAGCTGCTTAGGAAGGTCCCTATAGGGACCGAACTGCTGAAGAACCGAAATCGAACTGCTGAGGACCGAACCTTGCGAACCGAACCCGAAGCCTCTGACCCGAACCCGAAGCCTCTCGCCTTCGCTTCCTACCTTCGCCTTCGGGCTATTTCGCTCCACCTCGCCTTCGGGCACAGCAGCAACAAGGACCGAACCTTGGCCCAGTACCGAGAGGTCTCGCAGATAGCCCTTTTCTTCCCGGTTTTTGACTACGACTTCATTTTAGGCCCGTTTTATATAATTTTAACGCGGGATTTTCACCCAAAATTATATTTTAACATATAAGACCCCTAAATTCATAATTAATCACGTTTTTGAGTGTAAATCTTATCCAAGGTTAGTGGGTAGGATATTTTGGGTGGAGTGTTGACTTTACTTTAGTCTATGACACAAGCAACCACCCACACCCACTTCATGACCAACCCACACCCCTCCCCACCATACCTAGTCACTTCCTTGTACTTTTCCATCAATCTCCAGCCATTCCCACGTCCTAAGATCTGGACAACCCGCCCTCTCTCCTCACACTTCCTTCATTCTCTCATTTTTCCTCCAAGGATCACACTCCAAATTCTCTCACCATTCTCTCTCAATTTCGAGACTTCCAAGGCTAATCATCAAGCTTTCTTCCACTCTTGGTAAGTATAAATCATTCTTCTTATGATTATTACACATCCTTCTACTAAAAATCATAGGAATCTTACACAAACATCATCACATTCATGTTAGATCTTCGAACCTTCAAGGCATATTCTTAGTGTTCTTGAGTTGAACACTACCTTTCTCCATCATCCATCTACTGAAATCACTCAAGGTGAGTTCATACCCCTATCTTTTCATGTTTTTCTTAAGTTTTAAGGGGGGGAATACAAGTTAAAACACCAAGAACACAACTAAACTCATTTAACAGCCTTCATCAGAAAAGTTCAACTCCATTCACGGACTGTTTTGGTCAACTTAAACATTTTAGTTTTCAAAACTGTATTAGGTGCAAATAGTTCAGGTTCATACCTTTAAAATGACTACTTGCACATCACCATACGATTTTTCTACGATTTATGGTGATTTTTACAAAACTGCCTATCATTTCATAAACAAATGCGGACCAGTCTGTGAATATGAACATTTTAACACAAGTTAAAGACTTAGAAAAATCATAATAAAAATTATGAATAAACTAGACACATTTTATGAACTCTCAGAATTTACGGATTCAGTTTTAGACTTCGTATGATTTTTCTATGATTTTTATAAAACAGTACATAAAGCTTAAAAACTAGTTAACAACTTATAACTTTCATAACACTTTGTATTATGTTGAGCAAAGTGTATAACAATAAGTTCTAAATATTGAATGTAATTTCTTGTTAGTTTATCATCATAAACTGAAATTTAGTCATTCATGATAAGATTCTTCATTCATTTCGAACACATATAATAAGCTATAATAAGCATAGTTTATGGATTCATAGCACTAATGTATTTTCATAAAAGAGTTCTTTTTCAGTACAAACGTTTTGGATAAACTATAATAGGTATAGTTTATGTATCATTTACATTTCAAACTCATTTACCAAAGGTTTTCAGTTAAGTTCACGTAAATCTGTTAATGAATAAATTTGTGAGACATTCGCTTCGTGTTACCTTCATGGTAACAAAATCAAAAGTCCTGTAAATTGTAACCAGAGTCTCTTGTAGGGAGAACGTGATAGTTGTGTATAGATCTATATTGGGTTTGACAAACCCACACCTGAGCTGCATGCAACAGCTAGACCGGCAGGTCTGTGGTGACAAGTGTCATTTAACGTGCGATGCCTGAAGAACGTCGTATTACGAGGCCGTCTGAGTCATAGTATGGTTATAATAACTCACATGGGGTATTAACAAATCATAAGATTTACGGGTTCTTACTTTTAAATTAGCGAGTTATGTCGATTTAACTCACAGGAAATACTTTAAGTATGAAAAAATACTTGTTTATCTTCGGTCCTGGGATTTAGGACCACCTAACTTTAAAAAGGGTTTTATGCCGATTTAAAATCGCTTTTATATCTTTAAGTATGGAAATATACTTGTTTTCGGTCCTGGGATTTAGGACTACCAAACTTTAAAAAGGGTTTTATGCCGATTTAAAATCGCTTTTATATCTTTAAGTATGGAAAATACTTGTTTATTTTCGGTCCTGGGATTTAGGACTACCTAACTTTTATAAGGAAAATATAGGATTTTCTTTGGAACATATTTCTATTAAAACTACATAAAGCTAGAATTATTAGACTTCAGCTATAATTGTTAAGTGTATATGATAGAGTTATATAAGAATCTAGTCATAATCGACTTAGAATTTGTGGGTCCGCCTTACTTCCTGTTCCTTGTTTGGTTGTGGACCTAGGGCAGACCCATTATATTCGACGGTTTATTTAACTTAAATTTTATATAACTTATATACACTGGGCGATTATAGAAGGAATCTATGAGTCTTTCTAGGGTTCATTATCGCATAACATAGAAGCATTCATTTCACTTAATAAAGAAAATATTGGATTTTCTGGAAACATACTTTGTCGCTTTTACAAGGAAAACGGTTTCTTTCTCAAACAAAACTCTTATGAACTCACCAACTTAATTGTTGACACTTTTTCAAAACTACTTGTATTCTCAGAAAATCAGTGAAACAGGAAAACCAACAGCATTTTGAGGATGGGACGATAAATCGTCAAACGTTTCATTTTTTCATCATAATGTAATTGATTTTGAAACATGTAAACTTATTCCATGGTGTAAACTTTTCAATTATATTTATGATGGTTGTATTTACTTTGAGCACTATTATATTCGTTGTTGTGATACTATACATGAAGTCCTCCACCCCCGGACGTTTCCGCCATCCTTGGTTTGGGGGTGTGACAGTTTGTTCCAAGGGACCTGGGAAGACCATTGTAAGATTTAGACATCTACAAAACGGGAGAAAATTCAAGTTAGTTGATAAGAATCCTTGATGTAACACCCAAATGAAACATCAAGGCTAAGATCCAACACAATACTCTACAACCTAGAAGAGGGATGCCGTAATCTAGTTGCAGAATATTTGAAGGTAGGCAAATGACGATTTACCAATTTCCACCATGAAAAACGAAAAAGAAGTTTAAGTTTTAAATGAATTTAAACCCCTAGATCTTTTGAGATTCATTGAACTTTTCAATGACATGTTTAATCTCGATTATGCCCTTCAAATTTGCGACTGGGATACCGAGGATCACAAACAAGGTGTGAATAACCATACGAATCTACGTGATGCACTCAATGATACTATCACCTAATCAATGTGCCGGTTAACCACACACGCTCCATTGATCTATGATAAACATCGAGCCACCCTTCGCCACCAATGTCAATCCCAAATTAGTGAGTCGGTTAACCACACACGCTCCACTAACGTTTGACAAGGGTACGAAGTGTAATTCCATGGATTAGCATACAATTTCACATTTTGCCTAAAGTAACTAGAATATGGGAATTTGTAAAAGCATGTAGTTACTTTGTACTTCATTATACTTATAATGGAAGGTTTCGTCATATCCTACCCGTTCGGCTAACGACCCTCCACTAGTCAAGAGTGAGGTGGGTAAGAGTGGATACCCATTTAATCGCCATTTTATAGGAAATTTCCTTAAACACCCCTTATAGACCAGCTTCGTGAATGAGGCTTACTAACGGTAAGACTGACTGTTTACTCATACATATATATATATATATATATATATATATATATATATATATATATATATATATATATATATATATATATAATATTAGACTTTTAATGTTATATATATAGTATATGGTGTATTTTACACTTAAAATACTAGGTGGTCTAATTTAATAAATTATACTTTTAATTTAATTAAATGTAAACCAAAACTCCTTTAATTATACACCTTAATTAATAAATAAAGCCATAAGGGTGTAATTTGAACCTTTTCAAAATACGAGGGTTTTAGAATTTAACATTTCAAAATTAATCTTTTAATCAACTTTTAAATTCCAAAACTTGAGGGCAAGTTTTGAAACTTTTCAAAACAATTAGTTTCAACTATTCAAATTTCAAAAACACTGGGGTTTTTAATCATATTTAAAATTTTCGAAAATTAAAACCGTTTAATTTTAAAATCTTAAATAATAAAACATTGATTTAATAATTATCCAAAACAAAACAATTAATTTGAATTATTAAATCTTGGAGGATTATCTATTAAATTAAACAATTAATTTAACCTAATCCCTTTATCCCCTAAAATTCGAAAATTTGGGATGGGATAATCCAAAAAATCTTTAATTACCAAATTTAAACACTTAAAAGATAATTAGAAGATATGGCATTATCCAAATCCCTAAAAATTAGGATCTAATCTTGGGGAGGAGGCCAATTTCGAAATCCTAGGGTTGGATAACCCTAGATTTCAAAATCTTGGAGGCTAAGGAAAGGGTTTGGGAAACCCTAACCAAATTTTGAAATTTAGGGTTTATAAACCCTAATTTCGAAAATCATGCCTTTAGGGTTTATTGGCTATAAACCCTAATATGTCAAATTCATACTTTTATATAGAATCTAATTGAAAACAAAAACCAATGGCTCTGATACCACTGATGGATTTTATACAAACAATCCTATGTGTGCATGCAACCCTAGAGTTGGATCTATGTTATCACTATTAGTTATACAACTTTATGAACACAAAAGAAAAGAAACCTGGCATGCTACTACTATTTTCGAAATCCACATAGAAGAATAGAATACATACCTTTTGTTGTTATATAGTAATAACAACTAGTTCCTTGAATCTCCTTAGCTTTGAAAGCAAGTACCACAAGTGTAGTACCTCTAATGGAGTCACAAACACCACTAAGCAACTGGATGAAGAAGAGAAGAAGAGAGGCACCCAAAATTCGTCTAAGAACCCTTAGGAATCATATCCACACGTTTTTGGGGCCATAGGGGTCCTTTATATACTTGTGTGGGCTGCTAGGGTTTCAGTCAAAACCCTAATGGACAGCTTAAACTCTAAGCAGCCCATGAAACCTTCTGGAATAAGGCCATGGACGAAAATATGATGGGCTCCCATCATAATTTCATTCACCCCTTGTTCCTTTAGCATTCCCTAGCCCAATAACTCAATTATCCAATAATTGCAGTCCAGTCCCCTATATTTAATTAATCTCTTTTAGCCACTAAATTAATTCTTAACTAATTCTTGACTAATATTAATTAAACAATATGATTTCTCTTTTAATATATTATTCACATAATATATTAATAAATCATAATTAAACCTTTCTCTTCTTAATTTATCCTACAAATTGCTATGGTGAAGGCAATCCAAAAGGACCATGCTCACAATCGGGTCAAGTACATACCAAAATAGTTATGGACTTAGACACTAATCCAACAGTCTCCCACTTGGATAAGTCTAATAACTATTTTGCATTACTTCAGAACCTGATCAGCAATCGTAGCTTTCAAAAGCCGCTGTCAACTCTGATCTTATCAGATATGCGTGTCCTTTAGATAAGTGATCATATATTCCTCCATTATCAAGATATCATATAGACACGAGACATGGATTTAAATCATTCTCTCTGTCTATGTATTGTTTCCCGACATCTGATTTATGACGACTGACAACAGACTACAATTGAACACATCAACTTAGTCCCGGCTTGGCCAAGCGCTTAGGGTGTCATCACTAAATCATCGAGGGGCCCACAGATATCGCTTTTATCCCACTTTGGGTAAAAGGAATGGATAAACTTCGACTCAAGTGCTTGCTTGCACCTACTAATCGAATCATACACAACAATAAGTTTTATAACACCAAGTTACTGGTGCGTTTACTTATCATCAATGTGCAACCGACCAGCAAATAACAACTCACACGTCTCGGTTTCAAGAACATACAATGTTATCGTCTCACTAATCACCCGTGATAAATCCATGAAGTGATTCAAGTGAGCGTGGGTTTAATCCAATACTTTAATCTTATCAAAGCACTCATGAGCTCTGCAGCAAACTTGTGCTATGTCTAAACACTTTAGACAATCTACAGATAGATTCATGACAGTCTTGCTTCATACCTACTTCCAACATATGACCGACTGTGGAGGTTTGAATAACCCAGTTATTCTGGAAGTCAAAACATGCAAAGTGAAACACAACGATAATACTCAATCCTACATGGCCCCAAACTCTTGAGTATAAATAAAACATCTTTTATTTAGTCACCATATTGATTACTCATTATTCATTGTTTAATGTTTCGGAAAATCAACTTTATTACTCGAATTATAACCACAATTGTCCCATGCTCCAAGCATGCACACTTTGGTTTCCTATGGTCCATACTTTGTAAAAATAGATCAATGGAAAAACTTTCCCAATGAAACTCATTTCACAATCCCTAATCCTTATCATTAGTGTAAGAATACAAGGTTCTTGCCACTATTAGAATATGTGATACGTTTATGCTATGTCCTGAGCTTGCAGAGTAGGACCGGAAGGTCAACAGAGTTTGGACCGGAAGGTCAACAGAGTAGGACCGGAAGGTTGTAACACTCGTGTTTCTAGCCTAGACATTAATATTAAGGTGATAGTCTAGGTTAACCTTTGTAACTCATTTTGAAGAAATGAAAAAGGAATTATGTGAATTCTATGTGTTTTATGTGTTTTATGCTTAATTACTAGGAGTTAATTAATTAAGAATAAAAATGAGTGTCGAAAATAAATTTTAGATAAAGCTGATATCTATTAAGAAAGTTGTAGTGGTCGTGACAAGGATTACAGATATATAAAGAATGCCGAAATCCAAGTTATAACGAAGAAGTTATGACCTGTCAAAGTTTCACGACAAAACCGGCTCGGTGCTGAATGTCGTAAAAAGTGAATTTTCGATAAACTACTTTTTAGCCTTAGTGATCTAAACGAAACTCGTAGTGTTCATTAAACCGAGAGTAGGTATAAAAAGAACACCCAAATCTGACTTCGTATGAGGAAGTTATGATTTTTCGAAGTTTCAGCTTAGCAGTAGACAGCTAAAAACTCGAATTTTAGATCGAGTGATTTTCAGCCGACACGACCTAAACAAGAATCGAAGGTCTCGTAAATAGTAGCACAACGGTAAAAAGTCTGACGAAAACGGACGTCGGATGAAGAAGTTATGAATTTTTAACGGATTTCCCGTCCCGGTCTGTTAAAAATAATAATATAAAAATTAAAGTCAAAATTAGCCGACGAAGCCTAAACGGAAGTTGTAGAGCGTAATTTTACCTACGCGTGCATATAAAGAACGTCAAAAACAGAACTCGTATGCGAAAGTTATGGATTTTAGAAGTTTTGGCGCGAAAAACGAGAAAAATTGCTAAAACCGAGAAATTTCGCAAGGTGGACTCCGGACACGTGTCCTCGCCTCGCATTCGACGCGTGTCCAAGAAGGTTGCTGAGTCATCCGAACCGGGGAGCTGATCCGAAGTGGTCCAGTAGAGATGCGACACGTACCCTCTTACACGTGACCGAGCCCTCGCATGAAGCCACGGATGCCCTACTTCGGACCTAGGACTTCGGTCCAATCACAAGAGGCCAGCAGCCCCCTCGCATGCGCAGTCACGTGCGAGCCATCCCCCTGCGAGCTTCGGATCTTCGCCACCTGGAGGCTTCTCAGCCGTTGGATCAGGAGGCTCGCTCCTATAAATAGGAGGGTGCGAGACCTCCCGGGTATATTTTGGAAAAGTGTCAATTTTAGCCCCTAAACTTATATTTCTTTCATATTAACATCCCCCGAAGCCCCGGTATCGATTAAAACCCCCGGAATACGCCACGAAGTGCCCGTGAAGCCCGTAAAATTTATCTTTTCGGTTTCGAAGCCCGACCTTTGCAGAGCCCGGTTTCTCAATAAAACTCCCGGTTTTATTAGAAACGAACGTTTTAGGAAACGAATTGCTGCCCGATTATCATCGAATCATGTGAGTGTGTAGTTACTTTCACTTTACACATAGATATGAAGTATTTAGCTTAAAATACGTGCTATGTGTAAATATGTTAATTGTTTATTTGAGGTGACTGTTGAATAGATGTTTTATACAAGTTTTAAACTGTATATGTATTTTATCTACAAATATGTTGGGTAGAACATGGGTAGATGAAATAGTTGGTGGGTGTTAAAATGATGAGAGGCCTCGGTGTCGGTGTTGTTGTTGGTGTTATCGTTGTAGTCGTCTAGCGGAGTATAGATGACGATCACGGACCTTTCTAGACAGTCCAGTGGTACACTAGCAAGTTCGCAACTTGTAGGTGTTGATGAACTAAATGTTCATTGGTGTACTCCAATCCCCCTCATGGTTGCCTTTAGGACATGTATGGCTGAGGAGTCCCCTTAGTAGTAGTGTCCAACCCGATGATATTCCTTAGGCTAAGTCCCTTGTGTTAGGTGTTTAGGGACGTAAAGTGAGGACAACGAGAATGGGTAATCAGGGTTATTGTTGATTGGTGAACTTAATAAGTTATTATTATTATGGGTTGAAAACTCTATATGCTCACCAGGCTCCCAAGCCTGACCCACTCAGCTTTTTATGATTACAGGTAGTGGACCCCGAGCATAGTCGGAGGACGATGAGAGATTTTTGATTATAGGCCAATAGTTGTAAATAACTGTAGTAAGGCTTATAATGTCTTGTTTATGCTTTTGATCTGTATCGGAACATGACATCCTGAGGTTTTGATATATACGGAAAATATATACCTTCTTAATGAAGGGTTTTGATAAACTTTTATCATATGTTGTTTTGGGGACCAATTCCGCAACATCTTTTAAAAAGATTTCTCTGATTTTATTTTAAAAAGCATAAATTAAATCGGTCTTTTCTGGCCGAGAATTTAGGGGATGTCACAGTTGGTATCAGAGCATTAGTTTAAGCGAACTAAAAAATTGTAGGATTTCTAGACTTGAACTTAGAATGCTAAGTGATGATTGTGAGGTGAGTGTCTACCATATTTTAGACACGAGCACTAGTTTATTTTAGGAAAGGTGCCTAAAATGCCTTTATGTGCTAAATGCTATATGTTGCCATATATGCCATTATTTGTTCGGATTTATGGTCTGTTGCCGACCGGATCTGGATACCTTATGTGTATAGGATTCTAAGCGTATGATTACGAGATTAGAACTAACATGTAAACGTTTCGGAGTGATAAGGGAATTGACATGTCTAACAAGGATAAAGACTTAAATTCGCCCTATTTGGTATATAGATTGTAATGGCAAGAACTCGAAGTGGAGCGGGAAACGCGAGCAGAAACCAACAACCTCAACCCCAAGTGGTGGAACAGGTGCCTATAGTAGGAGCTGCACCAGAACCCATCACTATGGCTGGAGTACGAACTATGATTCAGACCATGTTGGCTGAACAAAGGGAGGAGTTGAGGCAAATGTTGCTGAACAACAAGGATGAACCTTCAGTTCCTGTTGAACAACGTGAACTAAATGATGATCGATCTGAAGAAGGGAACAACAGCAGATCGGTTGGTCATAGTGAACCGCTTGTGGTTGGGAGGAATAACCACGAGGGTAGAGTGGAGAGAAATGGGTGCAAGTATAAGGACTTTATGACTTGCAAGCCATCGACGTTCACTGGAAAAGAAGATCCTGTCGGAGTAATGGACTGGATCTCGGAAATGGAGTTGGCTTTCATGACTTGTGATTGCCAAGGCAAGTTACAAACCACTTTTGCAGTACGTCAGTTCAGGGGTAGTGCTGCTCGTTGGTGGAACACATTGGGGAAAACCCTAAGCCCTAATGAGCCACTGCAACTGACTTGGGCAGAGTTCTTGGTGCACTTTAAGCGCAAGTACTGCTCGGCCCAAAACGTACTTGAGTTAGAAAACCAATTTCTAATGTTGCAGAAGGGGAGTATGAATGTTGACGAGTATACGAATAACTTCACAGACAAAATGGAGTTTGCTTTGCGTATTGTCCCAGATGAGCTGGCGAAAATTGACAGGTACGCAAAGGGACTTCCATGGGAATATGCGGTGCCAGTACGTCAGGCACTTACTTTGGAGGCAGCTAACTGGGCTGCCAAGTCTGTTGAAGATATGATCAAGGGGAGAGCCGCCAGCAAGGTTGAAGTTGGCGAAAAGAGAAAGTTTGAAGGAATGTCAGGTTCCAATAAAAAGAACAAATTCTCGAAGTCTGGTTCGAGAAAATTTGGAGGAGGAGCCGAAGCCAAGTGGTGTGACAAGTGTAAGAAGAAACATGTTGGGAAATGCAGCGTGGGAGTCACTTGTTACAAGTGTGGAAAGCCAGGGAATTATGCCAATGAATGCACCTTCACTAATAACGTCTGTCATGGGTGCCATGAAGAAGGGCATATTTTGAGGGATTGCCCGAAGAAGAAAGACGCAGCGAAACGCAATCTGCCACCAAAGCCGAAGGCGAGAGCCTTTCAGATGACACTCGAAGCTGCGAAAGAAGAAGCCGATGTCGCTTCAGGTACCTTTCTCGTAAACGAATTGCCTGGCCAAATTTTGTTTGATTCTGGAGCCAATTACTCCTTTAAATCGCATGAATTTGGTAGAAAACTAGCTTTGCCTGTTGATAGACTAGTTAATGCTTTATTAGTCGAAATTGCTAGTGGCAAGTTTGTAACTGTTAGCCATCGTTTGAAAAACATCATCATTGACTTGGATGGGAATAAGTTCCACGAGGAATTATTGCTTATCGAGTTAAATGGTTTCGACATAGTTTTAGGAATGGATTGGCTTAGCGCCAATGATGCCGAAATAATGTGTAGGAAGAAGATAGTAAAAGTAAACCCGCCAGGGAAAGAGTCGTTTATGGTGTATGGAGACAAACGCAGAGTAAATTCTGGAATCATTTCCCTAATGAAAGCCAGAAAGTGTTTGGCCAAGGGGTGTACATCATATTTAGCGTTCGTGATCGATGCTAAGAAGGAAAAGAAGGAAGTGCAGGATATTCCGGTGGTGCGTGATTATCCGGAAGTCTTTCCCGAAGATCTTCCCGGATTGCCCCCTGATCGACAAGTGGAGTTCCGTATCGACTTGTTACCAGGAACGACGCCAATAGCCAAAGCACCTTATTGATTAGCACCAACCGAAATGAAAGAACTTATGACACAACTTCAGGAGATATTGGACAAAGGTTTCATTCGACCTAGTTCATCACCCTGGGGAGCCCCTGTGTTATTTGTAAAGAAGAAAGACGGGAGCATGAGAATATGCATCGATTACAGGGAGCTGAATAAAACGACGATAAAGAACAAGTATCCGTTGCCGAGGATCGATGACCTATTCGACCAGTTGCAAGGTTCGAGCTACTTCTCGAAGATCGATCTTAGGTCAGGATACCATCAACTAAAGCCGAGGGAGCAGGATATCGAGAAGACTGCGTTCAGAACAAGATATGGACACTATGAATTTTTGGTTATGTCGTTCGGACTAACCAATGCCCCAGCAGCTTTCATGGATTTGATGAACAGGGTTTGTAAACCATACCTTGATAAATCCGTGATAGTATTCATAGACGATATCTTGATCTATTCGAAAAGCAAGCAGGAGCATGAGAAGCATTTGCGTGAAGTGCTAGAAGTTCTGAAAGAGGAGAAGTTGTATGCAAAGTTCTCCAAATGTGAATTTTGGATTCAAGAGGTCCAATTTTTAGGTCATGTGGTTAACCAAGATGGAATAATGGTTGACCCAGCAAAGATTGAAGCTGTAATGAAGTGGGAACAACCAAAAAGTCCCACGGAGATTCGAAGCTTTTTAGGATTAGCCGGATATTATCGCCGATTTATCCAAGGCTTTTCTTCGATCGCTACTCCATTAACATCTTTGACCCACAAAGGAGCTACTTATGCTTGGAATGAGAAGCATAAGGAAGCCTTTGAGAAGTTGAAGAAGAGATTGTGTGAAGCACCGATTCTTTCGTTACCTGAAGGAGTTGATGACTTCGCAGTCTATAGTGATGCCTCTGGAGTTGGGTTAGGTTGTGTTCTGACCCAAAGGAATAAAGTGATAGCATATGCATCGAGGCAGTTGAAAGAGCATGAAAAGAACTACCCAACTCATGATCTGGAGTTGGCAGCGGTAGTATTCGCCTTAAAGATATGGAGGCATTACCTTTACGGTACTAAGTGTAAACTTTTCACTGATCATAAGAGTCTCCAATATCTCTTTAATCAGAAAGAATTGAACATGAGGCAACGGCGCTGGCTAGAGTTACTCAAGGACTACGACTGTGAGATACTTTACCACCCTGGTAAAGCAAATGTTGTTGCTGATGCTCTCAGTCGGAAGGTGAATCTTGAAAAGAGAAGGCCAAGAGCGTTGAGAATTGAAGTTGTCTCTACAATTGTGGAAAGTATAAAGAAAGCTCAAGAGGAAGCTTTGGAGAAAAATGACCGGAAGGAGGAACGTTTGGGAAAAACGTTGGTGTTTGATACAAACGGTCAAGGATTGAAGGTATTCAAAGATAGGATTTGGGTACCTAAGACGGGAGGAGTAAGAGATCTTCTGATGGAAGAAGCTCACAAGACCATGTACTCGATTCATCCCGGCAGTACGAAAATGTATAGGGACCTAAAACCCTGCTACTGGTGGCCGACGATGAAGCTCGATGTTGCTAAGTATGTGGCCGAGTGTGTGACTTGTGCTAGAGTTAAGGCACAACATCAGAAATCGTATGGGAGTTTAGAACCTTTACCTGTACCCATGGGAAAATGGGAGGACATTACCATGGATTTTGTGACTAAACTACCCAGAACAAGGAACGGTCACGACATGATTTGGGTGGTCGTTGATCGCTTCACTAAGAGTGCGCATTTCATAGCCGCAAACGAGAAATGGTCTATGGATAAACTTGCGAATTCTTATGTGAAGGAAATTGTGAGGCTACACGGTGTTCCGTTAACGATTGTATCCGATCGTGACAGCCGTTTTACCTCAAGGTTTCAGAGGAGTCTACAAGAGGAATTGGGTACCAAGTTGTGTTTGAGTACAGCTTACCATCCGCCAACTGATGGTCAGAGCGAACGATCGATTCAAACATTGGAGGATATGCTGAGAGCATGTACCCTAGAATTCCAAGGTAACTGGGATGAACACTTACCTCTAGTAGAATTTTCCTATAATAATAGTTTCCACTCAAGCATTAAGATGGCACCTTATCATGCCTTGTATGGAGAAAAGTGTCGAACGCCATCATGTTGGCTGGAAGCTGGGGAAAAGCAGTTTATGGGACCCGAAATAGTCCATCAGACTGCTGAAAAGTTGAAGGTGATAAGAGAAAGGATGTTAGCTGCTCAAGATCGACAAAAGAGCTATGCTGACAAGAAAAGACAACCGATATCCTTCGAAGTTGGAGATTCGGTTTTACTTAAAGTGTAACGCCCCGTTCTAAGAGTAATTATTCATGGATCCCCGAGATCAAGAGTAAGGGCGTTTCGGTCTTTTATGGGCAATGGGTTTTATTCGATTAGGTTTCGGGTCGGGTGTGTGTTGCTAGAAGCGTAGGGCTTCTCGCCACCTTTTCGTGGATATAAAGTTCGTCGGAAACGGGCTTAGAATAAAGGAGTTATGACACTTTGAAGATAGTGTCAATAATGGTCCCTAAAGGAAATATTTGGCAAAGGGGTCCTAGGCATGCATGGAGTGCATGCGTGTAATTGGCTGGGTACGCCCAGCGTAAGCTAGGTTACGCCCAACGTAGAGCGGTTAAATGAACGCGGGTGTCGGGGGCGTACGCCCAGCGTACAAGATGTACGCCCAGCGTACGTCCAGTGTCCAGAAACCCTAATTTTAGGGCCATCCACTATATAAGGAACATTATGGTTCCAACCCTAGCCTCCATATCTGCCCTCTTACTCTCAGATACCCTAAGTAGCCGTTTTCTTCCATGATTGTGGATATTTGACCTTGGGGAGCTTGGTTTGGCAAAGGAGAGCCTAGGAGAAGAAAGAAGAAGTTGTCAAGGAAGGAGTTGGGTGGCTGGAGCTCGTAGATCTGGGAAGGCATCATCTTCTGGAGCCCTTTTAAGGTATAAAGTCTCTTGCTTGACATCTATTTTGTGTAGATCTAGGTGTTATGAGGTTTTGACATCATTTCTTGTCCCAAAAATCCCAAAGTGATGCATGATGCGAGTTGGTTGAGATTAGTTGTCCTTTCAGACCTTAGGATAGGTATTGAGTGAGAAAAATGAGGTCCCAAAGGCTTTGATTGTCTCATGTGTGATGTAGGTGGGTCTTAATGGATTAAGACCTTGAGTTAAGAGCTTTATGGACGTCCCAAGTAATAAAGTTTGAGACTTTATGAATCCTAGGCATGTTTGGTCGATGGATCTGAAGTTTGGGCTTAAGAGCTTAAGCCATTAAGAACTTATGTGGAATTTTAGTTCAGCGAGATTATGCCCCACATAAGCTGATGTACGCCCAGCGTAGTGGGTCAGTGTCCCGTTCCCAGTCCGCGAGAATCGAAGTACGCACAGCGTACTCCCTCTGTTGGGTTTTTGATTTTGGGCCTTAAGTGATTGGGCTGTTTATGGGCTAGTGGAGCTTGGGCCGTGACTGAACATTATGGATAGAGTAATTTAGACCCAATAATTATTATGGACCTTGGATCTAGGCCCATTTGGTGAGGTGGGCCCAATTTAGTAAATTGGGCCAATATTGGGCTTTGCATGAGGATTTGGTTTTGGGTCTTGGCCTAATAAGAGGATGATGGACTTAATGAGTGCTGTGGTCCCTTGGCCTAGAAAGTCATGTTGGATTCTAACTTGGTGATTATCATGTGATAGTTGGGAGTCCCGGTGAGTCAGCGGTCAGAGATTTGCAGGATTGCGGCAGTTGCAAGGTGAGTTATCCTCACTATATCGACAGGGTCTACGACACCAAGGCTGGCCCTTTATCAGATGGAAATCCGAGTATTGTTTGTTATGTTATTGTTTTGCTAGATCTGCATCCTGTTATTTAGGATGGTGTTATGTTAGTGACCTGGTTAAGGTCGGTACCCGGGATATAGGGTAATGTTATGCTAGTGACCGGTTAGGTCGGAATCATGGTTAGGATGTTGATATGCTATGTGATCTGTTAGACTGTTTGTATGGTTGAGGATTGTTATGTGATTAATTGATGTATGTGCACATGGTTGTTTGACGGGGGTTGGGTTGAAGCGGGTCCTGCTTTGTGCTGTAGGCCAACATACCCAGGGCGGACCGGATGTTCCGAAGGCCCAGCGAGCGGTCCGGATAGGCTGAAGGCCCCAAGAGGGCGGACCAGACGTGCCGAGGCTCGGAGAGTGGACCAGGCCGACTGAAGGCCCGGTGCGGGCGGACCAGTCATACTGTAGACTCAGAGAGTGGACCAGGTGGATTGAAGGCCCGGTGTGGGCGGACCAATCACACTGTTGACTCGACGTACATGGCTAGACTCGGAGGGCGGACCAGGTGGACTGAAGGCCGGTGCGGGCGGACCAGTTACACAGTAGACCCGATGTGCATGGCTTTTCTATTCGTGATATGTTATGAGTATGTTTATGTGTGGTTGGTATTTTGGGGGTAACTCACTAAGCTTTCGGGCTTATAGTTTCAGTGTATTGTTTCAGGTACTTCAGGAGATCGTGGCAAGGCGAAGGCGTGATCGTACCGCTCCTCATGTTTTATGATTTATATGATATGGTTCTGGGGGATACTCTGATGTTTAAACTATTTTGAAAACGAGTTGTATGAACGTAATGGTTTTTGAATGATTTAAAATGTTTTAATTTGGCTTAAATTTTATGGGTGTTACAAGTTGGTATCAGAGCCTTGGTTTGAGTGAATTGGAGGAACATTCGTGTGAATCCAGTCTTAAATCAAGGAGGGATTTTCAAAATGGTTTTCAAAAGGTTTTCGAAATAAGTAAAGGAGGATGCAGAGGGTACGATCAGCCAGAGCCAGTAAGTAGACCCCAAAATACCATACAAGTTATTTGATTATGTGATATGTTAGAACAACATGCTAGTACTAGGCTAGGGATCTTCAGGAATTGCATGATAGAATTGCCTGATTATGTGATGCCTATTAGCCTAGGGTTTTCCTTATTTGAGATATGCACTTTTTCCTCTAGGAGTGAGGATTGAGCGGGTGTGTGTATATATGGTTAGAGTGTTGTGGTGATACTTGAGACAAATATGGGTAGGTATGGAAGGTAGTATGGGCCCGTACTACTAAAATCACAGGACCCATATGCGTATCAAGGAAGTCACAACTCTCTAGGGTATCGGTTATGAGATAGTTCCCCGGGTGAATATGTGATGTGTCTAAGGGTCTCGTTGGTGTATTGCAGTGTGGCGATTATGAGACGTTTTGGGGCAGGATCCGGTTCGGGATCAGGATCGGGAGAGGGTGGTCAGGATGGGTCAGTACCACCCGAGGTCATTGGTCAGATGAGCACGGACGAGTTGGATGCCAGGATTCGTGAGATCCTGCATGATGAGGTTGTTGCTATGTTCCGGGCCGAGTTGCCGGAGATGTTTGGGTCGATCAAGACCGCCATGGTCGAGTACTTTGATGAGCGCTATGCAGCTCTTGCGGAGGCGGCTGCCGCGGCAGCTACAGCGGCTGTAACAGTGGCAGGGGGAGGAACCGGTCGAGGTTTTCAGTATCGGGACTTCGATAATACGAAGCCCCCTACTTTCGATGGAGTTCAGGATCCGATCGTTGCTATGAGGTGGTTGTCAGACGTGGAGGGATGTTTCTTCACGTGTTCATGCCCTGCGGATCAGAGGGTGAGGTGTGCTCTGAACCTTTTGAGGCTCGGAGCGAAGGATTGGTGGAGGTTAACTACGGGATCTTATTCTGACGCGCAGCGGGCTGCGGTTACGTGGGATCAGTTCCGGGAGATGTTCAGTACCCGTTATGTTCCACGGGTTGAGAGAGAGAGGTTGGCTCAGGAGTTCCTGGAGCTGAAGCAGGATTCAGAGTCGGTGACGGAGATCACCAAGATGTTTACTGAGAGGGCGATGTTTTGCCCAGAGTTTGCTTCAGAGCAGGCTCAGATGTCCCGATATCTGAGTATGCTCAAGAGGGACATCAGGCAGTTTGTGTCCACGCAAAGGTGTGATACCTTGTTAGAGCTGCAGGAGGCCGCCAGGCGGTGGGAGTTAGAGATGGAGTTGTAGTTACGAGAGCAGAGACAGGCCCCGGTGCAGTCGCAGCCGGCGCCGAAACGGTCCAAAATCGTTGACTCCAGGATTGGGGGTCAGAGCAGCTACACTTGTGAGAAGTGTGGGAAGGGTCATACCGGAGTTTGTAGGTCCGGTGGTGCGTGCCGCAAGTACGGGAGAGAGGGGCATTATGCGAGGGATTGCTGTCAGTCGGCCCCGGGGCAGGATACGAGAATTTGTTATCATTGCCATCAGGTTGGACACTTGAGGGCCAACTGCCACAGTTTGCTGCAGGATCGGTGCAGGCTCCAGCACCGGCCACTTTGAGGATTACTGGCAGGGGTCGGGGTGGAGCGGAGCCTCTGAGGGCTCAGGGACGCGCATTTCAGCTTACAACAGAGGAGGTCAGGGCAGAGCCAGATGCAGCTGCGGGTATGTTTCCATTGTGATATCTTGTTATCTTGTTGATTGTGTAGTATGGTAAATCTGTCTGCCTTGTTCCGCATGTTTCATAGTATGATTGAGGATCTTAGTAGTTAGGAGTGGTAGTTAGTGTTCAGGAGGATTCTTGGTCGAAAGATAAGGTATATGATCTCGTTGCTTGGAATAGCGACTGCGTTGCGAGGAGTGTTCAGTTGAGATTCGAACTTCCTTGGAGTTCAGGTGTGCGATGGCGGAAGCGTTATACGGTGAAGGTTACTCACTCCCGAGGGAGTCAGTTCATGTATAAGAGGGAATATATGGAGTAAGGTTGATTGAGCCATGCCGGTTTTGGGAACGGTGGTTAGTAGTCGATGCACTAAGTGGGGGAGAATTGGAAAATTCTCCGGTGGAACAACATGCATCCAGGGATGGTTAGCTGTTGGATTTCAGCGTTGTGTTAGCCGAGAATGTGGAGATAGACATGTGGGGCAGGGAACAGACCATGGTTTTCAGAGAAAGTGATTGATTGTTGAGTGGCCTGGGATCAGGCCGGGTTAAAAGATTCATAGAACGGATGTGGAGTTCGGAACCCCTAGAGGGCTAGAACAGACTGCATGGGAGGGATTCCTGGAAGGAATGGTTCAGGGTGATGTGCGACGGCATTTGAGCGGTCCGGATAGACTGAAGGCCGGGAGGCGTACCAGTCAGGCCGAAGGCTCGGGGGAACGGTCCAGACAGGCTGAAGGCCCAGGAGGGCGGTCCAGACATGCTGAAGGTTCTGAGAGTGGTCCAGATAGGCTGAAGGCCTGGGAAGGCGGTCCAGTCATGCTGAAGACTCTGTATATGTTCATGGATCGATAGAAGGAGAATGAGTGAATAAGTCACCATGCAATAGTAATCGATATGGTCTGGCCCCAAGTATTGATCATGATGATGGAGTCGGCCGGAGGTTCAGGGAACGGTCCAGACAGGCTGAAGGCCCAGGAGGGCGGTCCAGACATGCTGAAGGTTCTGAGAGTGGTCCAGATAGGCTGAAGGCCTAGAAGGGCGGTCCAGTCATGCTGAAGACTCTGTATGTGTTAGTGGATTGGTAGAGTGGAGTTTAGCTCAGTGGCACTTATAAGTGCGGTTATGGTTGTGGAGTAGACTTCCTGGAAAGGAAAGGTATGTAACTCCGGAAGGAGTGTGGGTCCTCTGAAAGGGAGGCAGTGGAGTAAATGGATGATCGAAAGTGCTTCAGCTATTGGTAGTAAGCACTAGGATTGTACTAGATATATGGAAGCACATACAGGTTGGATGCCCGTTGAGGTTGTGGCAATGTTGGATGATGCGCAGGCATGTTTTCGGTCTCCTTGGAAGAGGAGGAGGATAGTGGTTCCAGATCGAGGAATGGGACAGACGAAGGTGATTGAGCAGGATAACAGACTCGGGAGCAGTCTGGACCGGTGCTGAGGACTGCATAAGGATATTACAGTCGGAGGTCAAGGACCTAGAGATCGCGATAGGGAAGTGTGAGTGGGTTATACTCAAGTGTGGCGAACCGGAGAGTTCGAGGGGGAACGCAAGGACAAGGTCCTTGGTTCCGAGTATGGTTTTGGGTTTGAGTTATGTATGTGGAGGTATTCCAATCCGGGGTATTCCATCATGAGGATGACCGGACCCTATGATTGATTGGACCTGATGTGTTTGGTATTCCAACCCGAGGGTTGATTGGGCCAAACATGGGTAGGGATACGAGGGTATTCCATCCTAGGAATGAGCGGACCCGTCGTAGGCATGCCTGGTATTCCAGCCGGAGGCTGATTGGGCCAGGTGTGAGTGTTGGTTTTGGTAAGGGTATTGATGTATGTACGTTTGGGTAGCCAGAGTTGACAATTGGCGATTTCGAGGGCGAAATCATATTTAAGTGGGGGAGAATTGTAACGCCCCGTTCTAAGAGTAATTATTCATGGATCCCCGAGATCAAGAGTAAGGGCGTTTCGGTCTTTTATGGGCAATGGGTTTTAATCGAGTAGGTTTCGGGTCGGGGTGTGTTGCTAGAAGCGTAGGGCTTCTCGCCACCTTTTCGTGGATATAAAGTTCGTCGGAAACGGGCTTAGAATGAAGGAGTTATGACACTTTGAAGATAGTGTCAATAATGGTCCCTAAAGGAAATATTTGGCAAAGGGGTCCTAGGCATGCATGTAGTGCATGCGTGTAATTAGCTGGGTACGCCCAACGTAAGCTAGGTTATGCCCAGCGTAGAGCGGTTAAATGAACGCGGGTTACGCCTAGCTTACGTTGGGCGTACCCAGCGTACGTCCAGTGTCCAGAAACCCTAATTTTAGGGCCAACCACTATATAAGGAACATTATGGTTCCAACCCTAGCCTCCATATCTGCCCTCTTACTCTCAGAAACCCTAAGTAGTCGTTTTCTTCCATGATTGTGGATATTTGACCTTGGGAAGCTTGGTTTGGCAAAGGAGAGCCTAGGAGAAGAAAGAAGAAGTTGTCAAGGAAGGAGTTGGGTGGCTGGAGCTCGTAGATCTGGGAAGGCATCATCTTCTGGAGCCCTTTTGAGGTATAAAGTCTCTTGCTTGACATCTATTTTGTGTAGATCTAGGTGTTATGAGGTTTTGACACCATTTCTTGTCCCAAAAACCCCAAAGTGATGCATGATGCGAGTTGGTTGAGATTAGCTGTCCTTTCAGACCTTAGGAGAGGTATTGAGTGAGAAAAATGAGGTCCCAAAGGCTTTGATTGTCTCATGTGTGATGTAGGTGGGTCTTAATGGATTAAGACCTTGAGTTAAGAGCTTTATGGACGTCCCAAGTAATAAAGTTTGAGACTTTATGAATCCTAGGCATGTTTGGTCGATGGATCTGAAGTTTGGGCTTAAGAGCTTAAGCCATTAAGAACTTATGTGGAATTTTAGTTCAGCGAGATTACGCCCCGCATAAGCTGATGTACGCCCAGTGTAGTGTGTCAGTGTCCCGTTCCCAGTCCGCGAGAATCGAAGTACGCACAACGTACTCCCTCTGTTGGGTGTTTGATTTTGGGCCTTAAGTGATTGGGCTGTTTATGGGCTAGTGGAGCTTGGGCAGTGACTGAACATTATGGATAGAGTAATTTAGACCCAATAATTATTATGGACCTTGGATCTAGGCCCATTTGGTGAGGTGGGCCCAATTTAGTAAATTGGGCCAATATTGGGCTTTGCATGAGGATTTGGTTTTGGGTCTTGGCCCAATAAGAGGATGATGGACTTAATGAGTGTTGTGGGCCCTTGGCCTAGAAAGTCATGTTGGATTCTAACTTGGTGATTATCATGTGATAGTTGGGAGTCCCGGTGAGTCAGCGGTCAGAGATTTGCAGGATTTCGGCAGTTGCAAGGTCAGTTATCCTCACTATATCGACAGGGTCTACGGCACCAAGGCCGGCCCTTTATCGGATGGAAATCCGGGTATTGTTTGTTATGTTATTGTTTTGCTAAATCTGCATCCTGTTATTTAGGATGGTGTTATGTTAGTGACCTGGTTAAGGTCGGTACCCGAGATATAGGGTAATGTTATGCTAGTGACCGGTTAGGTCGGAATCCTGGTTAGGATGTTGATATGCTATGTGATTTGTTAGACTGTTTGTCTGGTTGAGGATTGTTATGTGATTAATTGTTGTATGTGCACATGGTTGTTTGACGGGGGTTGGGTTGAGGCGGGTCCTGCTTTGTGTTGTAGGCCAACATATCCAGGGCGGACCGGATGTTCCGAAGGCCCAGCGAGCGGTCCGGATAGGCTGAAGGCCCCAAGAGGGCGGACCAGACGTGCCGAGGCTCGGAGAGTGGACCAGGCCGACTGAAGGCCCGGTGCGGGCGGACCAGTCATACTGTAGACTCAGAGAGTGGACCAGGTGGATTGAAGGCCCGGTGCGGGCGGACCAATCACACTGTAGACTCGACGTACATGGATAGACTCGGAGGGTGGACCAGGTGGACTGAAGGCCGGTGCGGGCGGACCAGTTACACAGTAGACCCGATGTGCATGGTTGTTCTATTTGTGATATGTTATGAGTATGTTTATGTGTGGTTGGTATTTTGGGGGTAACTCACTAAGCTTTCGGGCTTACAGTTTCAGTGTATTGTTTCAGGTACTTCAGGAGATCGTGACAAGGCGAAGGCGTGATCGTACCGCTCCTCATGTTTTATGATTTATATGATATGGTTCTGGGGGATACTCTGATGTTTAAACTATTTTGAAAACGAGTTGTATGAACGTAATGGTTTTTGAATGATTTAAAATGTTTTAATTTGGCTCAAATTTTATGGGTGTTACATAAAGTCTCGCCGTGGAAGGGACTTATAAGATTTGCTAAAAGGGGAAAGATGAGTCCAAGGTTTATTGGACCGTTTAAAGTTCTTCATAGGATCGGGAATCAAGCTTACAAGCTAGAATTACCGGAAGAACTGGAGGGTATTCATAACACCTTTCATGTGTGTTATTTGAGAAAGTTCACGGGAGATGTGCCCGACATAATTCCCATTTCTGAATTAAGGTTGGATGAAAACAAGAGGTTGATTGAAGAACCTGAGGCAATCGTTGACCGTAGGACTATGAAGTTGCGACGCAAGATGGTTGATTTAGTGCTTGTACGTTGGAAACATACGAATGGGCCAAATCTCACCTGGGAAACGGAGAGTGACATGATGAGTCGCTACCCGCAGTTGTTTGGTGATATGTGATTCCGGGGACGGAATCATCCTAAGGGGGAGAGAATTGTAACACTCATGTTTCTAGCCTAGGCATTAATATTAAGGTGATAGTCTAGGTTAACCTTTGTAACTCATTTTGAAGAAATGAAAAAGGAATTATGTGAATTCTATGTGTTTTATGCTTAATTACTAGGAGTTAATTAATTAAGAATAAAAATGAGCGTTGAAAATAAATTTTAGATAAAGCCGATATCTATTAAGAAAGTTGTAGTGGTCGTGACAAGGATTACAGATATATAAAGAATGCCGAAATCCAAGTTATAACGAAGAAGTTATGACCTGTCAAAGTTTCACGACAAAACCGACTCGGTGCTGAATGTCGTAAAAAGTGAGTTTTCGATAAACTACTTTTTAGCCTTAGTGATCTAAACGAAACTCGTAGTGTTCGTTAAACCGAGAGTAGGTATAAAAAGAACACCCAAATCTGACTTCGTATGAGGAAGTTATGATTTTTCGAAGTTTCAGCTTAGCAGTAGACAGCTAAAAACTCGAATTTTAGATCGAGTGATTTTTAGCCAACACGACCTAAACGAGAATCGAAGGTCTCGTAAATAGTAGCACAACGGTAAAAAGTCTGACGAAAACGGACGTCGGATGAAGAAGTTATGAATTTTTAACGGATTTCCTGTCCCGGTCTGTTAAAAATAATAATATAAAAATTAAAGTCAAAATTAGCCGACGAAGTCTAAACGGAAGTTGTGTGTAATTTTACCTACGCGTGCATATAAAGAACGTCAAAAACGGAGCTCGTATGCGAAAGTTATGGATTTTAGAAGTTTTGGCGCGAAAAACGAGAAAAATTGCTAAAACCGAGAAATTTCGCAAGGTGGACTCCGGACACGTGTCCTCGCCTTGCATCCGACGCGTGTCCAAGAAGGTTGCTTAGTCATCCGAACCGGGGAGCTGATCCGAAGTGGTCCAGTAGAGATGCGACACGTACCCTTTTACACGTGACCGAGCCCTCGCATGAAGCCACGGATGCCCTACTTCGGACCTAGGACTTCGGTCCAATCACAAGAGGCCAGCAGCCCCCTCGCATGCGCAGTCACGTGCGAGCCATCCCCCTGCGAGCTTCGGATCTTCGCCACCTGGAGGCTTCTCAGCCGTTGGATCAGGAGGCTCGCTCCTATAAATAGGAGGGTGCGAGACCTCCCGGGTATATTTTGGAAAAGTGTCAATTTTAGCCCCTAAACTCATATTTCTTTCATATTAACATCCCCCGAAGCCCCGGTATCGATTAAAACCCCCGGAATACGCCACGAAGTGCCCGTGAAGCCCGTAAAATTTATCTTTTCGGTTTCGAAGCCCGACCTTTGCAGAGCCCGATTTCTCAATAAAACTCCCGGTTTTATTAGAAACGAACGTTTTAGGAAACGAATTGCTGCCCGATTATCATCGAATCATGTGAGTGTGTAGTTACTTTCACTTTACACATAGATATGAAGTATTTAGCTTAAAATACGTGCTATGTGTAAATATGTTAATTGTTTATTTGAGGTGACTGTTGAATAGATGTTTTATACAAGTTTTAAACTGTATATGTATTTTATCTACAAATATGTTGGGTAGAACATGGGTAGATGAAATAGTTGGTGGGTGTTAAAATGATGAGAGGCCTCGGTGTCGGTGTTGTTGTTGGTGTTATCGTTGTATTCGTCTAGCGGAGTATAGATGACGATCACAGACCTTTCTAGACAGTCCAGTGGTACACTAGCAAGTTCGCAACTTGTAGGTGTTGATGAACTAAATGTTCATTGGTGTACTCCAATCCCCCTCATGGTTGCCTTTAGGACATGTATGGCTGAGGAGTCCCCTTAGCAGTAGTGTCCAACCCGATGATATTCCTTAGGCTAAGTCCCTTGTGTTAGGTGTTTAGGGACGTAAAGTGAGGACAACGGGAATGGGTAATCAGGGTTATTGTTGATTGGTGAACTTAATAAGTTATTATTATTGTGGGTTGAAAACTCTATATGCTCACCAGGCTCCCAAGCCTGACCCACTCAGCTTTTTATGATTACAGGTAGTGGACCCCGAGCATAGTCGGAGGACGATGAGAGATTTTTGATTATAGGCCAATAGTTGTAAATAACTGTAGTAAGGCTTATAATGTCTTGTTTATGCTTTTGATCTGTATCGGAACATGACATCCTGAGGTTTTGATATATACGGAAAATATATACCTTCTTAATGAAGGGTTTTGATAAACTTTTATCATATGTTGTTTTGGGGACCAATTCCGCAACATCTTTTAAAAAGATTTCTCTGATTTTATTTTAAAAAGCATAAATTAAATCGGTCTTTTTTGGCCGAGAATTTAGGGGATGTCACAAAGGTCTACAGATGTGATATATGTTTTATATGATATGTTATGTTATGAGTTGCCTGGTTCGGACCGGAAGGTCGACAGAGTTTGGACCGGAAGGTCAACAGTGTAGGACCGGAAAGTCAATAGAGTTGGACCGGAAGGTCAACAAAGTAGGACCGGAAGGTCAACAGAGTTGGACCGGAAGGTCATCATGGGTAGGGTCAGAAGGTCTACCAGACTTATAGCCTCGAGTGGCTAATATGTACATGTGGATTCTTTATCAAGGCAAACACTTCACACAATTGGCCTTAGTTGGTCTTTGTTTTATCCAAAACATCGCAACTTACCAATTTCAAATGTACAAGAGTAGGACACTTTTACTCTTACATTTGACTAGTGTTTTAAACCTTTCTTTAAGATATGTCACTCAAGTTACAATCTTGGAGTATGACTCTAAGAATTGTTTTGGAACGAAGTATGACTCATCTTCCTGATCTAACCATTTCAACAATTCATGACTCCTCTTCTTAGTCATAAGAATGCACTAAGATGACCTTTAGAGGACTAATTGTGATATGATTTCTAAATCATTAAGATGATCACAAACATGATACTAAAGTACTCTCCCATCTTTTCAGATTTGAGAAACTTTTATCTTTCTGCCTAATTTGATTCTTCCCATTCGTTCTGCCATACATTGAGACTTTTCCAATGTTTTAGAATTATACTTAAACTTGTAAGTATAACCATATTTACTAAACTTTAGTAAATCAAATAGTCTTAACGAGCTTTGTGGTGGACATGACCAGTGCACAAGAATGTGTACTCGATCCCTTTAGTCCTTCACTTGACTCACACATCCATGTGAACAAGTAATTAGTCTTGATTTTCCAATGCTTGAAAGTTCTGATTCATCATACTATTCAACTAGCATGTTTCCAAGTTTTGGTCCAATTGAAACTTGGGCGATGAGGAACTTTCCTGATTTGGTAAATTTAGACACTACCACAAATGAAAGAATCAAATCCATTTTCCAATATTGCTATCAGTGGAATCATATAAGCAACAATTTTCCACAAATGCCATTGTAAGGATACTTCAAATAAATAAAATTAAACAATTTTCTTTTATTTTAAAACTTTGCGGAAAAACTTATCCTTACAATCCACATGGAAAATTGTTGTTATCTATTCCTTAGCAATATATCATAACTTCTTAAGCAACTGCTCAAAATTCTGATGCGATCGAAATCCACCTTCGCGATCAGAATCAGCATATACTTCCTTTAAGATTTCTCTCTATTCTTTGATTCTTAAAACATCAACATGTGACCCAGTCACATCATGTAATGAGGATCTCATAATAGAACTTAACAGAGTTAGATAATGGGCTCTACCTGATGTAGAGTCAAACTTATTGACTTTAACATCCTTAGGTAAATTTGGCAGCTTTGCAATCAACGCCCATTCCTTTGGCAAAATAAACATATGGACCCTTTGGTAATGGGACTATCTCAGACTTAGCTTTTCTCTTTACCATTTGGTCAACCGGGTTGACTATGGCCAATCCCTTTCCATTGGGAAGAGAATGCTTTTTCTGGATTTCCAGTGCCACCATTGTCAATGTCCATAAAGTTTTTGGGAAGTTGATCTTCTAATCAAATTTGCTTTACTATCGTTCCAAATCATTGCTGATTCAGCAACACCAAGCAAATAGATATGATCATTAAGGTTCATGTCATAGTCCGTTTCATAGTAGTCCCAAAGGATCTCACTATGTGACTTAGAAAGTGATTGAACATCCAACTTTCTCAAGACTTTGACACCCAACTCTCCCGGCTTGTCAATATGTGACTTCATCTCTAAGATGTGATCACACATAGACCTTGCTTGCCATTAGGGCTTGAGTGACCTTGAACTTGTGGGTTAGGTAGAATAATTGGAGGAGGTGGAGGAAGAGAAGTATGACTTCCATGAGCCAAACTCGGGAAGTCATATTCATTAGGAAAGCTTGGTTTGGGAAGATCATTGTTGTCTAAATCAGACATCAACAATGGGAGAAATTCACGTAAAGTTGATTTAAGTCCTTAATATAACACCCAATATGATATATTAAGGCTAGGACCCAACAAACTATTTTATAACTTGGAAGAGGGATGCCGTAATCCAAGCTATAAAATATTTGAAGGTAGGTGAATGACGATTCACCAATTTCCACCAAGATAAATGAAATGTATTATTAGGTTTTAATTGGTTTTGAAACTCCTAGATTCTTTTGAGATTCATTGAACTTTTCAATGGCATGTTTCAATCTCGAGTGTGCCCTTCAGGTTTTGTGACTGGGATGCCGAGGATCACAAAACAAGGTGTGAAGTAACCATGCAAATATACTTGGTACGCTCAATATTTACCCCTCAATCGATGTGCCGGTTAACCACACACGCTCCACCGATACTATGATAAATATTAAGTTACCCTTTGCCTACCTTGTTAAGTCTAGGTTAGTGTGCCGGTTAACCACACACGCTCCACTAACGACTTAAGCAAAGTGCAAAGTGTAATTTCATGGGTTAGCACCAAATTCACATTTTCCTAAGTAACTAAGATTGGGTATTAATAAGAGTTTAGTTACTTCGTATTTATCATTAATACTTTTAATGAAAGGAGAATTATAGTCCTTGTCCTACCCGTTCGGCTAATGACCCTCCACCAGTCAAGGAAGCGGTGGGTGAGAGTGGACACCCATTAAACTGCCATTTTATAGGCAGTAACCTTATACCCCCTTATAGACCGGCTTCGTGAATGAGGCCTACTAATGGTAAGACGACTTGCTCTTATACATATAATATATTAAACTTTTAATATTATAATAGTATAAGGGTGTATTTTAGACATTTAAAATACTTGGTGGTTTAATCTATTAATTAAACAATACTCTTAATTTAATTAAATTTAAACCATGTCATTATGGAATTATTAATTCTCTTTTAATTAAACACTTTAATTATTTATTAATAAAGTCCATAAGAGTTAATTGAATTATTCAATAAAAACATCATAATTCCAATTATTAAATTCAAAATTAAAACCATTTAATTAATTGTTTAAGTTATGAACCCAAGAGTTTTAGAATTCAATTCTTTTTTTTTATCATAAAAAAAAACTTTTTCCAAATTCCAAAACTTGAGGGCAAGTTTTGTAACTCTTGAAAACTTTTGGATTCCATAACTTATGGAGTTAAATACTTGTTTTATGATGAAACTTTTCATTTTCCATAACTTAAGAACAAGTTATGGAATTCTTTAAAACATTAAGACCAAGTTTTGTAACTCCATAAAAAAATTTTGAATCAATTTTTTTTAAAAACCTTTTCATATCCATAACTTATGGAGGTTTCAAAAAACTCTTTAGATCAAACTTTTAAAACTAATAAAATAATCATATCATTTTATCTTTTACTAAATTTGACCTAATTCAACTCATATAGCAAATGATTCAAATTTTACAAATAATTAGTTTTTCACAAAAACAAGTAATTATTTTAAAATTTGACAAACGTCATGTTTTTTTTCTTTTTTTTTTCCAACTTGAAAATAAAACATTTGCATCAATATAACAGAAAACAACCCATGGCTCTGATACCACTGTTGGGTTTGAGCATTCTAACACTCCTATGGTGTACATGCAACCCTATAAACCTTGGATCTATGTTTTCTCTATTATACATGCAAATAATCAATATTCCAAGGTTTCATCCTAACTAGCATATTATGAAGCAACTATACTACAAAG
Source organism: Lactuca virosa (assembly GCF_052849685.1). NCBI lineage: Eukaryota > Viridiplantae > Streptophyta > Magnoliopsida > Asterales > Asteraceae > Lactuca > Lactuca virosa. The sequence continues at coordinate 148,160,851 of NC_136432.1, read as the reverse complement.
TTCTAGTTAGATGACATACCTTTGATGTTGCTTGAAGTCTTGAACTTTAAGAGCTTAGCCCCAATAGTGTGGAAGCCTCAAGTGGAATCACAAATCACCAAAAACACCTTGGAAGAACTTGAGAGAATATGTATGCTCACTAAAAACGGCCCACACTTTTTTTCACACACTTGTCAAATTTTGTGAGCCAAGGACCCCTTTATATATTATGGAGGATTAGGGTTACATCCATGTAAACCCTAATACCCATGACCTTTCATTTACATAGGATCCATGGGTTAAAAGCTCCATAGACCATCCATGAAAGCTTAGCCCAACCTAAATGAACTTGGCCCATACCATATATATAAGAGTCCATATTTAATTAGTTCTTTTTTGATCACTTAATTAATTCTAAATTAACTCTTGATCAATACTAATTAAATAATATGATTCCATATTAATATATTAGAACTTATAATATATTAATATAAATCATAAATATACTATTCTCAAAAGACTATCCATATAAATTGTGTCGGTGAAGTGCAACCCAAATGGACCATGCCGGGTCGGGTCAAGTACATACCAAATATAGTTATGGACTTAGACATTAATCCAACAGAATAGCCAATATGATGTTATGAATCCAGTCATTGAAGTTCGAGCCATCGAAAATGACCCTCCCACATAGGTTCATGAGGGAGAATGAGCCTGAAGGGATTGGGTTGGAAGCATTGTTTGGGACAGACATCTGAAAAGGAAGAAGAACAAAGTTTAGGTTAGATGATAACCCTTAATATTACACCCAATATGAAATATTAAGGCTAGGACCCAACACAATATTGTACAATTGCGAAGAGGAATGCCATAATCCAATTGTAACATATTTGAAGGTAGGTAAATGACGATTTTCCAATTTCCACCATGAAAAACTGTGACATCCCCAAATTCACGGCCAGAAATGACCGATTTGTTTATGCTTTATTTGAAAATCAGATGTATTTTTAAAGAAATATATTGCGGAATTTGTTCCCAGAAAACATGATAAATATATTATCAAAGCATTTCTGAAGAAATGTATTTTTTTATATTAAAACTTTGGGATGTCATCGTCAATACAAAAACATAAGCATAAACAGACCTTATTTACACTAGTGATTTACATCTCCTTTAATCTCTCAGTGTAATATAGCTTCGTATCGATACATGTGATACAAATATATTGAGTGGGTCAGGTTTGGAAACCTGGTGAGTACATAGGGTTTTCAACCCACAATAATATAATTATTATATTTAATCATCAAACAATCAACCCAATTACCCATCCCCATTATCTTCTTTAATCTTAAGGATCTACCCTAAGAATCATCTATCATTCATTCCTAAGGATTGACCTAAGGAAAAGGCACGAAGTCCATCGCTGCCAGAGGTTTATACAACAAGCACTAAATCCATAGCTGCCAAGGTACTAAGTCCATAGCTACCAATGTTCATCTATACGGTACTAAATCCATAGCTACCAACATGTATATATAAGGCACTAAGTCCATAGCTGCCAGGGTTCTTAAATTACAACTGGTGAACACATAGTTGAAAACATATAGTAAACACGTAGTTGAAATATACCTGGTAAACACATAGTTCAAAACATCTAGTGAACACACAGTTCAAAATTACTTAATGAACACCTAGTTCAAAAACACCTAGTAAACACTTAGTTCAAAAATACCTAATCCATACTTCCGGGTCTAAAACTAACCTCTTTACCTGATCCATACTCCCGGATCTGGTATGTCTGATCCATACTCCCGGATCAATAACTGTGTCCATTCCATACTCTCGGACTAGGGACAATTAACTATGTCTTAATCCATACTCACAGATTAATAACAAATAACTATGTGTATACTCTGCTAGATGACTAGATCATTTTAAACATCGAGACCTCTCATCAATTTTTATTTCATCACACATCATCTAATTCATCTACCCATGTTTTATCCAACATATTTGTAGATATAAAATACATATACAGTTTAAATCATTTAAAACATGTATAAAACGTTCATCCAACATAGATATCAAAAACACAGATAAAATGCACACATAACACGTAATTTATATTAAATACTTCATATCTATGTGTAAGATGAAAGTACCTATGCACTCACCTTATTAGCGTGAGTTGATAGAATCTAACTAAAAACGGTCAGTGGTTCGTGATCGTCGGGCTCAGGATGCAAAACGCCTTCAGCAAACGAGAGAGAGAGAAAAGAAATGGTGTAAGGAATGAAAGGGCTGAACTTGCTATTTATAGGCTGTTATGGGCCCATTCATGTCGTGAACTTTCATGAGTCGTCCCATAGCTTTAACACGTGTTTTCTAGCCCCGATTAGTGTCCCTGACACATTTCACGTCGTGAACTTCATGTTTACGTCGTGACTTAAGGCGACTAGGGTTTCTGCCACGTGTCATGCCCTCAGACAGCTACATCTTCGGAAGGTCATAACTTTTGCATACGAACTCCGTTTTCAACGTTATTTATATCCACGCGAAGGTAGAGACGTACTCTACAACTTTCATTTAGAGTCCTAAGGCTAAAAATTATTCTATCATAAACTCACTTTTTATGATTCCCGGCGTCGTGCCGGTTTTGTCGTGAAACTTCGACAGATCATAACTTCTTCGTTATAACTCAGATTTCAACGCTCTTCATATGTACGGAAACCTTGTGACATATACTATAACTTAGTTAAGATTATTTATTCTAAATAATCCTCTATCAAAAAGTCATTTTGATGGTTATCGTCTCTAAATTGACTAGCCCGAATCTGCAGGCGTTACAATTATCTCCCCCTTAGGATGATTATGTCCCGGAATCATCAACAAAACATGGCTTGTATAATGACTTCATACGTTATATCTTCATCCTAGGTAAATCGTAACTTCTATGTTCCTTCGAATGAGTATCTAACTCTTGGACTTCTTGACTGCAGGCGGTGCTCAATCTTACATCCGCTCTCTGTCTCGCGTTAGACTTTCAATCGTAACCTTCGATTTGAAAAATCAATATTTATTGGAGACTCTTTCTTCTTCTTAATAGACTTAACTTAAGAGAAGTTTCTTACCTCGATTATCATGACAGACCGATGGGTCATGTTCTAATGACCTCTCATCGTATGATGCAACGCTTAGACTCAGGTCTTTTAGAGTCAAATTCCAGAACCTTCCTTCATGTTCTAATGTGATATAATCACATTGTAGCATTCTAGCTACAAGCTTCTTAATTTAACGGCGCTTGCGATGTTTCTATTGATCGCTTCGATTATCTTTCCCTTCAAGCTTCTGGCTTAAGTCAGATGCTACATCGAACTTGGTTCTTTAATTCACGTAACATACCCGTCTTAGTCGGACTCGATTTGATATGACCACTAGGGTCGGAATATCAATCATCTTCTTAGTCATCACCGAAACAATGGTAACAATATACTTGAACAAAACGAAATCAATTACTAGCTTCTTGGTAACCTTGTGACTTTCCCTGATCCAAGTGTGAGCCTTGTGCTTCCGGTAGTATAGGCCTCTACTACCTTTCACACCTACTCATACTCGTCCCAAGTATTGTCTCGCAGTCCCCAAGTTCTTATTTCATAAAATCACAAAACTATTTAACACATACGGATGTGTCCAAATAATCATAAAAATATTCCCTAGACTCTACTAGGACTTCTTCCATGCGTATCTTTAACATAATTGTGCTTCAACTTGGTTGGTGATGGAAACTCCAGACGACAAGACAACTTCAGGAATTACACCAACCGTTCTATCATCCCGCCAATCAAATGTGTACATTCAGATGTACGGTTCTCCTCGAGACGTACTATTATTTTAGTAGACGTATTCTAAAGGCAAGATACCATTCTTACGATATATTCTGATAGGTATCATTCACTATCGTAAGCCTTCTCATTTCCTCCATTTACTCAATTCACTACCAGTCTTCACCATGATGTTTTGCACACCAAAGCAGACGTTCGGTGTACCGAGGCGGGAATTTAAGATAGGAAAGCTTTATTTACGATAGACGTATAAATCTCCTTATTACTCCGAAAAGTTATATGCCAGTTCTAATACCATAATCAAACGTTTAGAAATCTAAACACATAAAATTTCCAGATCCGGTCAGCAACAGACCATAGATCCGAACAAATAATAGCATATAAGGCATCTTTATAGCTATAACATAAAACATTTAGCCCATAAAACACTTTAGGCATCTTTCCTAGAATAAACTAGTGCTCGTTTCTAAAATATAGTAGACACTCATCTCACAATCATCGTTTAGCATTCTAAGTTCAAGTCTAGAAATCCTACAAATTCCTAGTTAACTTAAACTAATGCTCTGATACCAACTGTGACATCCCCAAATTCACGGCCAGAAATGACCGATTTGTTTATGCTTTATTTGAAAATCAGATGTATTTTTAAAGAAATATATTGCGGAATTTGTTCCCAGAAAACATGATAAATATATTATCAAAGCATTTCCGAAGAAATGTATTTTTTATATTAAAACTTTGGGATGTCATCGTCAATACAAAAACATAAGCATAAACAGACCTTATTTACACTAGTGATTTACATCTCCTTTAATCTCTCAGTGTAATATAGCTTCGTATCGATACCTGTTATACAAATATATTGAGTGGGTCAGGTTTGGAAACCTGGTGAGTACATAGGGTTTTCAACCCACAGTAATATAATTATTATATTTAATCATCAAACAATCAACCCAATTACCCATCCCTATTATCTTCTTTAATCTTAAGGATCTACCCTAAGAATCATCTATCCTTCATTCCTAAGGATTGACCTAAGGAATAGACACGAAGTCCATCACTGCCCGAGGTTTATACAACAAGCACTAAATCCATAGCTGCCAAGGTACTAAGTCCATAGCTACCAATGTTCATCTATACGGTACTAAATCCATAGCTACCAACGTGTATATATAAGGCACTAAGTCCATAGCTGCCAGGGTTCTTAAATTACAACTGGTGAACACATTGTTCAAAACATCTGGTAAACACGTAGTTCAAATATACCTGGTAAACACATAGTTCAAAACATCTAGTGAACACACAGTTCAAAATTACTTAATGAACACCTAGTTCAAAAACACCTAGTGAACACTTAGTTCAAAAATACTTAATCCATACTTCCGGGTCTAAAACTAACCTCTTTACCTGATCCATACTCCCGGATCTGGTATGTCTGATCCATACTCCCGGATCAATAACTGTGTCCATTCCATACTCTCGGACTAGGGACAATTAACTATGTCTTAATCCATACTCCCGGATTAATAACAAATAACTATGTCTATACTCTGCTAGATGACTAGATCATTTTAAACATCGAGACCTCTCATCAATTTTTATTTCATCACACATCATCTAATTCATCTACCCATGTTTTATCCAACATATTTGTAGATATAAAATACATATACAGTTTAAATCATTTAAAACATGTATAAAACGTTCATCCAACATAGATATCAAAAACACAGATAAAATGCACACATAACACGTAATTTATATTAAATACTTCATATCTATGTGTAAGATGAAAGTACCTATGCACTGACCTTATTAGCGTGAGTTGATAGAATCTAACTAAAAACGGTCAGAGGTTCGTGATCGTCGGGCTCGGGATGCAAAACGCCTTCAGCAAACGAGAGAGAGAGAGAGACAGTGAGAGAGAGGAGAAATGGTGTAAGGAATGAAAGGGCTGAACTTGCTATTTATAGGCTGTTCTGGGCCCATTCACGTCGTGAACTTTCATGAGTCATCCCATAGCTTTAACACGTGTTTTCTAGCCCTGATTAGTGTCCTTGACACATTTCACGTCGTGAACTTCATGTTCACGTCGTGACTTAAGGCGGCTAAGGTTTCTGCCACGTGTCATGCCCTCAGACAGCTACATCTTCGGAAGGTCATAACTTTTGCATACAAACTCTGTTTTCGACGTTCTTTATATCCACGCGAAGGTAGAGACGTAATCTACAACTTTCATTTAGAATCCTAAGGCTAAAAAGTATTCTATCATAAACTCACTTTTTACGATTCCCGGTGTCGTGTCGGTTTTGTCGTGAAACTTCGACAGGTCATAACTTCTTCGTTATAACTCAGATTTCAACGCTCTTCATATGTACGGAAACCTTGTGACATATACTACAAATTAGTTAAGATTATTTATTCTAAATAATCCTCTATCAAAAAAGTCATTTTTGACGGTTATCGTCTCTAAATTTACTAGCCCGAATCTGCGGGCGCTACAAAAACGAAATAGATTATTAAGTTTTAATTGGTTTGAAATTCCTAGATCTTTGAGATTCATTGAACTTTTCAATGGCATCTTTAAATCTCGACTGTTCCCTTCAAGTTTGTGACTGGGATGTCGAGGATCACAAACAAGGTGTGAATAATCATGCAAACTAGCTTGGTACACCCAATGTTACAGATCACCTAATCAATGTGTCGGTAACCACACGCGCTCCATTGATCTATGATTAACATCAAGTTACCCTTTGCCACACATTGTCAGTCCCAGATTAATGTGCCGGTTAACCACACATGCTCCACTAACGACTTAACAAGGTGTAAAGTGTAATTTCATGGATTAGCACCATTTTCACATTTTCCTAAAGTAACTAAGATTGAGAATTTAATAAAGGTTTAGTTACTTTATATTTATCATTATACTTTTAATGAGGGAGAATTTGTGTTCTATCCTACCTGTTCGGCTAACGACCTTCCACCAGTCAAAGAAGCGGTGGGTGAGAGTGGTCACCCATTAAACCACCATTTTATAGGTAGTAACCTTATACCCCCATTATAGACTGACTTCGTGAATGAGGCCTACTAATGGTAAGAATGACTAGTCTTATATATATATATATATATATATATATATATATATATATATATATAATATTATAAAGTATAAGGGTTGAATTTTAACTTTTAAAACTCTAGGGTTTGGAATTAAAGTTTCATTGATGAGACTTTACAAACTCCAAAACTTGAGGGCAAGTTTTGAAACTTGTCAAAACACTTCACATTCATAACTTATGAGTTTAATTGGATTTTAATGTGTGGGACTTTTCATTTTACAAAACTTGAGGACAAGTTATGGAGGTTATTAAAATTTATTTAGATCATTTTCTAACAACACAAATTATCACATAATTCATGATCTAACTAAAATCATAATCAAGATAATTCTAAGTCAACAATTTTCAAGCAACTTTGTTTATCATATAAAACAACAATTATTTTAAAACTTTGAAAATTATCTTGTGGTTGGATAAGTTCAAGCACTGCCATATCATAAAAGATATTTCCAATGATCCAAAACAGTTTGTGGTAGTGTTCCCAATCCAAACCAGGCCAAGAAACTCGAAATTTTGCAAACAGAGCCTTCAACTCGTCGAGTGCATGAACTGGACTCGGCGAGTTGATCTGTTACTGAGTGGACTCGTCGAGTGATATTGCCATATTTATACATATTTTTAGGCAATATTCATTTACATTTTTACTAGTAATTGGGTTATTTGCATATAATAATGATACTTATAAGCTAAAATTATATTTTGCAGCCAAAGTAGAAGCATTTTCGAAGAAAGGGACCAAAATTGACAACACTTGGAACTTTGGAGACTTGGAGAATCAAAAGACAAGAAACCCACGAAATCTGATAAATTCACGTCGTGATAAGTTTAGATTCACGACGTGAGTTGGAGTGTTCTAGAAGATATGCATCCGGATGGAGGAATCCTTGTCGATCACGATTATCTCATATTCACGACGTGAGGCTTATTGGCTCACGACGTGAACTCGGCTTTCGGGAAAAGTATAAAAACTCTTGGCCACTACGATTGAAAAGAACTTTTGGCTGATAGAAGGCAGACCTAGAGACAATTTTAAGAGGAAAAGAAGTTCAGGAAGAGGCTTTTATCACCTAAGGAGAGAAAAGTACATCAATAGTTCAATTGTTTGGTACTTTCATTATGATTTCTATTTCAATTTGTGTTTGTTTATTTGTTGTCATGAGCAGCTGAATCTAGCTACTCTTGTTTAGCTAGATGAAGCTTTTGACTTATGATTTAGCTTATTGATATTGGATTTGCTTAGCTGGTAATTTGCTTGTGTTCGATGTGTTACTACCTAGCATGTTAATAATTGTTTCTTTAGTTACTTGAATTCATGTTTTGTGTAGCTTAGTGACCATTAAACTGCATGAACTTGTTTACCTAGTGATTTAGTGAACATTAAATTGCTAGAGCTAGGATCGACCAAAATCTTAGATAGTAATTGAAGTAAATAAATTTAGTTGTGCTAGAGAACATAAATTATGATCATAATTGTGTTTACATAATCTTACATAGAAAATTCATAATAATAACTAATTCTGTGTTTGATTGTGTGACCATGCATAGTTTTACATGAATGAGTTAATTATTGGTAAATTTAGACTTAAATTACTAATATAAAATAAATTAGATAACCAACTTTGATAATCCACGATAGCAAGCTAATCATAAAGAAGAAGTGGATTCGAACTAAACGAGAGTGTTTCTAATAATTGATTGAATTTGAGTAAAGTTCGTATGATCTTGTAAAATCAGATAAAACCCTTTTAAGTTGTTAATAATTAGGTTAATTTAGTAGTAAGTAGATTAATTAGTTGACACCGTTCCCTGTGATCGACACCCGACTTACCCTACTATTCTATAATTCGACTAGGTACACTGCCTAGGTGCATTTTAGTTAGTTAAGTTAGTTAGGTTATAAATATAAAATTTAGTGGGTACTTTTGTGCACATAAAGTTTTTGGCGCCGTTGCCGGGGAACGGCTTAGTAATTGCTAATTTATTTGCATTAAATTAATCGATCCTTTTTTGTGGGGTAAAACCCGCAAAGAGTTATTTTTAGTTTCAATTTTTTTCTGCATTACAAAACTCACGACGTGAGCTTTACAGGGTCACGACGTGAATCCTGGGATCCTCGTTTTCTTAGTTTTTAGTTGTCTTTCTTAGTTCAGTTTTACGTTTTTGTTTATTTTGTTTATCTTGCAGAAGTACATGACCAGAGGTTCCAACACACCTTTGGTGCCACCTGTTGAAGATCCAGAGTCTGCCCTTCACAAAAAGAAATATAAGAACGTGAAAGAAGATCAAACACTAAAGAAGACACCCTTACACGAGCTCAAGTCAGTGTTCTCAAAGAAGTCGGGGAAGAAAACGGGAGAATCAAGTTCATCTTCAAAGGATAAGAGCAAAGTTGAAAACCTAGATCAAATACCTTTCCCAACCGAATCCGAGTACTACTCCGAGACTGAGTTTGGACTTTATACGAGTGAACCCAAGAACGAGCCAAGAAACGAGATGGCAAACATTGAAGAAATGTCAATGGGAGCTTACAAGAAGCGAATTCGTGAAGATGTTGGTCCAGGTTTAGTACAACCAGCGATACCTGCTACTGCCACATTCGAGCTGAAGGGACATATCCTCACCGCACTAAAGGATATCCCATTTTATGGGATGGATCATGAGGATGCATTTAAGCATCTAGATGAAGTCAACGACATTGCTGACTATTTCAATGTCCCGAATGTTAACAGAGACACCATCTTACTAAGGATGCTACCAGTCACTTTCAAGGGAGCTGCAAAAGACTGGTTGAAAGCACTTCCTCCTGGTACAATCACCACTTGGTCTCAAATGCGTGAGAGATTTCTAGACCAGTTTTGCCCACCTTCCAAGATATCTAAACTCAAGAAGGCAATAGCCTACTTTGAGCAACAACCGGGGGAGTCATTATTGTTGGGTTATGAGCATTCTAACACTCCTAAGTGTACATGCAACCCTAAATACCTTGGATCTATGTTTTCTCTATTATACATATAATTATGAACATCCAAGGTATTATCCTAATCTAGCATACAAAATAATAAATATAACAAGATAGAATACATACCTCTTTGATGTAGAATGTCTTCATGAAGCTTGAGTGCCTAGTGCCCCAAGTGTGACACCTAAAATGGTTCACACAACACCAAATACACTTGGAATAACTTGAGAGAAACTTGAACACTCCTTGAAATCGTCTAGCCCTCACACTCACACATTAGTGCACGATTTCATGAGCCATGGGATTCTTTTATATGGTGGCTATTAGGGTTACACCATGTAACTCATAACTTTACCCATTCCTTATGCTCCATGGATTTTAACCTCCATGGAGTATCCATGGGTCACCCCATGGACTTAGTCCAACATAAGGAATCTTGGATCACAAGCCCACATATATAAGAATGAATGATTTACACAATCAACCCATATATTTAATTAGTCTCCTTTTGATCACTTAATTAATTCCAAATTAATTCTTGATCAATACTAATTAAATAACCTTATTATTATATTAGAACTTATAATATATTAACCAACCTTAAGTGTTATTTCTCTCATTATAGTCTATCCAAATGCATGATGCCATGCAACCCAAATGGACCATGACGGGTCGGGTCAAGTCTTACCAATTATAGTTATGGACTTAGACATTAATCCAACAGTCTCCCACTTGGATAAGTCTAAAACTATTATTGCGTATGACTTCAGGAACCGATCAGCAGTCGTAGCTCTCAAAAGCTTCTGTCGAACTCTGACCTTTTCGATGAACTCTGACCTTTGTCAATGACTTGTCCATTAGATAAGGGATCATATATTCCTCCATTCTAGATATCATATGGACTGAGACATGGATTATCAATCATTCTCTCTGTCCATTTGTTGTTTCCCGATTTCCGATTCATGATGACTGACTGATTGAACAAATCAAATCAGTCCTGGCTTGGCCAAGCACTCACATGTATCATCTTTAAATCATCGAGGGGCCCACAAATATCGCTTTTATCCCGAAGGTAAAAGGAATGGATAAACTTCGACTCATATGGCTTGTTCTACTACTTGTTGAATCATACACAAAGGCACGTTTTATAACATCGGGTTACCGAATGCGTTTTCGTGCAATCAATGTACAACCAACTCATAGTAACAACTCATATCTCTAGGTTTGAAGAATATAAGATATTATCGTCTCATGATCACTCGTGATAAAATCCATGAAGTGATTCAAATGAGCGCGGGTTGAATCCAATACTCAGAACTTATGAGCACTCATGAGTGTTGTAGCACCACTTTGTCCACCAACTTGGACCTCTACAAACCAACCCATGACAGTCTTGATTCATATCTACTTCCAACATATGACCGACTGTGGATGGTTTGAATAACTTAATCATTCAGGAAGAGCGACTTAGTTATTCTGGAAGTCAAAACATGCAAAGTGAAACACAAGAATAAATGAATCAAATATGGTATCAAACCCTATGAATATAAATAAACACTTTTATTTATCACCATACTGATTACTCATTATTCATTGTTTCGGTTTTATCAACTTTATACTTGAATTAAAAACACTAGTTGTCCCATGCTCCAAGCATGTACACTATGTTTTTCTTAAACAATAGCTTTGCCATACACCAAGTATGCACTCTATGTTTGTCTATGATCCTTACTTTGTGAAATAAACCAATTGAACATAATTTCAATGATTCTAATTTCACACTCCCAAATCCTTATCGAAAAATGTGAGAATTTTAAATTCCTATCATTTATCGAAATCTGTTTAGATTTTAAACTTATATGCACTGACCCTCCTGTAATGAATATGTACAAAGTCACAAAGACTTGTCAACAATCATTATAAGGTATTCCAATGGAGATCAACTCCATGGAAACTAAGTCTCATATTCAAAGTACATTGCTTTGGACATGCTTCTTGCATTAAGTTTTCTAATCTTACACAAATAACTTCCACCTATGGAGACAACTCCATATTCTCATTTTGACTATCACTTCTGAATAAAAGATGCCTCTTTTCAGAATATGTCAATATGGTCCTTCCAAAATTAGCACTATACTTCCAACTGTCCCTGAGCAACCAATCTTTGGTAAACCTCAGATTGTCCTCGACAATTGCTTAATCATTTTAGTCATATCCAATTCTAGACCTTTTCCCTTCTTAATGCCTCTGGGCATTTGGAAAAATTTAGAAATGACAAATATTATAGCACATGCAATCGATCCTGTACCCAAAGCAAATGGTACACGATTCATGATGTCTCACATAAAGACATGATTCTAGACCAGTCTTTTGCTACAATATTTTTATTTGCCATGTTTTCAAAATGTGACTATGAAGAGGGATGCCGTAATCATAATCGAATTTTGAGAACGCAATATATAGAATTTTCTTAAGTTGAACCAATCCAACATGAAATTCATATATATATATATATATATATATATATATATATATATATATATTCTTGACTAAAGATGATTAAGGTCTTAATCTAAGCCTTTAGAACTGAAATGAAGTATATCCTCTCCCTTAATTATAGCAAAACAACTTTTTCAATCCCTGCAGCCTCACGAATTGAAACTTTTGTTTTCTATAATTAACATTGCCAACTTGCAACACTAACAATAATTATCATGCTCCTACTAACATGATCATTATTAGCATAACACTTATGCTCCCACTAGCTTTGACATGTACTCAGAAATCAGCTGGACTTCTAGAAATCAATACTTTATTGACTTCCTTACCAAAGTTCAGATTTCTGATACGAGATGCTTTGATAAAACTTTATCAAAATCATACACCTTTCCTTAGATAGCATGCATGTGTGTCTAAACAATTTCAGAACTATGAAAAGGGATGCCGTAATCATAGTCTCAATTGTTTAGACCTTTTGCCATCTGCTTCAAATCTACTTGGTGGAAGTGTTTCCTCACCATCATTTTCATGAATCGGAGAGAAACCTTATGACCCTTAGATTTTATGGTGTATGTGTTCTTATCCATGTGAATCGTCAAAACCATAGTCACAAGACAAGGATAATGACAAATCCAAACTCATATGGACTGAACTTATGCAATCTTAACTTCTTGCCACCTGGCAGTACAGGGCCTGCCATTGCTTCCAAGTTGTTATGCAACCAATTGAGAACTTTCAGAACTCCTATGCAAAGCCAACTTTAACTGGAATGGGCACAGAATATGTCAACATGATAGGTTATAAACCTCAAGTTGTGTGCTAGTGAAGAACCTCAGGTTTTATTCTTGATTAGTTCTTGAAATTCTTTTTAGGATCTTTAAGACTCCCACTGTCCTTTTGACATATAAGACTATCTTGCCAAATATTCAAGAGATAGTGCGGATTCTTTATCAAGACAAACACTTCACACAATTGGCCTTAGTTGGTCTTTGATTAATCCAAAACATCACAACTTACCAACTTCAAATGTACAAGAGTAGGACACTTTTACTCTTACATTTGACAAGTGTTATAAACCTTTCTTTAAGATATGCCACTCAACTTATAGTCTTGGAGTATGACTCTAAGACTTGTTTTGAAACGAAGTATGACTCATCTTCTTGATTTAACCATTTCAACAATTCATGACTCCTCTTCTTAGTCATAAGAATGCACTAAGATGTCCTTAGAAGACCAATTGTGATGTGGTTCTTTAATCATTAAGATGATCACAAAACATGATACTAAAGTACTCTCCCATCTTTTCAGATTTGAGAAACTTTTATCTGTCTGCCTAATTTGATTCTTCCCATTCGTTCTGCCATACATTGAGACTTTTCCAATGTTTCATAATTATACTTAAACTTGTAAGTATAACCATATTTACTAAAATTTAGTAAATCATGACGAATAGTCTTAACGAGCTTTGTGGTGGACTTGACCAGTGCACAAGAATGTGTACTCGATCCGTTTAGTCCTTAACTTGACTCACACATCCATGTGAACAAGTCTTAATTTTCCAATGCTTGAAAGTTCTCATTCATCATACTATTCAACTTGCATGATTCCAAGTTTCTATCCAACTGAAGCCTTAGGAATGAGAATCTTTCCTTATTAGGTAAATTATGACACTACCACAAACGAAAGAATCAAGTCCATTTTTTTTCCAAATATTGCTATCAATGGAATCATATAAACAACCATTTTTCACAAATGCCACTTGTAAGGATATTTAAAATAAATATAAAATTAAAAACTTTTATTTTATTTCAAAACTTTGCGGAAAAAACTTATCCTTACAATCCATATGAAAACCTTGTTGTTATCTATTCCTAAGCAATATAAATATCATAACTCTTAAGTAATAGCCCATAATTCTGATCACCGAACCATGCGATTGAAATCCATCTTCGCGATCAGAATCAGCATGTACTTAATAGAGTTAGACAATGGACTTTACCTGAAGTAGAGCCAAACTTATTGACTTTAACATCCTTAGGCAGCTTCGTAACCAATGCCCCTTCCTTTGGCAATAGTTACCTATGGACCCTTGATAATGGGACTATCTCAGACTTAGCCTTTCTCCTTACCATTTGGTCAACCGGGTTGACTATGGCCAATCCCTTTCCATTGGGAAGAGAATGCTTTTTCTGGATTTCCAGTGTCACCATTGTCACTGTCCATAAAGTTTTTGGGAAGTTGATCTTCTAATCAAATTTGCTTTACTATCGTTCCAAATCATTGCTGATTCAACAGCACCAAACAAATAGATATGATCATTAAGGTTCATGTCATAGTCTGTTTCATAGTAGTCCCAAAGGAACTCACTATGTGACTTAGAAAGTGATTGAACATCCAACTTTCTCAAGACTTTGACACCCAACTCTCCCAGCTTGTCAATATGTGACTTCATCTCTAAGATGTGATCACACATAGACCTTGCTTGCCATTAGGGCTTGAGTGATCTTGAACTTGTGGGTTAGGGAGAATAATTGGAGGATGTGGAGGAAGTAAGATATCCATGGGACATCATCTTCATTTAGGAAAGCTTGTTTCAAGAGATTTGGGAAGATCATAAATGTCTAGACCAGACATCTTTTTGGGAGATATTCAAGATAGTTGATTTAAAGTCCTTAATATGACACCCAATATGAAATATTAAGGCTAGGACCCAACAAACTATTTTATAACTTAGAAGAGGGATGCCGTAATCCAAGCTATAAAATATTTGAAGGTAGGTGAATGACGATTCACCAATTTCCACCATGAAAAACGAAATAATTTATTAGGTTTTAATTGGATTTGAAAGTCCTAGATCTTTGAGATTCATTGAACTGTTCAAAGGCATGTTTCAATCTCGAGTGTGCCCTTCAGGTTTTGTGACTGGGATGCCGAGGATCACAAAACAAGGTGTGAATAATTATGCAAATATACTTGGTACCCTTAATATTTACCCCTTAATCAGTGTGCCGGTTAACCACACACGCTCCACCGATACTATGATAAATATTAAGTTACCCTTTGCCTACCTTGTTAAGTCCAGGTTAGTGTGCCGGTTAACCACACACGCTCCACTAACGACTTAAGCAAAGTGCAAAGTGTAATTTCATGGGTTAGCACCAAATTCACATTTTCCTAAGTAACTAAGATTGGGTATTAATAAGAGTTTAGTTACTTCGTATTTATCATTAATACTTTTAATGAAAGGAGAATTATAGTCCTTGTCCTACCCGTTCGGCTAATGACCCTCCACCAGTCAAGGAAGCGGTGGGTGAGAGTGGACACCCATTAAACTGCCATTTTATAGGCAGTAACCTTATACCCCCCTTATAGACCGGCTTCGTGAATGAGGCCTACTAACGGTAAGACTGACTTTACTCTTATACATATATATAAATATTATTAACTTATAATATTATAAAGTATAAGGGTTGAGATTTAACTTTTAAAATTCTAAGGGCTAACTTGGAATTAAAGTATTCATAAGTGAAAACTTTTCAAATTCCAAAACTTGAGGGCAAGTTTTGAAACTATTCAAAACTAATTAATTCCATAACTTATGAGTTTAAAGTAGTTTTAATTAAAAAAAAAAAAAAAAAACTCTTCAAGTTCCATAACTTGAGGACAAGTTATGGAAGACTTTAAACTAATTAATAAAAAAAATAACTTTTTTTTATTGTAACTTATGGAACTAATTAAGGTTACACTTTTTTTTTTAATTTAATGAAGAGACTCTTGAACCTCCATAACTTGAGGACAAGTTATGGAGTCATAAAACCATTTAATTAGAACTAGACTCTTCATTTTGTAACCTTTGCCAACTTTTATGAGTTTTATGATTCTTAAATGTGACTTTTCATATAACTTGAGGACAAGTTACAAAAACACACTTTGGAATCAACTCTTAGATTAAAATGGATTGAAAACAAATATTTCACACAACTTTTCTATTAATCTAAGAACCTCATAAGAACAAGATAATTCAAATCATCAATCTTCAAGAAATTAGCATGAACATACAAACTAATACATATCTTGAAATTATGACAATTATCTTAGAAATTGGATTAGCATGAACATTACCACATCAAAAACAAGTTTATAAGTCCAAAAACATCTTAGGGTAATGTTCCTAGTCCAATTCCAGCCAAAACAATCGAATATATGCATCCAACTCGATTTTTCAGCTACTTTTGCAAGTATAACAAGAAAACAAGCCTAGTCTCTGATACCACTGTTGTGTTATGAGCATTCTAACACTCCTAAGTGTACATGCAACCCTAAATACCTTGGATCTATGTTTTCTCTATTATACATACAATTATGAACATCCAAGGTATTATCCTAATCTAGCATACAAAATAATAAATATAACAAGATAGAATACATACCTCTTTGATGTAGAATGTCTTCATGAAGCTTGAGTGCCTAGTGCCCCAAGTGTGACACCTAAAATGGTTCACACAACACCAAATACACTTGGAATAACTTGAGAGAAACTTGAACACTCCTTGAAATCGTCTAGCCCTCACACTCACACATTAGTGCACGATTTCATGAGCCATGGGATTCTTTTATATGGTGGCTATTAGGGTTACACCATGTAACTCATAACTTTACCCATTCCTTATGCTCCATGGATTTTAACCTCCATGGAGTATCTATGGGTCACCCCATGGACTTAGTCCAACATAAGGAATCTTGGATCACAAGCCCACATATATAAGAATGAATGATTTACACAATCAACCCATATATTTAATTAGTCTCCTTTTGATCACTTAATTAATTCCAAATTAATTCTTGATCAATACTAATTAAATAACCTTATTATTATATTAGAACTTATAATATATTAACCAACCTTAAGTGTTATTTCTCTCATTATAGTCTATCCAAATGCATGATGCCATGCAACCCAAATGGACCATGCCGGGTCGGGTCAAGTCTTACCAATTATAGTTATGGACTTAGACATTAATCCAACAATTATACGAAGCTTGGGAGCGCTACAAGGGGTTGTTAAGGAATTGTCCTCAACATGATCTAAATGTTCAACAAGAGATGTCTATTTTCTACGATGGGGTCAATGTTATGACAAGACAACTCCTTGACTCTCAAGGTCCATTGAAAAAGAAGAATCCAAGGGAGGTCAAGGAGTTAGTTGAAGAATTCGCAAGACACTCTCGTGAGTACCACAACCCAAGACAAGATGGAGCAAAAGGTAGTAGGGGAACACATTCTGAAGAAATGGCTGCTATGATGGCGATGCTCAATACTATGGACCAAAGATTAACACAAATTGACCAATCAATTCATGCAATAAAAGTTGGGTGTGAACGATGTAATGGACCACACTTGACTAAAGATTGCAACTTGGATGAGTATGGGAACAAAAGGGCTCAAGTTTGCTACTCGAGTGGGGATAAGTATGATGAGGATTAGAGAAAACCAAAGAAAGAGTGGCTGCCATATGATGAATACAAGAAGCAAAAGGAAGAGAAATTTAAGCAGACAGGCCGAGGCTTCTATCAAAAAGAGCAACCACCAGCCGAGAACAAAGTGAACTTGGAAAATATTTTGACCCGATTTATGGAAGCATCCGAGAAAAGGCATGATGATACTGATGCAGTGCTAAAGGAACACATGAATATGATGAAAGAACAACACAAAATGATGATTGACCAGCAAGATTCATTAAGAAATCATCAAGCATCAATCAATAATCTAGAAGTCCAAGTCGGTCAACTCACTAATTTGTTGAACAACAAATTATCCCCACAACTTCCCGAAAAAAATGCTCAATCCCATGTTATGGCTATTGATACTAAAGAAGAGGCAATCTCTGAGTTTTTGGAGGCACTAGAAGTGGAACCAAAGCAGCCCGATCCAAAGCCGAAGAAGCTAAAGCTCGACAACGAAGATATTGCTGAAACACCAGACTCACGTCGTGAGTCCTCCATGCTCACGTCGTGGGCCCATTCTGAACAGAAAAATTCAAAATCCGTTCCGGCTTATCAACTGCCTTTGCCATTCCCGTCCCGAGCTAATCTTAGTCTACTGGAAAGAGAACATCTGGAGTTTATTCAGCAAATAAAGGGTATTCCTATTAATACCCCTTTTATTGATTCACTATCCAAAATTCCAGAATACGCGAAGTTCCTACAAGATCTTGTAAACACTCGTCAGCAACTAAAGAAAAATTCTAAGGTCATTCTTAGTGAACAAAGCTCAAGAGCTGTATTGGGAGAGTTTCCTAAGAAGATGAGAGATCCTGGCCGCCTCACTCTTCCATGTGAGTTTGGTAACAATTTGAAGACTTATACTTTAGCCGATTCCGGGGCTAGCATAAATTTGATGCCATTTTCATTCTATCAAAAGTTGAACATTCAGAAAATGAAGGCTACAAAGATGACAATCCACATGGCCAACCGTTCAGTGACGCAACCGAGGGGAATTGTAAAGACATCCTTGTTAAAATTGGAAAGTTTGTTTTCCCAGTTGACTTTGTAATTATGGATATGAAAGAGGATGCTAATGTCCCAATTATTCTTGGTCGCCCTCTACTAAATACTGCTGGCGCTTTAGTTGATGTTTGTGAATCTAAGCTTACATTAAGGGTTGGTGATGATAAGGAAGATTTTGGAATACAAGATGGGTTTCAAGGATATGATGTTAACGGTGAGGTGTTCAATATTGATGAAGATAGTGAACTTGAAGAACTATAAAAACTCATGGAGGAAGAAATCAAGACAATTAATCAAGTCAAACGCACTAAACCAAGAGCATTCGTTCCATTTTTCGTTGAAGTCATTGCCTACACAAAACCAACATCTTTGATAAGTGAGGAAAGTGATGAAATATCGAGTGATGATGACAAATATGAGGTAACTTCCAAGGAGACAAGTCCAATGGTGAAGGAAGAAAAGATTCCTATGGAGTTGAAGAATAAAGAGAACTTGGAGAATAAAGGGACCAAAAGAAAGCTTAACATAGATGAGGCGAAAGCTAAAAAGGAAAACTTGAAGAAGGCGTACATTAGATGAGTTCAAGCTTATAAGAGGCGATGGAAGGAGCAGAAAATCCAGCTGGCGATGGACTCATCTGAAGATTCAACGTAGGAGGCACAGACTCCGGCTCACGACTCCATAAAAAAGAAGCGCTTCTCGGGAGGCAACCCGAGCTTGGTTTGCATTTTCTTTCTCTTAGTTTTTAGTTTTTAGTTTTTTTGATTTTGAGTAATCAGTCGTATCATTTAATTCACTTTGTGCATAATGGAACATTTAGAGTTTGGTCAGTTTAATTAAGTGGTAATAATTAATTACAATTTTAATTTTTTAAGAAACAGACGAACTCAAGGCGTGAATCATTATGGTTCACGACGTGAGTATAGTATGACTTACGGATTCCTTTTTAGGCCGATATATTACCCAATTCCCTAGCCTGATAGTAGTCCAGCCCACTTAATCTTTATATTGAATGGCCCATTTGTATAACCCAGATCGGCCTCACGACGTGAATTTTGAACACCCGGGACCACAGCTTAAGCACAGAACCCATTTGACCTAGTTCATTTCTTTATCTCCCACGAAGTGAACGTGTTCCCTCTGGTCCCCATTTTCGCAATTGCGGCCGACATTCCTTCCATTTTCTTTTTGTGTTTATGTGATTCCCCATTCTAGGTAATTTGATCATCTTTACATTGTTTATTGTTAATTTATTTACTAGATTTAGGGGTTAGGGTTTGCATTCCACTTGATTATAAAAACCGATACCCTAAATCTGTGAATTTCTTGTTGCATGTGTTTGTAATGAGTTTGAAATCGCCCTAGGAGTAAACCCCATTGACATTGTTGCCCTGATTTGATTTCTACCTTGACCGATACTACGACGTGAATCCTGGACATTTACAGTTTCAGATTCTGTTTAATGCTAATCTTTTGGGATGTTTTTGTTGGTCTTGTTCTCTGTTTATTTTTGCAGCAATGGCTCCCAGAAGAGAAGTTCCAACAGGGGTGTCAAGTTTGCACCCATTCTACATTTTCCCAGCTACTTTGCCTCGGGATATTTTGACACGGTGCAACAACCGTTTGGGGTGGCTACACAACCGTGAGTTTGCTGTTGCGCCTACCATTAATTGGGCAAGGTTAAGGGAGGTTGGGCTTGTTGATCGAATGTCCCAGTATCTCACAAAAATGTTTTTGGGAAATGGCTTTTCATTTACGTGTAAAGGGTGGGATAACTTGTTCAGAATTCAAGAAAGGGTGTACAAAGAACTTTGTGTGGAGTTCTTTGCAACTGTGGCATTTCATGAGAATGTCCAAGATCCTACCTATCAGCGAGCACTGGGTTTCCGTCTCGGTGGCGAATACCGAGAATGTAGTTTGGTAGAGTTCTCTTGGCGTATGGGGTTGTATGAGGCACATGAGGCCATGACTGCTGAGTTTGAGATGTGTCCGAGGGAGACTGTCTGTGGATATGAGGGCAGAATTTCCGAGTCCGAGTTCTGGAGCAACATTGCATCGGGGTTGTTTAATTCCGGGGTGTCACCAGAAAGCAGTATCATGTCCCCAATTCACCGTCTCATTCACCGACTTATCACTTTTTCTATCCATCATAGGCGCCATGGAGACAAGGTTACAAAAATTAATTTGTTCTTTTTATGGTCTACATTGCAGCCAGGAATATGTTGCAACATTTCGTACTTTTTAGCCCGCTACTTGGCGGAATATGCTGTGAGTTCTCGCCCCGAGAGCCCTATTTGTGGAGGCCAATTTATCACCCGTTTGGCCCGGTCCTATGGGATAATAATTCCTAACATCACAGGAACTTTGACTTGCATGGATGGGGGTGAGTTTTCATTGGGATATTTGGAAACAATGCGGGTGGTAAGGAATTATGGGACGCATTGGGGGATGGTACATTCTGATGGTGAAGAAGATGATGAACAACAAACCGAACAAGGTGACCAACCCGCACCCCAGCCAAGGCCTCGGAGGAGGAATGTGCGAGGACGAGGAGAGAGAGGGCAGCCGATGCATCAGCCCGCACCCATGGGATGATCAAATTTTAGAGGAGATATGGTCGGGTATTTCGATAAGCTTTCGTTAAGTGTCAATTGGATTGGAGGGACTGTAGAAAATCTAGTACAACATTTGCATGTGGAGCAACCTCCTCACCTGGGGTATCATTACCCAATTTGCCCCAGGTGGAGTGAGTATCGAGGTTAAGGGGGAGATGGAGTCGGTACAAGTGGAGCACGTGATGAAGAAGATGACGATTGATTTCCTATTTAGTTTTTATTTTAATTTTATTTGGTTTAGATTTTTGTGGTTTTGAACTTGTTATGGTTTGTAAGACTTTTAAAATATTATGTTACTTTTATTTGTCCTTTAGTGGTTTTATTTCAGATTTGCTTTGGAGTCTCGGAAAACAAGGTCGAGTCAAGAGCGTATGTGTCTATTCAAGGGTTGTCTAGAGTCACGAGTCGAGACCCACAATTGAAAATAAGTGTGGGGTGAGTCGAGAGAGAGAATGAGTTTAGCAAAATGTCATAAATATTCTGCATTTGGAAGTGTCTTTATCCATTAAGATATTGGAGTGGAATGCCAAAACTATTAAGGAAATGGGCAGTTTTAATTATTCAGTCGCCCAGTTGTCACGTCGTGAGACTATAAAATTAACGTCGTGAGTTGGGTTATGAGGTATTTCAGAACATGCAGTTCAGCGATTTCACGTCGTGATTTTTGTGTTTTCACCACGTTGAAGTCCTTTCGTTCCTATTCACTACATGAATCACCACCATTGTGTTTGGAGTTCTTATGACGACTATTATGGCTCGTTTTTATCTACTATTAATGTGGCGTATGCTTTTCCACATTATTTTATACGTTTTGAGGATTTGCATCCACCTTTCTTGAAGATTGAAGTTTCGATTTGTCGCCTGTTGGCTCATTTTCATATTTAGCGAGTTCAAGTCCGAGTTCTTATTAAGAAGAGGTTCATATTCGAGATGCACATTTTATCCACACTTATGGAGTTCGATCACGCCACTATCCCAGGGGATTCTGTTCCTTTTTCTCCCTTTTATTGCTTTTATTTAGTTTATGCATACAATGAGGGCATAGTATGTAATAAGTGTGGGGTAGGAGGTCGAAAAAGTAATTGCTTAGATTGCTAAAAGTAAATTGCTAGAATTGAGTAGAATTAAAAATTTGGATATAGATTTGAAATAATAATCTAAATAAAAATTCTAGTAATAATGATAATCTAAACTTAAGTTGCTAAGTGTTACGTGGGATGATCCGATGAGAGCTCAAATGTTTAGTTGAGCCAATATACGTTATAGTGCATTTGTGGCCTCCTTTATTCTAGTGAAATCATGGGACAAAAACACAACCTCGCTTAGTTTGAGGGATGCAATATGTTTAGCAGCCTGTACTTGAAATGTATCCAGGAAAAATAATACCTTAGCCAATAAATGTTGAAGTTAAGCGCCCCTCCTTAAGCATGTAGGTTTTGAGTGGAAAAAGTGAGATATTTATAAAAAAAGAGAGAAATTACTGAAAAGTTGAAGAATTTTTGGAGCTACAGAAGTATCAAAATTTGAAGATCAAAAATCAAAAATTCTGAAGAAAAAAAAATCAAAAGTTGAAGATACCAAAAATCAAATAAAAAGGTGATGAATCCAAAGTACAAAATTGAAGATTAAATGTCAAAGGAAGAAGAATTCAAGAGCTTCATTGTGGTATCTTAAAGTTGTAATTTTCTAGATTATGTATGCTTGGGTGGCTTTACAAAAATACCTTGAGGTTAAAAAGATTTATGCGGATGGATTCGGAGGGATGCATAAAATGAGTGTTGTTCAAAAGAAGTGGACGAGTGTTTATGAGGATTGTGAGTATTTAGAATTGAGGGGGTTACTTAGGAAAAAATTTAGACACAAATGCACGCGTTGAGGTCTTGGCATAATGGCTGAGTTTTGGATCGTTCTATGTGATGTTGGTGATGAAGGTTTAAGTGTAAAATGTTGGTGATTTTATCACCAAATATATTTTAGTGTAATGGATTTAACAAGTGTTTCAAGAATAATATTTTAGTTATAATACAAGTTAGGAGGTGTGGGAGTGCACACTTGTATTTACTAAATATTATTAGTACCGAACCCTAATCTACTGTGTCAAGTCGGGGGTCCCGCTATTACAAGGTCTAATTTGTCATTCTTGAAAGACATTACAAGGTCTAATTTGTAATTCTTAAAAGATGAAAACCGTTCTGACTTATCCGTTGATTGGATAAGTCTGTAAAGAAAGACTATTGAAACACGCAGAAACACAGAACGTTTTTCACTTCATCTTCTTCAATTAATTCTGATTTTTGTGCCTAAAATCGGAATTGATGCATCAGGAATTATCCCAAGTTTGAATTTCGTGATACCCAAGGCATATAAGGTCGAAATATCAAACAAGGAAAGTGCTTACACGATTCCTGTTTGTTATCCAGATTTCCATAACCCTATTTTCGAATTCCCCTACATAAAATAGTTAAATTTGCTTGAGGGCAAGCAAAGCACAAGTGTGGGGTATTTTGATATTGCCATATTTATACATATTTTTAGGCAATATTCATTTACATTTTTACTAATAATTGAGTTATTTGCATAGAATAATGGTACTTATAAGCTAAAATTATATTTTGCAGCCAAGGTAGAAGCATTTTTGAAGAAAGGGACCAAAATTGACAACACTTGGAACTTTGGAGACTTGGAGAATCAAAAGACAAGAAACCCACGAAATATGATAAATTCACGTCATGATAAGTTTAGATTCACGACGTGAGTTGGAGTGTTCTAGAAGATATGCATCCGGATGGAGGAATCCTTGTCGATCACGATTATCTCATATTCATGACGTGAGACTTATTGGCTCACGACGTGAACTCGGCTTTCGGGAAAAGTATAAAAACTCTTGGCCATTACGATTGAAAAGAACTTTTGGCTGATAGAAGGTAGACCTAGAGATGATTTTAAGAGGAAAAGAAGTTCTGGAAGAGGCTTTTATCACCTAAGGAGAGAAAAGTACATCAATAGTTCAATTGTTTGGTACTTTCATTATGATTTCTATTTCAACTTGTGTTTGTTTGTTTGTTGCCATGAGCAACTGAATCTAGCTACTCTTGTTTAGCTAGATGAAGCTTCTGACTTATGATTTAGCTTATTGATATTGGATTTGCTTAGCTGGTAATTTGATTGTGTTCGATGTGTTAATACCTAGCATGTTAATAGTTGTTTCTTTAGTTACTTGAATTCATGTTCTGTGTAGCTTAGTGACCATTAAACTGCATGAACTTGTTTACCTAGTGATTTAGTGAACATTAAATTGCTAGAGCTAGGATCGACCAAAATCTTAGATAGTAATCGAAGTAAATAAATTTAGCTGTGCTAGAGAACATAAATTATGACCATAATTGTGTTTACATAATCTTACATAGCAAATTCATAATCATAACTAATTCTGTGTTTGATTGTGTGACCATGCATAGTTTTACATGAATGAGTTAATTATTGGTAAATTTAGACTTAAATTACTAATATAAAATAAATTAGATAACCAACTTTGATAATCCATGATAGCTAGCTAATCATAAAGAAGAAGTGGATTCGAACTAAACGAGAGTGTTTCCAATAATTGATTGAATTTGAGTAAAGTTCGTCTGATCTTGTAAAATCAGATAAAACCCTTTTAAGTTGTTAATAATTAGGTTAATTTAGTAGTAAGTAGATTAATTAGTTGAACACCGTTCCCTGTGATCGACACACGACTTACCCTACTATTCTAGAATTCGACTAGGTACACTGCCTAGGTGCATTTTAGTTAGTTAAGTTAGTTAGGTTATAAATATAAAATTTAGTGGGTACTTTTGTGCACATCATCGAGTCTGTTCATGGACTCGGCGAGTTCACCATTCAGAGGCCAAAATTTCGACCTTTTCAGCTTTGAAAAACTAGTAAGCATCAAATACAATAGAAAACAATCCTAGGCTCTGATACCACTGTTGGGTTTTGAGCACTATAACACTCCTATGGTGCACATACAATCCTAAATGCTTTGCATCTATGTTTTCAGTAATTATACATGCATTTTCAATTTTTCCAAAGCATTCTCCCTATCTAGCATACAATTGAAGTTATACAATATAAACTTAGTTTGGATGCTTACCTCTTGAGTAGGGTAGAGTTCTTGACCTTTGAAAGCTTGAGCACCTCAAGTGTGATGCCTCTATTGGTTCACAAAAACTAAAATGCAAAGAGGAGGCTTGAGAGAATAGGTTACTAGCACAAAATCAACTTCACCCTCTTTTAAAGAAAGTGGCAACCGATTTTGGCTCTATGAGGGGCTTATTTATAGTGTTGCACATGCTAGGGTTATACTTTGTAAACCCTAATGACCCATGACTTTACACATTCTCATGCTCCATGGATTTAACCTCCATGGATTAGTTTATCCGATCTACATAATCATGGATCATTGGCCCACACTACAAGAATCATTGATTTACATAATCAATCCCCATATATTTAATTAGTCTCTTTTGACCACAAAATTAATTCTAAATTAATTCTTGATCAATACTAATTAAATAATATGATTTAATATTAATATATTATACTTTTAATATATTAATAAACCATAAATAACCTTATTCTCAAAATCCATCCTATCAAATTGCACTGGTGAAGGCAACCCAAAAAGGACCATGCTACAATCGGGTTAAGTACATCCCAATTATAGTTATGGGCTTAGACACCAAATCCAACATTAGTGTCACCCATGGCTTGAGTGTGATGTATATGATCACTTGAAGCAAATAACGCATGAGAGAGCATATGGCATAGAAATTAAGAAAGATCAACTCGATGCTTGGGTTTAAAAATTCCAGCTTTCGCACGAGTGACCATTGAGTGACTGGTTGGTGCCTTTGTTGCGGTGGTCGGCGGAGCAGTGGTAGTGGGTGATGGTGGCTGGTTAGGGGATGAGGCTGCGTTGTGGATAAGAGTGGACTAGGGGTGCTAGGTGGTGAGGATGGGGAGCTGGGTGATGGAGGAGGATCGAATGGAGGCGAGTCGTCATTGGAGGGAAGTGGCTCGTGAAACATAGCAGGTGGTGGTTGAGGTGGACATAGGTTACATGGCGCAGTTGAAGGCATATGGATGGGTGGTGTAAGAGGGGAAAGTGATGTGGATATGGAGGGTAGAGGTATGTCATTGAGAAATGCGTGAAGGGTGAGGTTAGAGAGAGGTGTGTTGGAAGGAATGTCTTTGTACGGGAAACTCAACTCATCAAAACATGCGTGTCGAGTGATATAAATTTATGATGTAATTAATTGAAGACATTGATAACCCTTATATTGGGGGTTATATCCGATAAAGATACATGCAATACTCCTTGGAGCAAGTTTGTTGGAGGTATAGTCTCGTAAGTACGGATAAACCCAACAACCAAATGGTTTAAAATTGGCATATAAAGGAACATGACCAAACAGAACTTCAAACGAAGACTTTAAAGAGAGAATCTTCGTAGAAAATCAATTAATAATGTAGATTATGGATGCATAAGCATGAACCCAATATGAGGCGGGTACATGAGCACGAAATAGCATGGAAAGCCCTGTCTCAACAATATGTCGATGCTTCCGTTCGACGCGATCATGTTGTTGGGGAGTATAGGGGCACGAAATCTGATGAAACGTACCATTGTCACTAAGTAACGTTTTTACATTATTGTTCAAAAATTCAGTTCTTCCATCGCTTTGAAAAGTTTTTATTTTAGTGGCAAAGTGAGTTTTGAACAAACTTCATAAATTTATCAAGCACACCAAAGAACTCGGATTTTGCACTGAGAGGATAAAACCAAGTGAATCTTGAGTGATCATCAACAAGCGACACATAATATCGATAAGCATTAACCAAAAGAACGGGGGATGGCCCCCATAAATCACAATGTACCATGTCCAAGACACGTAAAGCACGTTTTGGATTAAGCTCAAATGGTAAACGACAAGATTTAGCTAATTGGCAAGGTGAACATATGACCGGTTTTGGTAAAATAGAAGAAACCTCCAAATGTCCCAAATTACGTAATAATGAAATAGTATCAAATGAAGTGTGACCCAATCTAGAATGCTATAATTCATAAGAGCCTTTATTTTTATGCTGAACAAAAAAAGCTTGACGTTGTGGAGCCGTAGATAACACATATAGCCCATGATCACACTTTCCTTATGCTAGCACTTCCTTCGTTGGGCGATCCTAAATAGTAAACAGATTGCGGGAAAAAACAACATCCACATCATTTGTTGGGTTTTGAGCAAACTAACACTCCTAAGGTGTTCATGCAACCCTAGAAACCTTGGATCTATGTTTGTCTAAAATACATGCAAAATAATTTTCCAAGGTTCATAACCTATCTAGCATGCATGGGGTACTTTTAAACATAAAAGATACTAGAATAATTACATACATTTGTTAGTGAGTTGATTTCTTGGGAGTTTGAGAGCCAAGCACCAATAATGTGAATGCCTCAAATGGAAATCACAAATCACCACAAACTTGGAAAACTTATGAGAGAGTATACAATTACTCTAGAAATTCGACCACTCTTATGAACACACACATAGTCTCTTTTCAAGCACCATAAGCCCCTTTATATAGTGTAGATGATTAGGGTTATGAACCATGCAAACCCTAATAACCCATGTCTTTTCCTATTCCAAGGATCCATGGGTTAAAAGCTCCATGGATCATCCATGGACTCCCATTTAAGCTTAGCCCATTTCCTAATGAGTGTTAGCCTACACCATATAAATATAATAGCCCATTATTAATTAGTCACCTTATGATCACTAAATTAATTCATAATTAATTTAAGATCAATACTAATTAAATAATACAATTTCATATTAATATATTATAACTTATAATATATTAATAGGCCGCAAATATACTCTTCTCATAATATTATCCATATAAATAGTTCGGGTGAAGTGCAACCCAAATGGACCATGCCGGGTCGGGTCAAGTATATACCAAATAAGTTATGGACTTAGACACCTTATCCAACAGTCTCCCACTTGGATAAGTCTGATAACTGTATTTGCCTATATAGCTTCAGGAACCAACCGACAATCGTAGCTCTCGAAAACTCTGTTGAACTATGAAGCGCCATTTTAGATAAATGATCATATAAATCTCTGCTCTCATGATATCAGCCGGACAAATACATGGAACAATGTCTTACTTATTGTCCAACAGTTTGTTTCCCGATTTCCGATTTGTTTGACAAAGAACTTAATCGAACACATCAATTTAGTTCTGACCGGGCCCGATACATAGGTCAAAACAAAATCATCGAGGGGCCCAGATATCGCTTCTAATTCAAGAAGGAACAGATAAACTTCGACTCATATGCTTGTTCTACTACTTGTTGAATTGTACACAAAGGCACGTTTTATAACATCAAGTTACTGATGCGTTTACGTGCAATCAATGCACAACCAACTCATAGGTAACAACTCATATCTCTAGGTTTGAAGACTTATATGATATTACCGTCTCACGATCACTCGAGATAAATTCCATGAAGTGATACAAGTGAGCGTGGGTTTATTCCAATACTCATAACTTATGAGCACTCATGAATGTTGTAGCAACCATTGCTATGGCTAAACACCTTTAGTCATCTACAATCCCAATTCATGACAGTCTTGATTCATACCTACTTCCGACATATGACCGACTGTGGAGAATTTGAATAAATTTATTATTCTGGAAGTCAAAACATGCAAAGCTGAAACAATAGTAAATAATTGACAATGATAGCAACACATTACTCATAAATAAATCACAACTTTTATTCATCATCAAAAGTCGATTACATTTTACAAGTTTCAGTAATAACTATCTAATCTGTAAAACTAATATCGTCCCTCAGCCCGATGTGTCTCGCATGCTGCAAATGCTTAACCCTCGTCAGTCCCTTCGTAAGGGGATCCGCATGGTTCTCATCTGACGATACCCTCTTTGCCACGAGGAGTCCCTATTCTATCTTGTGTCTTATGAAGTGATATTTTCTGTCAATGTGTCGGGATCTCCCATGATCTCTTGGTTCCTTGGCTAAGGTAACTGCACTATTGCTGTCACATAAAATCTCCATAGGCTCCTTAATAGCTGGTACAACTCCAAGGTCTCCGATGAAGTTCTTCAGCCATATCGCCTCCTTTGCCGCTTCACTCGCTGCTATGTACTCTAATTCACAAGTCGAATCAGCTACAGTCTCATGTTTGGAACTCTTGCAAGTGATTGCCCCTCCATTTAGGGTAGAGACCCAGCCCGACTGAGAGTGGAAGTTATCCCTATCAGTCTGAAAGCTAGCATCACTATACCCTAATACTCTCAAGTCATCACTCCCACCAAGGGTAAGGATCCAATCCTTAGTCCTCTGCAGGTACTTGAGAATATTCTTTACCGCAGTCCAATGAGCCTTGCCAGGGTTCCCCTGATATCTGCTGACCATGCTCAAAGCGAAGGCCACATCAGGACGGGTACAAGTCATAGCATACATGATCGAGCCAACAGCAGAAGCATAAGGTAATCGACTCATCTCAGCTATCTCATCTTCTGTACTCGGGCTCTGAGCCTTGCTCAGTTTGGCATTGCTTTGGATCGGTAATTCTCCTTTCTTGGAATTCTGCATGTTGAACCTTTTCAACACCTTATCCAAGTAGATACTCTGACTAAGTCCAATTAGTCTTTTACTCCTTTCTCTTAATATCCTTATCCCTAGGATATATGCCGCTTCTCCAAGGTCCTTCATAGCAAAGCACTTCCCAAGCCAGGACTTAACCTCCTGCAAGGTTGGGATGTCATTTCCTATGAGTAGTATGTCATCCACATACAGTACCAAAAAGCTAACTATACTCCCACTAGATCTGACATACACGCAGGACTCATCTTCACTTCTTGAGAAACCAAACTCTTTGACCTTCTCATCGAAACAAAGATTCCAACTTCGAGATGCTTGTTTCAATCCATAAATGGATTTCTCAAGCTTGCACACTCTATTGGGGTACTCTGCACTGACAAAACCTTCTGGCTGATTCATGTAAACATCCTCAGCCAACTTTCCGTTAAGGAAAGAGGTTTTGACATCCATTTGCCATATTTCATAATCATGAAATGCAACAATGGCTAGCATAACCCTAATAGACTTAATCTTTGCTACTGGTGAAAAGGTTTCATCATAATCAATACCCTGAGTCTGAGTAAAACCCTTCGCGACCAGTCGAGCCTTATAAGTGTGCACCTTCCCATCCATGTCGGTCTTCTTCTTGAAGATCCATTTGCACCCGACTGTCTTACGGCCTGGTATATTGTCAACCAAGTTCCAAACTTGATTGTCATACATGGACTGTATCTCGCTGTCCATAGCCTCCTTCCATTTAGCAGACTCTAGGCCTGCCATGGCTTCCTTAACACTGTTAGGTTCATCCAGATTTACCAGTGTACTGTCACTAATAAATGTATCACCTTCCGTAGTAATATGAAATCCATAATAAAACTCAGGTGTGTTCCTAACCCTTGTGGAACGCCTCGGAAGTATAGATTCGTCAGTTGGATCAACAGGAATTTCTTCCTCAAGTTGATTGCTAGTGTCTGAGGTTCCTTCACCAATTGAGTCTTGAATTTCTTCAAGGTCAATTTGCCTCCCACTGTCTCCTTGGTTTATAAATTCTCTATCTCGAAAGACCCCTCTCCTTGCCACAAAGACCACATTCTCACTGGGTCTGTAGAAGAGGTAACCAAAGGATTTTTGTGGGTAGCCGATGAAAATACACCTTTCACTTCGAGGTTCGAGCTTGTCATGAGTCTCGCGCCTCACGAAAGCCTCGCAACCCCAAATATTGATGTGGTCCAAATTGGGAACTTTCCCAGTCCACATTTCATGAGGTGTTTTGGCAACCTTCTTTGTAGGGACTAGATTAAGGATGTGGGCGGCAGTCTCTAAGGCATACCCCCAAAAAGAGATTGGTAGCAAAGCTCCACTCATCATAGAGCGAACCATGTCCAACAAAGTTCGATTACGCCTCTCAGCTACACCATTCAGCTGTGGTGTCCTGGGAGGTGTCAATTGTGAGACAATCCCACACTCCTTAAGATAGTCGAGGAACTCAGTACTAAGATACTCACCACCTCGATCGGATCGAAGCATCTTAATGTTCCTGCCCAATTGATTTTCTACTTCCTGTTTAAACTCTTTAAACCTTTCAAAAGTTTCTGACTTATGTTTGATTAAGTAGACATAACCATATCTATTAAAATCATCAATAAAAGTCACATAATAGCGATTAGCATCCCTTGTGGCGGTTTTGAATGGTCCACATACATCAGTATGTATAAGGTCCAATAAACCCTCACCCCTTGCACAAGTACCAGTGAAGGGTGATTTTGTCATTTTTCCAAGTAGACAAGACTCACAACTATCATCCGACTTGAGGTCGAACCACTCCAAGACTCCATTCTTTTGGAGCTGGCCTATGCGTTTCTTGCTTACATGTCCAAGACGACAATGCCACAAAGATGCTTTATGCAAGCTAGTAGAAGAATCAATACATAATACATTATTTCCTAAATTATCTACAACCGATACAGCTTCATACACACCATCACAAGATAATGCTTTAAAATAAAGAACATTATTAAAGAAAGCATTAATACTACCAACTTCATTATCAAAAGAAAAGGTAAATCCTTGTTTGTACAAAGCATGAAAGGAAATAATATTCCTCGCCATTTCAGATGAGTACACACATTTATTCAAATCTAACTTTAACCCACTATCTAGCAACAAAGTATAAACTCCAATCTTGGCAACAGGTATAACCTTCTTGTTCCCCATGATTAAGTTTATCTTTCCGTGCTCCACATCCTCACTTCTTCTTAGGCCCTGCAAGTCACAACAGATGTGAATACCACAACCTGTATCAAGAACCCAAGAATTAGAATATGGTGAGTTATTAGACAATATAGTGTAAATACCTGCATGGGATGGTTTCACTTTCCTATCCTTGACATCCTGCAAGTACTTTGGGCAGTTTCACTTCCAGTGCCCCTTATTCTGACAGTAGAAGCATTCAGCATCCTTAGGGATGGCAGAAGGAGTGATAGAACCACCTTTGGTTCCAGATGAGGAGCCGTCAAGGGACTTTCCCTTGGTACCCTTCGGAGGGTGCTTCCTCTTCTTCCCTTTGCCTTGCCCGATAGCCGAAACAGGGGTAGTAGTAGGAGTAGGAGTAGCAACCGACTTACTCTTAAGACCACTTTCGGCAGTCTTCAGAAGTCCTTGAAGCTTACTGAGTGTGACTTCCTCCTTGTTCATGTGGTATGTCATACGAAATTCATCATAACACGAGGGCAAGGAGTGCAAAATGATATCAATTGCCAACTTCTCAGGGACGTTCACATTCAATTTCATTAGATGGTCCACATACCTTTGCATTTTCTGCATGTGGCTCGTGATTGGTTCGCTATCCTTCATACGGGTAGTGATCATGGAGGAGATTATTTCATACCGCTCTTGACGAGCACTCTGATGGTACCTTTCCATCAGATCCTGATGCATCTCAAAAGGGTAATAGTCCTCATAGGACTTTTGGAGTTCAGCTGTCATGGTGGCCATCATGATGCATGCCACCTTGGTGGCATCTCTTTCATGTGCCTGATACTCAGCGACCTCCTCAGGAGTAGCAGTGGACTCATCAAGCTCCTTTAGCTCCTTATCGAGGACATATTCCTTGTCCTCGTAACGAGTGACCATCCTGATGTTCCGGATCCAATCCATGAAGTTGGAACCATCAAAGATGACCCTCCCACAAAGGTTCATGAGGGAAAAGGAGCCAGTAGGGTTAGAGCCCGAAGCATTGTTGTTGGAAGACATCTAAAAGGAAGAAAACAAGTTTAGATTAGATATATCGAATCCTTAATAATACACCCAAATGTAATATTAAGGCTAGGATCCAACACAATATATTATAACTTAGAAGAGGGATGTCGTAATCAAAGCTATAACATATTTGAAGGTAGGTGAATGACGATTCACCAATTTCCACCATGAAAACGAAATGAATTATTAGGTTTAATTGGTTTTGAAATTCCTAGATTCTTTTGAGATTCATTGAACTTTTCAATGGCATGTTTCAATCTCGATTGTGCCCTTCAAGTTTTGTGACTGGGATGCCGAGGATCACAAAACAAGGTGTGAATAACCATGCAAATTCACTTGGTACCCTTAATATTATCACCTAATCAATGTGTCGGTTAACCACACACGCTCCACCGATCTATGATAAACATTAAGTCACCCTTCGTGGTCCTTACTAGTCCAAGTTAGTGTACCGGTTAACCACACACGCTCCACCAACGACTTGGTAAGGTACAAAGTGTGAATTTCATGGGTTAGCACCATATTCACATTTTCCTAAAGTAACTAAGATTGGGAATTTATTAAAGGTTTAGTTACTTTATAATATTCATCATACTTTTAATGAGAATTTAAAGTCATTGTCCTATCCGTTCGGCTAACGACCCTCCACCGATCAAGGAAGCGGTGGGTGAGAATGGACACCCATTAAGTTGCCATTTTATAGGCAACAACCTTATACCCCCCTTATAGACCGGCTTCGTGAATGAGGCCTACTAACGGTAAAACGACTTAATCTTATACATATATATAATAATTAACCATTAATGTTATAAATAGTATAAGGGTTGAATTTTAACTTTTAAAACTCTAAGGGTTTGGAATTAAAGTATATTAAAGTGTGTGTAACTTTACAAATTCCAAAACTTGAGGACAAGTTTTGAAACTATTCAAAACTTTTCATTTCATAACTTATGAATTAAAGGTTCATAAAATGAAGACTCTTCATTTTCATGTAACTTATGTGTTTTAAGTGTGCATAAATGAAAGTGACCTTTGGAAATCCATAACTTGAGGACAAATTATGGACTCCATTAAAACACATAAATGATCAAGAATTATCAATAAACAATTTAGCAAATAATTCCTATGATCTAACAATAATTCATAAGAACATGAACATCATATCAAAAATTCCAAGAACACATGAACACATATTATCATGCAATTTTGATATAAGCCATTGTAAATGGATTAGCATAAACATTACACCATCTAAAACATGTTTTATAACACCAAAACAGTTTAGGGTAATGTTTCTAGTCCATTTCCAGCAGCAAAACTCGAAAATATGCATTCTGAGGCTTCTACTCGTCGAGTGCACGAACCTACTCGACGAGTAGGATGAATTTACTCATGGACTCGGCGAGTCCCCCCATGGACTCGGCGAGTTCATGCTGCAGAATGCAGAAAACTTGACTTTTTCAACAAGTTTGCAACAAGTATCAAACAAACAAGCCTAGGCTCTGATACCACTGTTGGGTTTTGAGGAAACTAACACTCCTAAGGTGTTCATGCAACCCTAGAAACCTTGGATCTATGTTTGTCTAAAATACATGCCAAAATAATTTTCCAAGGTTCATAACCTATCTAGCATACATGGGGTACTTTTAAACATAAAAGATACTAGAAGAATTACATACCTTTGTTAGTGAGTTGATTCCTTGAGAGTTTGAGAGCCAAACACCAATAATGTGAATGCCTCAAATGGAAATAACAAATCACCACAAACTTAGAAAACTTATGAGAGAGTATCCAATCACTCTAGAAATTCGGCCACTCTTATGCACACACACATAGTGTCTTCTCAAGCACCATAAGCCTCTTTATATAGTGTAGATGATTAGGGTTATGAACCATGCAAACCCTAATAACCCATGTCTTTTCCTATTCCAAGGATCCATGGGTTAAAAGCTCCATGGATCATCCATGGACTCCCATTTAAGCTTAGCCCATTGCCTATTGAGTGTTAGCCCACACTATATAAGTACAATAGCCAATTATTTAATTAGTCACCTTATGATCACTAAATTAATTCATAATTAGTTTAAGATCAATACTAATTAAATAATACAATTTCATATTAATATATTATAACTTATAATATATTAGTAGGCCGCAAATATACTCTTCTCATAATGTTATCCATATAAATAGTTCGGGTGAAGTGCAACCCAAATGGACCATGCCGGGTCGGGTCAAGTATATACCAAATAAGTTATGGACTTAGACACCTTATCCAACACTTTCCGTTAAGGAAGGCGGTTTTGACATCCATTTGCCATATTTCATAATCATGAAATGCAGCAATGGCTAGCATAACCCTAATAGACTTAATCTTTGCCACTGGTTAAAAGATTTCATCATAATCAATACCCTGAGTCTGAGTAAAACCCTTCGCGACCAGTCGCGCTTTATAAGTGTGTAACTTTCCATCCATGTCGGTCTTCTTCTTGAAGATCCATTTGCACCCGACTGTCTTACGGCTTGGTACATTGTCAACCAAGTTCCAAACTTGATTGTCATACATGGACTGTATATCGCTGTCCATAGCCTCCTTCCATTTAGCAGACTCCGGGCCTGCCATGGCTTCCTTAACACTGTTAGGTTCATCCAAATTCTCTCTCTCGAAAGGAGTTTCCTCCTCAGGTTGATTGCTAGTGTCTGAGGAAACTAACACTCCTAAGGTGTTCATGCAACCCTAGAAACCTTGGATCTATGTTTGTCTAAAATACATGCCAAAATAATTTTCCAAGGTTCATAACCTATCTAGCATACATGGGGTACTTTTAAACATAAAAGATACTAGAAGAATTACATACCTTTGTTAGTGAGTTGATTCCTTGAGAGTTTGAGAGCCAAACACCAATAATGTGAATGCCTCAAATGGAAATAACAAATCACCACAAACTTGGAAAACTTATGAGAGAGTATCCAATCACTCTAGAAATTCGGCCACTCTTATGCACACACACATAGTGTCTTCTCAAGCACCATAAGCCTCTTTATATAGTGTAGATGATTAGGGTTATGAACCATGCAAACCCTAATAACCCATGTCTTTTCCTATTCCAAGGATCCATGGGTTAAAAGCTCCATGGATCATCCATGGACTCCCATTTAAGCTTAGCCCATTGCCTATTGAGTGTTAGCCCACACTATATAAGTACAATAGCCAATTATTTAATTAGTCACCTTATGATCACTAAATTAATTCATAATTAGTTTAAGATCAATACTAATTAAATAATACAATTTCATATTAATATATTATAACTTATAATATATTAGTAGGCCGCAAATATACTCTTCTCATAATGTTATCCATATAAATAGTTCGGGTGAAGTGCAACCCAAATGGACCATGCCGGGTCGGGTCAAGTATATACCAAATAAGTTATGGACTTAGACACCTTATCCAACACTTTCCGTTAAGGAAGGCGGTTTTGACATCCATTTGCCATATTTCATAATCATGAAATGCAGCAATGGCTAGCATAACCCTAATAGACTTAATCTTTGCCACTGGTTAAAAGATTTCATCATAATCAATACCCTGAGTCTGAGTAAAACCCTTCGCGACCAGTCGCGCTTTATAAGTGTGTAACTTTCCATCCATGTCGGTCTTCTTCTTGAAGATCCATTTGCACCCGACTGTCTTACGGCTTGGTACATTGTCAACCAAGTTCCAAACTTGATTGTCATACATGGACTGTATATCGCTGTCCATAGCCTCCTTCCATTTAGCAGACTCCGGGCCTGCCATGGCTTCCTTAACACTGTTAGGTTCATCCAAATTCTCTCTCTCGAAAGGAGTTTCCTCCTCAGGTTGATTGCTAGTGTCTGAGGAAACTAACACTCCTAAGGTGTTCATGCAACCCTAGAAACCTTGGATCTATGTTTGTCTAAAATACATGCCAAAATAATTTTCCAAGGTTCATAACCTATCTAGCATACATGGGGTACTTTTAAACATAAAAGATACTAGAAGAATTACATACCTTTGTTAGTGAGTTGATTCCTTGAGAGTTTGAGAGCCAAACACCAATAATGTGAATGCCTCAAATGGAAATAACAAATCACCACAAACTTGGAAAACTTATGAGAGAGTATCCAATCACTCTAGAAATTCGGCCACTCTTATGCACACACACATAGTGTCTTCTCAAGCACCATAAGCCTCTTTATATAGTGTAGATGATTAGGGTTATGAACCATGCAAACCCTAATAACCCATGTCTTTTCCTATTCCAAGGATCCATGGGTTAAAAGCTCCATGGATCATCCATGGACTCCCATTTAAGCTTAGCCCATTGCCTATTGAGTGTTAGCCCACACTATATAAGTACAATAGCCAATTATTTAATTAGTCACCTTATGATCACTAAATTAATTCATAATTAGTTTAAGATCAATACTAATTAAATAATACAATTTCATATTAATATATTATAACTTATAATATATTAGTAGGCCGCAAATATACTCTTCTCATAATGTTATCCATATAAATAGTTCGGGTGAAGTGCAACCCAAATGGACCATGCCGGGTCGGGTCAAGTATATACCAAATAAGTTATGGACTTAGACACCTTATCCAACACTTTCCGTTAAGGAAGGCGGTTTTGACATCCATTTGCCATATTTCATAATCATGAAATGCAGCAATGGCTAGCATAACCCTAATAGACTTAATCTTTGCCACTGGTTAAAAGATTTCATCATAATCAATACCCTGAGTCTGAGTAAAACCCTTCGCGACCAGTCGCGCTTTATAAGTGTGTAACTTTCCATCCATGTCGGTCTTCTTCTTGAAGATCCATTTGCACCCGACTGTCTTACGGCTTGGTACATTGTCAACCAAGTTCCAAACTTGATTGTCATACATGGACTGTATATCGCTGTCCATAGCCTCCTTCCATTTAGCAGACTCCGGGCCTGCCATGGCTTCCTTAACACTGTTAGGTTCATCCAGATTTACCAGTGTACTGTCACTGATAAATGTATCACCTTCCGTAGTAATATGAAATCCATAATAAAACTCAGGTGTGTTCCTAACCCTTGTGGAACGCCTCGGAGGTACAGACTCGTCTGCTGGATCAACAGGAGTTTCCTCCTCAGGTTGATTGCTAGTGTCTGAGGTTCCTTCACCAATTGACTCTTGAATTTCTTCAAGGTCAATTTGCCTCCCACTGTCTCCTTGGTTTATAAATTCTCTCTCTCGAAAGACCCCTCTCCTAGACACAAAGACCACATTCTCACTGGGTTTGTAGAAGAGGTAACCAAAATATTTTTGTGGGTAGCCGATGAAAATACACCTTTCACTTCGAGGTTCGAGCTTGTCATGAGTCTCGCGCCTCACGAAAGCCTTGCAACCCCAAATATTGATGTGGTACAAATTGGGAACTTTCCCAGTCCACATCTCATGAGGTGTTTTGGCAACCTTCTTTGTAGGGACTAGATTAAGGATGTGGGCAGCAGTCTCTAAGCCATACCCCCAAAAAGAGATTGGTAGCGAAGCTCCACTCATCATAGAGCGAAGCATGTCCAACAAAGTTCGATTACGCCTCTCAGCTACACCATTCAGTTGTGGTGTCCTGGGAGGTGTCAATTGTGAGACAATCCCACACTCCTTAAGATAGTCGAGGAACTCAGTACTAAGATACTCACCACCTCGATCGGATTGAAGCATCTTAATGTTCCTGCCCAATTGATTTTCTACTTCCTGTTTAAACTCTTTAAACCTTTCAAAAGTTTCTAACTTATGTTTGATTAAGTAGACATAACCATATCTACTAAAATCATCAATAAAAGTCACATAATAGCGATTAGCATCCCTTGTGGCGATTTTGAATGGTCCACATACATCAGTATGTATAAGGTCCAACAAACCCTCACCCCTTGCACAAGTGCCATTGAAGGGTGATTTTGTCATTTTTCCAAGTAGACAAGATTCACAACTGTCATCCGACTTAAGGTCGAATGACTCCAATACTCCATCCTTTTGGAGCTGGCCTATGCGTTTCATGCTTACATGTCCAAGACGACAATGTCACAAAGATGCTTTATCCAAGCTAGTAGAAGAATCAATACACAAAACATTATTTGCTAAATTATCTACAACCGATACAGCTTCATACACACCATCACAAGGTAATGCTTTAAAATAAAGAACATTATTAAAGAAAGCATAAATACTACCAACTTCATTATCAAAAGAAAAGGTAAAACCTTGTTTGTACAAAGCATGAAAGGAAATAATATTCCTCGCCATTTCTGATGAGTACACACATTTATTCAAATCTAACTTTAACCCACTATCTAGCAACAAAGTATAAACTCCAATCTTGGTAACAGGTGAAATCTTCCTATTCCCCATGATTAAGTTTATCTTCCCGTGCTCCACATCCTCACTTCTTCTTAGGCCCTGCAAATCAGAACATATGTGAATACCACATCCTGTATCAAGCACCCAAGAGTTAGAATATGGTGAGTTATTAGACAATATAGTGTAAATACCTGCATGGGATGGTTTCACTTTCCCATCCTTGACATCCTGCAAGTACTTTGGGCAGTTTCGCTTCCAGTGCCCCTTATTCTGACAGTAGAAGCATTCAGCATCCTTAGGGATGGCAGAAGGAGTGATAGAACCACCTTTGGTTCCAGATGAGGAGCCTTCAAGAGACTTTCCCTTGGTACCCTTCGAAGGGTGCTTCCTCTTCTTCCCTTTGCCTTGCCCGATAGCCAAAACAGGGGTAGTAGTAGGAGTAGGAGTAGCAACCGACTTACCTTTAAGACCACTTTCGGCGGTCTTCAGAAGTCCTTGAAGCTTGCTGAGTGTGACTTCCTCCTTGTTCATGTGGTATGTGATACGAAATTGATCATAACACGAGGGCAAGGAGTGCAAAATGATATCAATTTCCAACTCCTCAGGGAAGTTCACATTCAGTTTCATTAGACGGTCCACATACCTTTGCATTTTCTGCATGTGGCCCATGATTGGTTCGCTATCCTTCATACGGGTAGTGATCATGGAGGAGATTATTTCATACCGCTCTTGACGAACACTCTGATGGTACCTTTCCATCAGATCCTGATGCATCTCAAAAGGGTAATAGTCCTCATAGGACTTTTGGAGTTCTGCTGTCATGGTGGCCATCATGATGCATGCCACCTTGGTGGCATCTCTTTCATGTGCCTGATACTCAGCGACCTCCTCAGGAGTAGCAGTGGACTCATTAAGGTCCTTTAGCTCCTTATCGAGGACATATTCCTTGTCCTCGTAACGAGTGACCATCCTGATGTTCCGGATCCAATCCATGAAGTTGGAACCATCAAAGATGACCCTCCCACAAAGGTTCATGAGAGAAAAGGAGCCAGTAGGGTTAGAGCCCGAAGCATTTTTGTTGGAAGACATCTGAAAAGAAGAAAAAACAAGTTTAGATTAGATATATCGAATCCTTAATAATACACCCAAATGTTATATTAAGGCTAGGATCCAACACAATATATTATAACTTAGAAGAGGGATGCCGTAATCTAAGCTATAACATATTTGAAGGTAGGTGAATGACGATTCACTAATTTCCAACATGAAAACGGAATGAATTATTAGGTTTAATTGGTTTTGAAATTCCTAGATTCTTTTGAGATTCATTGAACTTTTCAATGACATGTTTCAATCTCGATTGTGCCCTTCAAGTTTTGTGACTGGGATGCCGAGGATCACAAAACAAGGTGTGAATAACCATGCAAATTCACTTGGTACCCTTAATATTATAACCTAATCAATGTGCCAGTTAACCACACACGCTCCACCGATATATGATAAACATTAAGTCACCCTTCATGATCCTTACTACTCCAAGTTAGTGTGCCGGTTAACCACACACGCTCCACCAACGACTTGGTAAGGTACAAAGTGTGAATTTCATGGGTTAGCACCATATTCACATTTTCCTAAAGTAACTAAGATTGGGAATTTATTAAAGGTTTAGTTACTTTATAATATTCATCATACTTTTAATGAGAATTTAAAGTCATTGTCCTACCCGTTCGGCTAACGACCCTCCACCGATCAAGGAAGCGGTGGGTGAGAATGGACACCCATTAAGCTGCCATTTTATAGGCAACAACCTTATACCCCCCTTATAGATCGGCTTCGTGAATGAGGCCTACTAACGGTAAAACGACTATATATATAATAATTAACCATTAATGTTATAAATAGTATAAGGGTTGAATTTTACCTTTTAAAACTCTAAGGGTTTGGAATTAAAGTATATTAAAGTGTGTGTAACTTTACAAATTCCAAAACTTGAGGACAAGTTTTGAAACTATTCAAAACTTTTCATTTCATAACTTATGAATTAAAGGTTCATAAAAATGAAGACTCTTCATTTTCATGTAACTTATGTATTTTAAATGTGCATAAATGAAAGTGACATTTGGAAATCCATAACTTGAGGGCAAATTATGGACTCCATTAAAACACATAAATGATCAAGAACTATCAATAAACAATTTAGCAAATAATTCCTATGATCTAACAATAATTCATAAGAACATGAACATCATATCAAAAATTCCAAGAACATATGAACACATATAATCATGCAATTTTGATATAAGCCATTGTAAATGGATTAGCATAAACATTACACCATCTAAAACAGGTTTTAAAACACCAAAACAGTTTAGGGTAATGTTTCTAGTCCATTTCCAGCAGCAAAACTCGAAAATCTGCATTCTGAGGCTCCTACTCGTCGAGTGCACGAACCTACTCGACTAGTAGGATGAATTTACTCATGGACTCGGCGAGTCCCCCCATGGACTCGGTGAGTTCATGCTGCAGAATGCAGAAAACTTGAGTTTTTCAACAAGTTTGCATCAAGTATCAAACAAACAAGCCTAGGCTCTGATACCACTGTTGGGTTTTGAGCAAACTAACACTCCTAAGGTGTTCATGCAACCCTAGAAACCTTGGATCTATGTTTGTCTAAAATACATGCAAAATAATTTTCC
Source organism: Lactuca virosa (assembly GCF_052849685.1). Classification (NCBI taxonomy): domain Eukaryota; kingdom Viridiplantae; phylum Streptophyta; class Magnoliopsida; order Asterales; family Asteraceae; genus Lactuca; species Lactuca virosa. The sequence continues at coordinate 148,118,358 of NC_136432.1, read as the reverse complement.
AAGGTTCATAACCTATCTAGCATGTATGGGGTACTTTAAAACATAAAAGATACTAGAAGAATTACATACCTTTGTTAGTGAGTTGATTCCTTGGGAGTTTGAGAGCCAAGCACCAATAATGTGAATGCCTCAAATGGAAATCACAAATCACCACAAACTTGGAAAACTTATGAGAGAGTATACAATCACTCTAGAAATTTGGCCACTCTTATGCACACACACATAGTCTCTTTTCAAGCACCATAAGCCCCTTTATATAGTGTAGATGATTAGGGTTATGAACCATGCAAACCCTAATAACCATGTCTTTTCCTATTCCAAGGATCCATGGGTTAAAAGCTCCATGGATCATCCATGGACTCCCATTTAAGCTTAGCCCATTTCCTAATGAGTGTTAGCCTACACCATATAAATATAATAGCCCATTATTAATTAGTCACCTTATGATCACTAAATTAATTCATAATTAATTTAAGATCAATACTAATTAAATAATACAATTTCATATTAATATATTATAACTTATAATATATTAATAGGCCGCAAATATACTCTTCTCATAATATTATCCATATAAATAGTTCGGGTGAAGTGCAACCCAAATGGACCATGCCGGGTCGGGTCAAGTATATACCAAATAAGTTATGGACTTAGACACCTTATCCAACATCATTGTCATGAGTTAGTTTACCGACAACAATAAATTTTTGGTAAGGTTGGGAACAACCAAAACATCATTTAAGCAAACATTATTCGCAATGGTGGAAGTACCACCACGAGAGATAGGAAGAGAAGTGTCGTTACCAAAGAGAACAGAGGCATCCCCAACAGAAGGTGTGGAGTTTGTAACTGATGCGGAAGAAGAGACCATATGATCCGAGGCCCCGAAATCCACATTCCAATCTGGTGTTGGACTGTTCACATGACATTACGCATGAAAAGCACGAGCAAGATTAGAGTCACGCGAAGGAGATGCATTAACAAAAGATGCAACTTGAGGACATGAATTTGCGTAATGGCCATTGATATGAAAAAGTTGACAGTGAGGTGGTCGATGACCACGACCACACCGAGGGGTGCGACCATCTACCACGAAAACCAGAAGCAGAAAAAGTGCCATGTTGGGTTAAGGATGGGGCTTGTAAATGAGGTGGTTGAACAGTAGTATGAGGAGACACCAATAGATGGTGATGATGGTCCTGTTGAGCAGCAAAAACAACATGGGAGGATGATCCATGGATCGATTGGAGGAACATTTCATTCCCCTTAGCCTGTGCCAGAAGATCACGAAAAATAGAAGGAACACGGGAGGCGTGGACAACTGTAGAGAAGGTCTCAAAGGCAGCCCCAAGACCACACAGAAATCAATGGGTCTTGTCCGATTCATCAACAGGTTGACCAATGGCCGAGAGTTGGTCACAAATATTTTTAAATCTTCTACCAAATACAGAAACAGTGAGATTAACCTTGGTGAGATGGCGCAATTGATCATGAAGGGTTTGAATTCTCTCCATGGAGAGACCCACGATTTCAAAAAAAGCTTCCTCCGTGAGAGAGGCATGGAGAAGAAGTATGGTGCGTTGGTCTGCTGTAATCCACTCCTGATAGGCAGGATTTAGAGTTGATTTTGCTGCATCAGTAAATTCTGCTGGGAGAGAGGAAGATCCATCTACATGCCCTAGCAGCCCTTGATAAGTGAGAAGAGTCGTCATCTGGTTTACTGTAGGTAATTTGTAGATGATAACTTGATAGTGATTAAGTGAAGAATGGTGTTCATGAGGAGATCATAATCGTGGGTAGAGGATAAGGTAGAAACCATTGCTGCTAAGGGAAGAAAAGAAAACGGAAGTGGGAAAAAGAAGGGAAAGAACTCATCAAGTCAAAGGAAACATAATGAGAGATTAAGAGACGCTTTGATACCAAGAGAAAGTAACGATCTCAATACCCAGGAATGGGTAGAGAAAAAGTATATATATACAATAAATTTACAAATAAGCACCCTCACAAATATAAAATTTACAAGATATTAATTATGACTGATACTCATCCTTCATATAACTATCAGAACTATCGGTACCAGGAGTCCTTTCGAACTCCAAGGGAAATGATATTTCTAAAAAAGGTTGTACAAGGTGTCAATTTTACCTTTTGTATCCGTAACCAGAGCATCTCTTGATAATCTTCAACTGTGCATCACATATTCGCATAGGGTCACCCGTGTGAATAGCTTCCAACCAATCTTTTTTGGTACTTTTAAGGAAAAACTTATCGGAAATCCAAAAATTGTGGAACTTGAGGATAAAAGACCATCAAAACTACCGAGTGAGGAGTTAATGCATTTACTCTCTTTATTGGCGTGGAAGGAATAAGTAAGGAAAACCTCCACATCGGCTGGAAGGATAACGTTCTAAACGTTTGATATTTAACCAAATCCTCTAATAAAACTATATTATCCAAGTTAAATGACCACATGGTCAAAACAACAAAGTTTAGTGACCAATTAAAGACATAAGTGATTTCATGCAGTATCTGTAAATGGTAATTTTAAACATTGGTTAATTATGGATCATAAAACAAATATTAATATGAGAATTTGTATCATATTTTATTTTAAAAGCTGAGGGGAGTAAAGCAAAACTTGGGTTGTATAATTAGTTAATTACGCTAATTGAGTCTTGTCCATTTTTAAATAGGGGGAAAACAACGAGGGCTCTGTTGCCACCACGAAGATGTTCGAAGAAGAACCAAATCAACCTAAAATTGCCCAGGAACGGATTAAGTTTCAACAAATCCTTGAGAAGGGAGAAGAGGATGGAATCAGTGCGTTGCCCGATTCCTTGCTTCTTGAAATCCTTTCTCGTTTACCCTCCACAAAACACGCCATTAGAACAGGTACACTCTCCAAGCGATGGGCACATCTTTGGACTTTCGTACCTACTCTGTTTTTCACACCTGCAGATCTTTCCGAAAGTCATCGTCTCCGAAACCCTAACTCAAGGTATGATTTCGCATTATTGGTGGACAAAACCCTAACTCAGTGTCGACAATCGAAGCTTAAGAAATTCGAAGTGTATATCTATTACGATATCCGATTTGAATTGCAGTTCAACAACTGGATTCAACATGCTATAAGTTGTAACGTTGAAGAGCTTAAGTTGGAGTTTCTGTATACGAGAAATGAAGCTGAGTTTCGGTTAGATCAATTTTCTTTCATCAATTCTTGTTTTACTGATCTGAGATTAGTAGGCTGCAACTTGAATCCAAGTGGGGCGATTAGTTGGAAAAATCTTAAGAGTTTATGTATTTCCCATATGAATTTAGATGTAGAGATAATCGTAAATATATTATCCGGGTGTCCTCTGTTGGAAACTTTGATGTTGGAAGATTGGTTTGGTTATAGTGGGCCCGATGTTACTTCAGACGATGAATCTGAAGACGATATCATTCAAATCAATGCTTCTAATAGTTTATCACTAACTAAATGTCCCCAACTGAACCTCAAGAAATTCAAAGTTTTATCCGAGTTGGATATTACGTTTGAATCCCAACTCAACAGTTGGATTCGTTATGCTATAAGATGCAACGTTCAAAAGATTAGTTTAAGGTTCTGGAATACAATATTCGGATCTGAGTTTATGTTAGATCAAACTCTTTTCACGAGTTCATGTTTTACTAAGCTGAAATTAGATGGGTGCATTGTTAATCCAGTTGGGGCGATTAGTTGGAAAAATCTTAGGAGTTTGTCTATATGCTATTGGAGTTTAGATGATGATTTGATTGAAAATATATTATCTGGAAGTCCTGTATTGGAAACTTTGGTGTTGGATGATTGCTATGGTTATAGGCGTCTCCATATTACTTCAAAGAGTGTTAAAAACTTGGTGTTATCTAGATACCGGGATTATTATGCTAAATCTGAAGCTGATATTGTCGAAATCAATGCTCCCAATATTTTATCACTAACAATCGAAGATGATTTGGTGTTGCACATGCTTTTGTTGGTAAATGTGTCTTCTTTAGTCAAAGCTAACTTAAATTATACTTGTTCAAAGATCGACCAAACAACGCCTACAAAAGTTGAAGAAGAGATGCTTAAAGGATTAATACTGAATCTTGGCCATGTCAAGGAGCTTAAAATTGGGATTTTATGTTCTAAGGTTAATTTTCTTTTGCTTTTCCATTTTTGATAAACTTGTTTTAATCAATGATCCTAATATATTATCACTTCTGTTTTTTTGTTGGCAGGTTCTTTCTTGTTTGCAAGCTAAAGGTTTCATTTTTCCATCAAATGTGATTCTTGAAGCTATCTGATTAATGATGCTTTGAGTTCATGTTTAAGAATTTAAGTTATGGTGAATTATTTTCATCTATTTTCTGTTCTGTTTTGTATAGTAGACTAGTAGTGATGAGGCCCGTGCGTTGAACGGGTCGGTTTTTTTTTTTTTTGAAAATTGGTGGGTGACGAAAGTAGGGCATTATAACTGGTTAACTTTGAAAGTAGGACTCGAAGTGTTCTATTAAATATAGTAATTTAGCAATAATCTCCTTACATTTCTTTAGCATTTATGTCACTTCCAGTTTTGTTGAATGCATCGTATGTTTGGTGCTTGATGACGTCCCCGAAGTACCAGTTGAATAATCTAACATAGAACACAGATCTTGAAACATCAACTAATTAATAAATTATATAATTTATAGATTTAACATTAGAAAACAAAATGTAAGTTTGTTACTATTATTGGTAAGAAAGAAATTACATCGACTATATTTGGTATTTCAGTACACATAAAATGGGTACCAGTATTGGTGTTTCTTACCGGTTCAAGCTCCCAATTTGATCCCCAAACAACAAATTGTTGGTGTTTCTTACCGGTTCAAGCTTCCAATTTGATCCCCAAACAACACATACCCTTGGTAACAGTATAAGTACGTGACTTTGACACGCTGCAAGCTGCAAAATAGAAAAAAAAGCTTTATTTTAGTCGAAGATAAATGTAAGAAATAGCAAACATGTTGCTAAAGCATGACATCTTAATATCAAATTGATCAAACAGTAAGGTTATGATATTTAAGGAGCAGAAACAATGAGGCAATTAAACACTATCTTAAGTACATATATAAATTCTTTTTTTGGGTGGTTTTTGAAACAATTGATTGTGAAGACAAACTAACATACCATTTTACCCTATGAAGATAAACCATGAAATGCTATGTTAACTTCTTTATGTATTTCATGTTATACAAATATATTAATCCATTAAACCAAGTTCAAAAGCAACATGTCTCTGTGGCAGACGGACATCATGCAAAAAAAAGTGGCATGGTTTTCTCAAACACCAACATCAAATTGTGATTTTGTATGTAGCTCTTCTAAACTGATTCTAATCTAAGGAATCACTTGAAACATAATAAGTCTACCTGAATTCCAATTCCCTTGACACCAATGAATTTCAATTCCCTTGACACCAACATCAAATCGAGGAATGATAACCTCATATTTGGTGAATCTGTCGTTAAAGAAAAGAAAGTTATAACTTATAACAAAAAAAACATTTGTAGCTTCGTCCACCTCCTGTCAACCTGAAACAATACATATATATCTTAGAATAAATCTACCTTCAGTTTCTTTTTCATGTCCGAAATATACTTCAAATTAAACCAATTGCATTTCTTTTTAGATAAAAAACAAATATTTATAAACAAAAACCGTTACTTATCTCTAACCTAATGAACACCAGGTTGCTCGCCTTCATACTACACTTGAGAAATGAACAACGCTTTTGCTTTCAGAGCTTTATATAGTTTTCTTGCTTTATTAGGGACACGAACTGTAGCGCACAACACCAAATTTTATCAAAAAGTATCACTTATACTTTCAAAATTATAGTTAAGGCAACACAAACTATATTTGCATTGACATCAGAGGTTACCACGGTGTTCCATACTTCCATCCTAAGTAAAAAATTAATAAATTCATATATATAACCTATATTTAGTATTTACATTTAAAGTCTGGCATTAAGAGCATGTCATATAAGCATTGTACTGAGAATAAATAAGAATGACAGATTTCTTTGGCCTTTGAGGTAGTTTACACCTTTTTTTGCATACTTTGCTTGTACAAAAACTCTTCAAAGCTACTGAAAATAAATATTATTGAGAAGTGGATGCTTAAACAAACTGTGAGAATTAAAAACTAAAAATAAAACTGTCAGTTCTATTTTTACCTGAATCATCATCACCATTAAAATTAGTTTTTGGTGACGCAATGTTTGATTCATTTTGACTCAAAGGATCTCGATCCTTATTATCATCATCATCATCATCATCATCAACCTCTTTCTCCATGTTTTTTTAGAAGTATCATCATCAGATACAGGCGTGAAATGTACATTCTCACCATTCGTCTAGTGATTAAATATAAAACATCAAAAAGTAAATAAAAATAGAAAACTATAAAAAAAAAGCTACAAAAAGAAATTCAGTAACTTACATGTGTGGAAGAGAAACCATCCCTAAACAGATGGAAGAGGTAAGGATATTATTACCCACACAGTTTAACGTGTCATGCATTCCAGATTGTTAAATTAAAGAGTCAAATTGTGACAACCCGAAATTTCCATTTGAACAAACTCTACCGTCTAGCACTTCAATTAAAAGTCATATTCTTTTCTGCTAATTTTTAGCTCGGTTTAAAGTCCGGTTGGGTATTTTTAATATTTATTTTCTTGAGAGAACAAATTAGAGGAAATATACTTTAGGATTAATTGTGCAACATTTAAGTCACAAAACTCCAAGAGTTTGGAGTTTTCGGCCCAAAATAGTGTTAGGGCCGAAAACCCTAAAGGGTATATAAATGACACTTAGTCATTTTTCCCATTTCCAAGTTAAGAACAATTCTCTCTCAAGTATCATCCGAATTTTTGTCAAGATCTTCAAGATTGTAAGTGTTTCCTTCCTTGTTTAGTTGATCTCTTCCATTATCTAGCAATCTTACATGATTTCATCCATGAAATCATTCCATTTTCTTAGATCTTCAAGTGTTCTTCATTTCACCAAGAACACCAAGAACACACACTAGTGTTTTGGTCCAAAATCAACTCTATTAGCCTCTAAATCGTAAGTATTACTTCCCTATACTTGTTATCTAGTTGAAACTCTTGATTTAGGGCCTTGAAATCGTCATTTATCCAAGAACAAAAGGCGTTTTCGGTCTAGTACATCTCCTTAGACCGAAAACCCTTATGAAGGGTGCAATATGACTTTAAACCTTTCCTAAAGCTTAGTCATGAATCTAGAACACTTCATTGATTGTTGAAAGCCCTTGGAAATCGCCTTATGCATCAAAGACCATGGGTTTTCGGTCAAAACCATTTGGACCGAAAACCACAAGAACCGTAAACTCCAAGAAACATACCAATTGGACCGAAAACTCCCTTAAGTGGCTTTACAACCCTCTTATGCAATCCTAAAGTGATTATAACACTACCATTTAAGGATTTCTTAGTCCTTAAGGTGTTATTCTTTACCTGATTAGTTGAGTAAACACTAATTGTATTCATATATGTGTCTTTATATGCTAAATAGGATCCGTGTGTGTTCAAGTCTTCACTTGACACTTAGCATCCTATACCATCCGTTCGTCCAAACCACTCACTACAGGTGAGTTCATACCCCGTAATGAATCTTTTAACTGTTTTAAATGTTTTAAGGGGGGGAATACAAGTTGAACACAATGATAATTGTGTAAATGTTTGTTATAAACATCTTTCAAAATGTTACTTATGTCATTTCTAAGTTGTCAAAACATTTCAAAAACTCTTTTTAAGTTATGTTACTTTATAGTTATACAAAACTCCGTTTTTAAAGTACAAGCATAACTTAGTAGATAAATGAGTCTTTTCAATCACAGTCCAAGTAGAACATTAGTAAACTATAATAGGTATAGCTTAGGAGAATGCTATTCATTACTTCTAGTACAATGAAGCACACAAAGAGTCAGTTCATACATGAGTCAAACATACAGTGAAGAGAAACAAACAATACCATACAGAACATACAGTGAAGAGAAACAAACAATACCATACAGAGAGAACACACAATTATGAGAAACAAACAGAACGTACAATATACAGTACAAAACAAACAAGTTAGGTTGCTATAGCATGAGAACACACACATGATCTAATTATACCAATTGATCACTAACTCGTTGTTTTAAAAAAAAGGTGATAGTTATATTAGGTATACATGATCATATAGCAAATGTGAATTACACGGCTTGCAAGAATTTGCAGAGGTCGCGTTTGGTTCCCTTAATCTCTAGACAGGGAGAACGTATAGTAAGGGTTCTAGCCTTCACATTATGACCATAATAAAACAAACATGTTTCTAGGTCATTAGTACATCCGCATGTCATTATAAACGACAATTGTGTACTTACATTTCCCATTTCTTTCATAAAGTGATAGTACCACTTGGAAGTCAAACTCAAACTATTTTCGAGTTAAGATAGTTATAAACTAGGGAAAACATACATTTTACAAACGACAACAGAACAGTCGAGTCTATTACATTCAGTAGAAAGGGACCATAATGCTAACCTTATGACTCCTTAATGTATACATCAAAGGATATATATATATATATATATATATATATATATATATATATATATATATATATATATATATATATATATATATATATAACAATAGGATCCGACAGATAATAGGATGTGTGCTCTCCGCTTCACTTCCTGTTCCTTGTTTGGTTGTGGGCTTGGAACGGATTCACCCAATCTATTATCTATTTGATTCTAGATATATATATATGATCTGTATACATTAAGTCATCATAAGGGTACCAGGTATGGGTCAAGTCATAGAACACAAAGTCAATGCACAGTTTTCTAGTACAAAACATACATTCCAAATCAGAACTTTTGGTATACAAAACTAGAAACTTCCCAGTAAAGGGTTTAATCCATTTTATTAAACCAGTATAAGCTTAAAGGACTTTAGGTGATTAACTCTATAATACTTTAGTTTATACATCATGGTTATATATCATTAATACCCAACAGATAGTTGGATGTGTGTTTTCCGCCTTACTTCCTGTTCCTTGTTTGGTTGTGGGCTTAGGGCAGATTCACCCAATTAACTATCTATTCGATATTAGATCATATATAGTCAGTATAACTAAGTTATTATAGAAGTAATCACTGTGGTCACCATTTTATTATAAGAAATAAGGGTTTTCTTAAGGAATCTTTTCATTAAATATAAATGAACTATTACAGTTAACTCCGTGAGTACCAAGTGAATACGCCAGGGTTATATACAACGATGATCAAACAACCAATGGACTGTGTGCCTTCCGCCTCATTCCCTGTTCCTTGTTTGGTTGTGGGCTTAAGGCAGATACGCACAACCCATTGTTTGTTTACTCTGGGTTTTATATAACTTGTATCCATTTAATACTCATAGAAAGGACTGTAGAGTCATTTTTACTTATCTTTCATCAAAGCAGGAAATATAGGATTTTCTGGAGGAACAGACAAACTTTTCTAAACAAACTTACTACAACTTACTACATTTTTCAACAACTTTCTATAACTCACTTATATCACTAAAATCTTATCAACTCACCAGCTTAATTGCTGATCAACTCTTTTAAATAACTTGTATTCTCAGGAGACTATTAGACAGGTGCTCGTGTTGGGGATTCAGAAGATGAAGCATTATAGCTTCAAGTCTTGTTTTGTTATTTGTTTATGAATTCTATGTTTTGTGAACACACACATTGTAAACACTTTCTTTCGAAATGAAATGGTTGTTCATTACTTGCTTACCATATACATATCTCGTGATACTAAACATGACGTCCTCCACCCCTGAACGATTCCGCCGTTCCGGTTTTGGGGTGTGACACAAATGATAGTATCAAGCATCATAAATGGCAGGTTAATAAGAAAAATAAGATATACAATCGGTTAAAACTGTTAACCTAATAAGATTTTGGGCTTTATTTTGTATTGGATCTTATGTTGGCCCATTAGCTATAAAACCCTAATTAGCTAGTCTATATATTATGTATTTTCCTTTCATTTTATCTTGTACTTCTCATTTGATAATAATATAAAACCCTAGCCGTTTTATGTCTTGATAGTTTTCATGGTATCAGAGCTCGGTTTGATGATCAGTATTTCCGTTTGTGGGGGTGAATTGTAGCAGGCACGACGTTATGCTGATCGCTGGGGTACGGGGGTAGTGCACCCTGTTTTTCAAAATTTTTTGCAATTTTGGGTATGGTTTTCTTGCTTGTTTCTGTATTTGTTTGATTTGATTTGTTCGTTTCGTCGATTTCGAGGGTTTCGTTTCGTCTGTTGGTTTTATTGATTTAGAGATCTTGATTGTTGCTGTTGCTACTCGTATTTACTGTTGTTTTGGTTATTCTTGTTTGACTGATATTGGAAATATGGCCCCGAAAGATGATTCTCTTCAGTCCATTAGTATCCAACTCGATGGAAAGAACTATGCCTATTGGAGTTATGTTATGAAAATTTCTTACGAGACAAGACTATGTGGGGGATTATTACAGGTGACAAGAAGAAATCAACATATGAGAAGGCTGATAATTATGCAACCTTACTAGATTCATGGGAGACTGATAATTCCAAGATCACTACTTGGATTAATAATTATGTTATCCAGTCTATTGGTACTCAATTGGCGAAGTATGACACAACAAAAGAGGTTTGGGATCACTTGGCTCGGATGTATACTCAGTCTAACTTTTCAAAGCAGTATCAGTTAGAGTTTGATATTCGAGCCCTCCAACAGAACAATCTCAGTGTGTTGGGTTTTTATTCAAAAAGATAGTTTCAAAAACACAATACTTAGCAATGGAAGACTTGATGATTTGAATAACATAAAACAAGTTTATAACCCACCAAGGATCTTCTTGCAAAGTTTGGAAAAAAAACAAAACACAACCAAAGAAGAAGAAGAAAAAATAACAACCTTTGTAGTTCTTTGGATCCTCTTGAGAGGCTTGGAAGTTTATGAAGAATGATGAACTTTAGAAACACCAAGAAGAAGTCAACTTGATGTAGATGCTAGTCTAAAACACTTAAATCTTAAGCTTGAAGTTCATAACCAAAGTATGAACATCAAGAGAGTATAAAAGCAAGTAATATCTTCAAGAGATGAACAAAACTAGAGAGAACATGCACCCATTTTCATGTTATGGTTTTGATAAGAGTGAAGTGATGGTTATGAGCATAACAAACAATCTTATGTGTGCATGTAACCCTAGATTTGATCTACGTTTTCTCTAATTGAACATACAATAGAAACAAGAATGTAGAAACCCTAGAACACTAGTATATAATAAAAAAAAAATACACATTTAGGGTTATAAAAGATACCTTTGATTGTTATATAGCAATAACAATCCAAATCCTTAGTGTTGTCGAGACTTTGAGAACAAGCGTCACAATTGTCACGCTTCTAGTGGCTCACACCCAACATTAAAAATAGAAGAATGATTGAGAAGGAGAAGGGAGGTTGCAAATTTCGGATGGATATATCTTAGAAGAAGTGGCTTAAAATTGTAGGGTTATGTCCTTATTTATATTGCAGTCAGGAAACCGTAGATAAGCCCAAATCTAAGATTATCTTAAACCGGGTAATTATCCACTTTCCTGATTAGCCAATAAAGACTATTCTAGAAACCCTAAGGCATATGAAAACCCTCCATAGCCTATGGAGGGTCCTAGATTGCCTCGTGCTTAACTATTGAACAATTACAATTCAGTCCATGCACTTTTAATTAATTCTTTTAATCCTAAAATTAATTCTAATTAATTTATGATTAAATATTAATTAAATATTAATTAAATATTACTATTTCTAATTAATATATTATTCTCATAATATATTAACAAATTATTTATTTCAATTTATTAATCAAATAATAAATCAACCTCTTTCTCCAAAATCATCCTATCTAGTTGCTAGTCTTGATGGAAACCCAAAAAGACTGTGCTACTATCAATTCAAGTATATACCAATTATAGTTATGGACTTAGACATCTAATCCAACAGTCTCCCAGTTGTATAAGTCTAATAACTATAGTTGCCAGGATATCCTTCAAAATTTGATTAGAGGAGGCACACAAGTCGTATCTCAGCCTATGGGTTATGCGTCGGAGCTAGTATGCCTGCATGGCATGCATGCGAGGATTGAGTGACGGAGGGTCGACGTGGCTGGCTCCAGGTCGCATACGTGCGAAGTACGTTGGGCATAAGCTTCTACGCGGGGCGTACCTCCTCGGATAAGTCTCAGATTTTTATTTAAAAACTTCAAAAATTCATATCTTTTGCATACGAGCTCCGTTTTTGACGGTATTTATATTCACGCGTAGGTGAGATCAAGCTCTACAACTTTTGTTTAGACTTCGTTGGCTAATTTTGACTTTATTTTTAAAGTTATATTTTTAACATGCCGGGACAGGAAAAGTCCGTTAAAAATTCATAACTTCTTCGTCCGACGTCCGTTTTTGTCTGTCTTTTTATCGTTGTACTACTATTGACGAGATCTTCAATTCTCGTTTAGGTTGCGTAGGCTAAAAATCACTCGATCTTTATTTCGAGTTTTTAGCTGTGTACTGCTATGTCGAATCTTAGAAAAATCATAACTTCTTCATAGGAAGTCAGATTTTGGCGTTCTTTTTATGGACACTCTCGGTTTAACGTATACTATAACTTTCATGTAGATAGTTAAGGTTAAAAAGCATTTTATTTAAAATTCACTTTTTACGTTAAACAGTGTCTTGCCGGTTTTGTCGTGGATTTTCGATAGGTCATAACTTCTTCGTTATAACTCGGAATTGGGCGTTCTTTATATTTTTGGAATCCTTGACACGATTTCTACCACTATGTTCATCCCTAACAAGTTTGTTTAACATTTCATTTTTGAGGGTTGATATGTAAATGTACATAGTATACAAAAATTTCCCTTTATTATATATATATATATATATATATATATATATATATATATATATATATATATATATATATATACTATTACATAAAGTTGAAGTAACAGGTTGTTACACTTGACCTTCCTGAAGGTCAAGCACCGCTCCACAAACCAGGCGATCTCCCGCTTCATGCAGGGCCACCAATAACTCAGTCTCAAGTCTCTATACATTTTTGTAGCCCGTGGATGAATAGAGAACTTGGACTTGTGTGCCTCCTCCAATTTCCTCTGCCTCACTCCCCCAGTCATCGGTACCCATACTCGACCACACTGTGTCAAAATACCACGACTATCCTTAACAAACAAAGGATACTGGCCTCTAATTCGCTCTATCTTCCAGTTCTCCTTCTTCACCCCATCGATCTGGGCCTCCTTTATCAAATCCAACAATGGAGAGATCACGGTCACCCTCAAACAAACGTTCCCAATCGGGGAACCTGCTGCCTTGTTGCTCAAGGCATTAGCCACCACGTTGGCCTTCCCGGGATTGTGTAAGATCTCACAATCATAGTTCTTTAGAACATCCAGCCATCTCCGATGTTGCATGTTGAGGTTCTATTGATCCATCAAATACTTTAAACTCTTGTGATCTGTATAAATGGTGCACCGCACTCCGTATAACTAGTGCCTCAAAATCTCGAGGGCAAACACTACTGCCCCCAATTCCAGGTCGTGAGTGGGGTAATTCGCCTCATGAGGCTTCAACTGCCTCGAGGCGTAAGCTATCATGTGCCCCTCTCTGCATTAGTACAACACCCAACCCTGAAATCGATGCGTCGCAATATACCACCAAATCTTCTAACCCCTCAAGTAGTACTAGGATCGGAGCCTCGCAAAACCTCCGTCTCAGGGTCTCGAAAGCCATCTGCTGATCCGTGCCCCACCGAAAGGTCACATTCTTCTTGGTCAAACGGGTCAATGGCACAACAATCTTGGAGAAATCCTGGATAAATCTCCGATAATAGACCGCTTAACCCAAGAAGCTACGGATCTCTGATGCGCTCTTCGGTACTTCCCATCGCATCACAGCCTCAACCTTGGCTGGATCAACCGAAATTCCCTCCTGATTGATGATATAACCCAAAAACTGTACCTCCCGCAGCCAGAAATCACATTTGGAGAACTTTGCATAAAGCTTCTCCGCCCTCAGGGTCTCCAATACCTCCCTCAAATGCTGATCATGCTGCTCCCTAGTCTTAGAATAGACCAGGATTTCATCAATAAAAACGATCACCGACCGATCTAGCATCGTTCTGCACACCCTGTTCATAAGATCCATGAATGCTGCTGGGGCATTGGTGAGCCCAAACGGAATCACCACGAACTCATAATGCCGATACCGAGTCCTGAAAGCCGTCTTCGGTATATCCTCATCCCAAATTCTCATCTGATGGTATCCAGACCGAAGATCAATCTTGGAAAACCAAGACGCACCCTGCAGCCGATCGAATAAATCATCAATCCTTGGCAACAGATAACGGTTCTTCACCATTAGTTTGTTCAGCTCCCTATAGTCGATGCACATCCTGTGCGATCCATCCTTCTTTTTCACAAAAAGGATGGGTGCTCCCCACGGGGAACTGCTCGGACATATGAACCCTCGGTCTAGCAACTCCTGAAGCTACGTATATAACTCCTGCATATCAGGTGGTGCCAACCGATATGGTGCCTTTGCTATTGGAGCGGCACCAGGCACCAAGTTGATGCGAAACTCCACCTGCCTCTCCGGAGGCACTCCCGGTAACTCCTCGGGGGAAAACATATTGAAAGTCTTGCACAACCGGCACACTGCCCACTTCTGCCATGGTCTCTACCCTCGTGTCCGAGACATAGGCCAGAAATCCCGTACATCCCTGCTGCAGAAACCTCCAAGCCCTCGCAGCCGAACAGAGAGTCGGCCCATGCGAGGCCCTATCACAATGTATCACCAGTTCTCCCCCACTTGGGGTTCGAACCCTCACTAACTGTCGCTCACAATCGATCATGAGTCCGTTGGCCCCCAACCAATGCATCCCGACAATCACCTTCAGCCCTCGCAACGGTATCGGGACTAGGTCAACACGAAACCTCTCACCAAGCACATTCAAGACACAGTCTCGATACACCCTCGCAACACTCACAGTGCGGTCATCTGCAATCTCTACCTCGAGCGGGGAATCCAAAGTTCCCGGTGCGTCCCAAAACTTCTTGCTAAGCGCAAGAGACACAAACGATCGGGTAGCACCCGAATCAAACAAATCATGAGCCGACATACCATTGACCAAAAAGGTCCCTATACAAGCATAGTATATACATAAGTCGTACAAATCATAATGCGCAGAGAATAATAGTTATGTACCAGCCACAACGTCTGGTGCTGCCCGAGCCTCCTGGTGGTCAACTGAAATGCGCGGCTCCTCACTGCCGGAACATCCGCCTTGGCAGGGCGGCCATCGATAATCCTCAAAGTGGCGGGCGCAGGCGCCGCCACTGCTCCTCCCCCTCCCTGCAACTTCGGACAATCGACCTTTTTATGGCCAGTCTGGTTGCAGTGGAAACATATCAAGCCCTTCCTGGGGTAGTCCCTGCTCACGTGGCCCGGCTGACCACACGTATAACACACCGGGATCGACCCCCGACAAGCTCCCCTATGAGATCTCCTACACTTGGCACAACGGCCGCGGCCCTGCTGACCCCTACTAGATGAATCTGAGGTCTTAGGCTTTTTAGCCTGACCTACTGCTGCCTGTGCCTGCTCAGACTTCCGCTTGGCACAGAAGTCTAACTCCATCTCCCGCTCACGTGCCTTCTCCACCATCTCGTTTAGGGTTTTGCACCCTGTGAAGCTCACAAACTCCCGAATATCATCCCTCAGGCCTCAGCATGGAATGATACCGCGTCCTCCTCATGTCCTCATCGGTAGCGTACTATGGGATCAGCAAGGCTCGTTCCCGGAACTTGGCGGTGATCTCCGCCACAGTCTCGGTGGTCTGTTGAAGGTCATGAAACTCCCTCACAAGCCGTTGCACCTCAATAGGTGGTGCAAACTCCTCATCGAATCGCCGAACAAACTCGGCCCACGTCATCTCAGCCACACCAGCCGCTCCCACCTGGCTGGTCACCTCTCCCCACCAATCTCGGGCTCTGTCTCTTAGCATACACGAGGCAAAACTTACCTTGGACGCATCCGGGAAAGAACTCGTGCGTTGGGCATTATCAATAACCGCCACCCAGCATCGGCTAACGATGGGGTCCCTGACCCCGAGGAACTCCGGCACTCCGCACGCCTTGAACTCCCGTAACGAGGGAGTTCGGGCTCCGATCTGGCCTGCAACAATCTCAGTTCTGAATGACCTGAGCCTCTCCTCCATGATCTCCATAATACCTTCCTTGACCGTCCCAAAGATCACTGGGGTAGCGTCAAGGATACCTTTTGTAACCTCGGCTGCAATGATCTCGCGCAGCCTCTCATCAACGGGCTCTGCACTGCTGCCTGATCCGAATCTCGATCCTGATCCTGATCCTGATCCCCCTGTCCCAAATCGTGTCATCACCATGCTGAACTGGAATGTTATAAACCATAATAATTAGGACATCTTTATAGGGGATCTTCCCACATCGGTCCTCCTTAAAGCTGTCAGATCTAGCACTAGTTCGGGTACAGGTCCTGTGCTCTCAGTAGTACGGGCCCAATACTACCTTCCACACCTACCTGTACCTTTCCCCAAAGCTCTACCTGACAACTCCAATTCGTCCCACAATAAATCATATACCACAAGCCACCACATAACCCAAATCCCAGGCTGTCCTAAGATTTGCTCTACCTGCATCAAACAGACAAATCATGACAGGTTGCCTTTATGCATGCAAATTATACACAGAAAAGGATCAAATAGACTTTCGAATAAGAGATTAAACCCTAGGACCACAACCAGACAAGGAACAGGAAATAAGTCCAAATCAATCATTCTAAGGCTATAAGCTCCTAACCGTATATAATTTTAAAAGCATACACATAGCAAGTTCCATACGATTATCATAGCTCAAGTATCAGTATAACATGGCTAACATATTGGGGAACTACTTACTTGGCTCAACTGATCACGCACGTTGCACTCTCATCTTTTCCATTCCTTAAAAGTTTTAGCTTTTATTTTGAAAACCATTTTACCATTTCCTTAGTTTGAGTCCTGACACACCCGAGAGTGTGCCCGAATCCCTCAAACCAAGGCTCTGATACCAACTTGTAACGACCCAATTTTTACAAAGAAATTTTTTCATTTTTGAATAATTAAACACATTTCCAATATCAAGAAATCCAGTTATAATTGTTTTTAAAGTATAATTCAAATACAACTTTTATTCCAAACATCAGAGTGTCCCACAAAAGTACGAGAGAGTGCACGCTGCGCCATCAAGCTTTGACCTTGCCCTTGGGCTCCGATGTACCTGAAACAAATCCACAAACTGTAAGCTAATGCTTAGTGAGTCCCCCAAAGCATACCCCACACACAAACCACATAAAACATATCAAATTAGCTATAAAGCTACACATATCACATAAGCCATGCATACAACATATAAGGAAGCCATGGAAACCCTCCAGGGTCTTACACCTAATGCCACGGGAACCCCCACGTGGTCTTATCTGCCATGGGAACACCCACATGGTCTTCCTGCCGTGGGAACCCCCATAAGGTCTTCACTACCAAACAACACATAATGCAAACTATACAAGCAGATATACTAGGATGCCCTGGAAACCCTCCAAGGTCTTATACCAAATGCCACGAGAACCCCCACGTGGTCTTCCATGCAAATTTCATACTATATAACGCATAATCAATCACAATCCACATAACATAAAATGGGCCGGCCTTGGTGCCTAGACCCATTGGTATGGTGAGAAGACTCACCTCTCAAAGGCTGAACTGGTAAGCTGAATTCAAATATATCCCACACGCTGCTCCTTCTCAACTGCCTATAATCATCAAGTGATTAACTTAACACCTTTCCATAAATTCCCTCATAGTCAACCCTGGTCAAGGTCAACTGTCAAGGTCAACAGTCCATGTTGATCTCAAATCGTCGAGTACAACCAGCCACTCGTCGAGTTCCTTGCATAACTCGTGAACTCGTCGAGTCACTTGAGTGACTCGTCGAGTTCCATAATGTTTGCGGTTTCAAACCCTTAACCGCAAACCCTTGGCCATAAACTCTTTGGCCGACTCGCCGATTCGATTAAAGGACTCGGCGAGTTCCCTTAGTCCTTCTCGTTTTCGGCCTTCTCTAGTGGGATACAAGGTTCCAAACTTCAGATCTAGCCTTCCCTAGTGCAGATGTCACATAAAGTTGCAAACTTTACGTGCATGCAAGGCCTCACATGGCCTCAACACCAAAACTAGTCTTCATACAAGGTTTTAATGCATGGAAAGGGATTGAACTTCCTAAAGGAGACAACTTTATGTCATTGGGGACCTAAAGAGGTCCAGATCTGGAACCATATCCTTGTGATAAGTCCATATTTGAGTATGACTCTATTTTGCACCAAAAATGGCCATTTACTTCCAAGAAGAGAGATCTAAGTAACTAAAGCTCAAGGTCACGACTTTATACCTCAAGATGGTGGCCAATACCGTGTAGATGTCGGATCTACTACTTCTCTCCTTGCTTCTTCTTCTTCAAGCTCTAAAAATCCTTCACAATCCACCAAAATCACTCATAAATGCTCTTACTCTCACTCAAGGGTGTTCACGGCCGCAAACTTCTTTCTGTAGGGAGATAAGGTGCTAAGGGAGGCCACAAGGGCAGATAATGATCATTAAATAGGGGGAAAACCCTGAAATTAGGGTTTTCTCTTTACAGCTCCAACTCGCCGATCGGGTCTTCCGACTCGCCGAGTTGGTCCCGATCCGCGTCCATGATTAAATGCCCCTACTCGACGAGTTGCACTCCCAACTCGCCGAGTCCATGCACCAAAACCCTGAAATTAACTAAATCAAATAACTACCTGGAACAGGTGTTACATAAAGTTTTAAGACCTAATGGTTAATACTTTCACTTTATGCATATAAATAAGGGGCTTTCATTTGGTTAGTTGATTCATTCTTTTGCTTGAGGCATATGGCCGAATCCCCCTTCTCCTCTCCCTTTCTCTCTAGTTTTGATTAGAAAACTTGAAGAACACTTGCATCTTCATGCCCTCTTTAAGTTCATATTGGTTATGAACTTAAAGCTTAAGGGTTTAAGAGCTTTGGACTAGCATCTACTTCAAGTTGAGTCATTGTTGGTGTCTCAAAGGTTCCACATTCTTCATCAATTTCCAAGCCTCCCAAGAGGACCCAAAGAACTACAAAGGTTGTTATTTCTTCACCTCTTTTTTGGTTGGTGTTTAAAGCTTTCCTATAACTTGCAAGAAGATCTTGGGTGGGTATAAAATGCTTATGTTATTTCAAAAATTAAAGTCTTCCGTTGCCATATTTTTCTAGTTTATGAAACTATTTTTGAACTTGTAACATCCAGATTCCCTGGTATCTTATTTTAAGTATTTATGTTGAATTTTAGAGAGGGACTCGGCGAGTAGGCGCTCAGACTCGCCGAGTGGGATCGCGCACTTTGGTCTGATTTAATGAAGGACTAGGCGAGTCC
Source organism: Lactuca virosa (assembly GCF_052849685.1). Lineage (NCBI taxonomy): Eukaryota > Viridiplantae > Streptophyta > Magnoliopsida > Asterales > Asteraceae > Lactuca > Lactuca virosa. The sequence goes on along the minus strand of NC_136432.1, from coordinate 148,098,681 downwards.
ATACGTGGACTCGGCGAGTCCACGCTGTTTAATGAAACCCTAATTCTCGGGGCCTGAGCCCTATTTAAGGACCTTTATAGCCACCATTTGCGGCTACCAGACCCTTGAGAGAAACCCTAAGAGTGCTTGCGCGTTTGTGAGAGGGAAGAAGCCATTATTTGATCTTTGTGGGTTGGTTTTGCAAGAAGAAGGTGGTTCCAGCTTAGAGGAGGCCAAGGAGGTTGCATATCTGTGGATTTCAAGCAAAGGACATCATCCTTGAGGTAGCATATCGATCCTTTTTCTGTTTTGTTAAAGAATCCATGGATCTAGGGTTTTCTATACCCTTTATTGGGTTGATTTGTTGGGAATATGGCCCCTTATCATGTTTAGACTTCAGATCTGGACCCATAGTGGTCCAGAGAACTCTATCCACCTTGCTTTATGATGAGTTATGGAAGAAATGGACTTAGGATGTTGTATTTGGGGCTAATTCATTAAGTAGGGTTATTTGGACATTGCATGAGTATCAAGATCGAACCTTTACGTGTTTATTGAGCTTGGGAAGGTCAGATCTATGGATTAGAGGAACATATCTGACCACAGAAGGTCATTTGAGTATGAGCATGGCGGCAACTCGCCGAGTCCATAAGTGGACTCGACGAGTCGAGTCGGGGTTGCCCCGCGATTCGTGACAGGTGTAACTCGTCAAGTGGAAGGATGACTCGACGAGCCAAGAGAGGCTTAAAGGATTCAGAGGACCCGCATGGACTCGCCAAGTCGCCCATGTGCACTCGACGGGTCGGGTCAAAGTTTGACCGTTGACTTTCGTTGACTTTAGGGTTTTGGTCAAGACTGATTCAGGAGAGTTCAGGGAAGGGTAGAATGGCCTTCTACCCAGTTTGTAGAGATGAGATCATGAGAGAATATTGATCAGGATGTTATTTGAATAATAGGAGGAGGCTAAGTCGGGACGTTGAGCACGAGAGTTTATCCGACTTCATTGAGGTGAGTCTTCTCACTATACTATACCTGGAAGGGTACTTATGTGTGACCGGAAGGTCTTGTATGCTATGATGTATGTGCTATATGCGGTTATGTGATATGTATGTGCTATGTATGATTATGTATGATAAGGACCGGAAGGTCAAGAGGATATATGTATGTGCTATGTATGTTACGGACCGGAAGGTCAAGATGATATGGACCGGAAGGTCAAGAGGTTACGGACCGGAAGGTCGATACGGGTAGGACCGGAAGGTCTACCGGGATTTGGGACGGAAGTCCCCTGAGACACATGGATCGGAAGATCCTACAGAGTTGTGGCCTGGAAAGGCGTATGTGTGGCATGTGGTATTTTGGGGAACTCACTAAGCATTTATGCTTACAGTTGTTATGATATGTGTTTCAGGTACTAGAGAGGACCGTGGGAAGGCGCCGACATGATCCGTACACACTTATGGAGTTTATGTTATTGAGATTCTGGGACATGTTTTTGTTATGACACAGTGATACATTATGTTTTGTGATTATCATGTGAATGGAAGTATGATTTAAAAATGAAAAATTGTTTTGAAAATTTACGTTGTTACAGAACTAAAACCCAATAAGTATGGAGTACTCCAGAGCTATTAATCCGTCCTTCCAGGCAATTTATGGTGTCTAGAGTCGTAAAAATTTCAGCTTGGTCATTTCCTTTCTCCCATGCAAGAGTTATGAGGCCGTTACTGAAGTAAAAGTTATGGTTTTGGGTTTTAGATCCTTGTAGCCATGCAAAGGCTTAAAGTCAGAGAGTGTATGGATTAGGACATTCTTTAGGGGCCATATCTGAGTTTGAAATGAATGTCTTAATCATTAAGATGTTAATAATGAAGTTTTGAGATTTTCTTACGTACACTGAGCGTACGCCCGACTACGCCCAACGTAGCCAGATTTGAGCCCGTACCTCCTGACTTGATCTCTACGCTCAACGTAGTATTGAGTACACTGAGCGTACTGGTCAAAGGTTGAATTTCGTTGACTTTGACCACTTGTGTCTTAGGTGGATTGTGAGGGGTTTTATAGGGACAAAACGTTCTTTTGCTCTAAGTGTGGACTAGACTTGTCTTGGGCTTACTAGTATGTGTGGGAAATTCCATAATTATTAATTAAGGCTAATTGGCGTATTTAATTAAACAGAGTCTAGTTCCAACAGTTCGAGTGTGAGTTCTATCGGTCATTCGTGCAAGGTGAGTCTCCTCACAATTCTTACCTGTGTGGTAAACTGTGTTTATTTATGTGATGACCAGTCGGGTCTATATGTTATTTATTGTGCCATGTGTTATTGTGTGTGCTGAGACTTCAAGTAGTCTTCAGTGTTGCTGATAAGCCACTGGGCGTGCTGTTTGCCCACTGAGACTTTGGGTAGTCTCCAGGGTCCCTGATATCCCATGGCTGCTTATTTGTTTTGTGTTGTGTGGGGGTATTTTGGGGAACTCACTAAGCTTCGTGCTTACAATTGTTGATTAAATGTGTTTCAGGTACTTCCGAGGATCGTGGGAAAGCGAAGGCTTGATTGTACACGTTCGCCTGAAGATTATGTTACTGGATATTTTGGGACACTCTGATATTTTGATTTTGATTTGTATTTGATGTGTTTTTCTTGAGATGGTTTTTATTAAATATGTTTTTTTGTATGAAATTAAAAATGAAAAAAATTCAGTTTGAAAATTTGGATGTTACAACTTGGTATCAGAGCCCTGGTTTGAGTGATTTGGATGAACTCTAGGGGAATGCCAAACTCAAACTAATGAATTGAGGATTTTTATAAAAACATTTCAAAAAGAAACGAAGAATTTCAAAGAAGAAAAACTCGGTGAAGTAGTGTGTACAATCAGCCAGAGCTCGAGCGGTAGTTTCCCAAAATATCTCTATTTATTTTTTGAGTAATGTAGAGCTGATATCGTTTGAAGTGATAGAACTGCATGATAGTGATATGCTAAGGGTCCTACAAGAAAAGTGTAATAGGTTTGCCTGAATTGTGATGCCTTTAGCCTAGGAGGTTGCTTTTATAAGATTGAATCTATCATTGCTATTTGCTTACTGTATGCTGCATAATTGTACATAGTTAGGGTTTTATAGCCTTAGAATGCATGATTTAGCCTTTCTTCATGTTCTTTGGTTGGTTGTGGACTTGATGTAGAATCATTTATTCGACTGTCTATCGAGTCCTGTATTGTGTACGATTGGCATATGTGAAGCAAATGGCGAGGATAGCGGAGATCTTGTGAGGCGGAGCGGTGCTGGGGAGCAGTCTAGAATGAGAGCCTAGATGCTTAGTAGTGGTTTTGAGGAACCAGAAGGGTGGATGTATATATGATCTTGAGGAATAGAGTTCTTATGACTTAGGGTCTTGAGAGGACGACTTGAGACAAATATTGGTTGTTGTGGAAGGTAGTATTGGGCCTGTGCTATTGAAAGAACCGGATATGTACGCGACTCAAGAAGGAATCTTAGGGAACTAAGGAACTTGTAGGAGTGTGTAAGTGTCTGTGTATGCGCTTTATCCTGTATCTGATGGTTTTCTTATATGTTTCAGTATGGTAGTTACCCAAGGTTCAGGCTCCACCTGATAGGTTTTATAGGTAGCAAAAATCATATTTTGGCGGAAAACCTAAAACCTTAAGTTCGCATACACCCTAAATGATCTATGTTCTCACTATAATATGAAAACAACAATTTGAATTTAAGAATCCTAAAGTACATTGCTATTTTCAATTTAGGAGAAGGGATAACAGAAAACATACCTTCCAATTTACTTTTGTAAATAAACTAGTAAACCCTCTTTGTAGAACTTCAGAAAGCTAGCATAAAAAATCTCGTGCCTCTGATGGCTCACACCCAAACCCTAGCAGTTAGAGGCTGTTGAAGAGAGAGGAGTAGAAGGTGTAATTTTTGGCTATAGGGTTTATTGGAAGAGTGAAATCCAAAATCCCTAAGCCATGGGGTATTCATAGGGCTTAAGGAAGTGTATAAAAGACATGTTTCCTTTTGGATAACTCTAACCATTTCCTTTCCCCCCAAGTAACCCTAAGCTTCCTAGAAGCCATAGAAAGCTCCATAAATACCCTAGAACCGTCCACCCTCTAAGGGAGGTTCTAGAGCCAGTCAATGTTCAAGTTTTGGACATTGACACTTTTAGTCCTTCTATTTTTTATTAATCCAATTAATCCCAAAATTAATTCCAGTTAATTTCTTATTAATTCTTAATTAAATAATATAATTTCTAATTAATATATTTTTCTCAAAACGTATTAATAAATTATTTATTTTGATTTCTAATTAATTTATTAATCATATAATAAATTAACAAATCGTCCTTTCTCTCCAAAAAGAATTCCAGTCAATTACTAGGTTTGAGGGCAACCCAAAATACCTTCGCTAATAATTTAAGTTTATAATAATTTAGTTAATGGCTTAGACACCTAATCCAATAGTCTCCCACTTGGATAAGTCTTCAACTAAATTACAACTTCCAAAATAAACAACAAAGTGTGCTTTCCAAAGCAACTATCGAACTCTGATCTAATCATACATTGTTCCTATGACAAGTGAGCAAAAACTCCTCCGTTCTACTTGATATCGTATAGACACGAGACATGGATTAGAATCAATCTCATGGTCCAAAATATTGTTTCCCGATTTCTGATTTGTGATGACGATATAAGACTTCAAATTGAACACATCATTTGAGTCCTGGCTAGGCCCAACCCTATAAGTCAACAACTAATCACCAAGGGGGCAAAGACAACGCTTTTCCAGTTAGGGCAAAAGGAACGAATAAACTTTGACTCATATGCTTGTATCCTTTACTCACCAAATTATTACGTCATGTTACCGATGCGTTTTCACAGTAACAATGCACAACCGACTTGTAAATTACAACTCATATATCTCCGTTCAAGAATATAAGATATCATCGTCTCAGAATTACTCATGATATAATCCATGAAGTAATTCTCTGAGCGTGGGTTTATCTAATACTTAAATCTCCATTTCTAAGTACTCATGAATGTTGTAGCAATATAATTGCTATGTCTAATTCCCTTAGACAATCTACAATCAAATCATGACATCCTTAATTCATTACTTACTTCCCAAAGTATGAGTGACCGTGGAATTTGAATAATTAAATTATTCTGGAAGTAAAACATGCAAAACGAAACACAAGAATAAATATTTGACAAAGGTAGTAAACAAACTCATAAATAATCTCTATTAATTAATCACCAAAAGTCAGTTACATTTATTTTGTTACAAGTTTCAAAACCAATCATCTAACTACTAACACTAATATCATCTCTTAATGCAATGCTTCTAGCATGCTGACTGTGCTTAACCCTACTCAGAGCCTTTGTCAAAGGATCTGCAGGATTCTCTTATGATGATACCTTCTTCACAATGAGGTGACCTTCTTGTACTCTATGTCTGATATAATGGTACTTTCTATTGATATGTCTTGATTTTCCATGATCTCTCGGCTCTTTAGTCAAAGAGACCGTACCATCATTATCACATAAAAGTTACATTGGTTCTTGAATGGTTGGGACTACTCCAAGATCTCTGATGGAGTTCTTCAACCAAGCTGCTTGCTTTGATGGTTCACTTGCCATTATGTACTCTGATTCACAAGTAGAATCAGCCACAATGTCTTGCTTGGAACTTTTCTAAGCAACTGCTCCACCATTTAATATAAACACCCAGCCGGATTGAAAACCAAAGTTGTATCTATCTGTTTGAAAGATGGCGTCAATATACCCATTCACTCTCAATGTATCACTGCCTCCAAAGACTAAAATCATATCCTTTGTCCTTCGCAGATACGTAAGAATGTTCTTAACTAATGTCCAATGAGCTCTGCCAGCATTTCCCTGATAGCGACTGACCATGCTTAAATCAAAGGACACATCAGGGAGAGTACATGTCATAGCGTACATGATCAATCCTACAGCCGAAGCGTAAGGGAATCGACTCATATAAGCTATCTATTCATCTGTACTGGAGCTTTGAGTGTTAGTCAATTTGACATTGCTCTAAATAGGCAGCTCTCCTTCTTGGAATTTTCCACACTAAATCGTTGTAGTACCTTGTCCAAGTATGTACCTTGACTAAGTCCAATTAGTTTGATCTTTCTATCTTTTAAAATTATTATCCCGAGAATATAGGCTGGCTCCCATAGATCCTTCGTAGTGAAACACTTTCCAAGACAAGACTTCATTTCTTGAAAAGTTGGAATGTCGTTTCCCATAAGTATTATGTCATCGTCATATACTAATAGAAAAGTCACTATACTCCCACTAGCTTTGACATACACACAAGACTCATCATCACTTCTAGAAAAACCAAATCCTTTGACTTTTTCATGAAAGCAAAGATTCCAGCTGCGAGACGCTTGTTTCAATCTATAAATGGATTTCTCAAGCTTACACACTCTATTGGAAAATTTTGCATCAACAAAACCCTCTGGTTGACTCATGTAAACATCTTCAGCCAACTTCCCATTAAGGAAAATAGTTTTGACATCCATCTGCCAAATTTCAGAATCATGAAAGGCAACTATGGCGAGCATTATCCTAATAGATTTAATCTTAGCCACTAATGAGAAAGTCTCATCATAGTCAATCCCTGGGGTTTGAGTAAAGCCTTCGCAACCAGTCACGCCTTGAATGTGTGTACATTTCCATCCATGTCGGTCTTCTTCTTAAAGATCCATTTGCAACCAACTGTCTTTCGACCAGGTTCTTGATCAACAAAATTTCACATCTGGTTGTCATACATTGACTTGATCTCGTTGTCCGTTGCCTTTTTCCATTTGGCAGACTCAGGGCCTCCGATTGCTTCCTTGTCGTTAGCTAGCTCACCAAAATTTACCAGTGTTTGATCACTGATAAACATATCACCATCTGACGTTATATGGAAACTATAGAACGTAGGTGGCATGCTAACTCTACTAGAACTTCTAAGAGGTAATGAATTGTCAACGGGATCAAGAGGAGTCTCATTGTCAAGTTGACCACTAGTATCATCTAAGCTTCCTTCATTGGTTGACTCCTGAATAGTGTGTATACATGCTGACGTCGACTTCACCTTTCCATCCTTGATGTCTTGTAGGTACTTGGAGGTAGCTCCTCTTCCAATGGCCCTTGTCATTGCAATAGTAAGAAGTGGCCTCTTTGGGGTCACTAACAGCTACAATGTCTAAATTGGGCTTCACCTTTGGGCCATTACTATATGACCCAACATGGGACTTGCCCTTCCAGTTAGCTTCAGGAGCAACCTTTCTTTTCTTCCCTTTGCTTTGACCAATGGCGAGAACATGAGCATTAGTAGAAGGGGCTGGATTCTTTCCCTTCATTCCTGACTCAACAGTCTATAGCAAGTTTTGGAGTTAGGCCAATGTGGTTTCTGTGTTGTTCAAATGATAGGCCAAAATGAACCGATCATTACAACTTGGTAAGGATTTCAAGACCATGTCAATGGCCAACTCCTCATCAAACTGCATATTGAACCTAACAAGACATTCCAAGTACCTTTGCATTCTCTCCATGTGGTTGCATACATGCTCTCCTCCTTCATTTTGCAGGCAATGATGGCTTTGGCTACTTTATATTTCTCTTGACGAGCTCTCTTGTGGTACTTTTCCACAAGGTCATTATTCATCTCAAAGGGACAATAGTCCTCATAGAACCTCTACAATTCAGGGGCCATGGTATCAACCTTGATGCAAGCAAATTTTGTTGCATCGTCGTGGTGTTTCTTGTAGGAGGCTAGTTGTTCTAGAGTAGCAGTGGCTTCATCGATTTCAATAAGTTTTTCTTCAAGTACATATTCTTTTCCCTCGAATCGAAGAGCCATCTTGATATTATGCCTCCAATTATTATAATCAGTGCCATCAAAGGTCACCTTGGACACGATAGAGAGTAGGTAGAAACCCGAGTGGTGGGTAGACGATGAAGGAGTAGAAGCATCACTAGGAGTAGATATCTATAGAGAAAAGTAATAGTTTTAGTTAGATGATATAGTCTTTAATATTTAACCCATAATAAATATTTAAGGCTAGGACCCAACTATACAATTCACAATCTAGAAGAGGGATGCGATAATCTAATTGTAAATTTTATAAAGGTATGTACATGAAATTTACCAATTTTAATAAAATGAAATTCGTAGATCTTTTGAGATTCATTGAATCTATCAATGGAATGTTTAATCTCAGATTATGCTTTTCCATTTGTGACTGGGACATCGAGGATCACAAACAAGATGTGAATAACCATGCAAATATGCTTGGCACTCTCGATGTCATTTATCATTTCCAATTAATGTGCCGGTTAACCACATGCGTTCGATTAACAATGATAATTTTCAAGATGCCCATTAATAATCTTTGTAGTCTCTATTAGTGTGCTGGTTAACCGCACACGTTCCACTAACAACATATAAAGCTTAATGTGCAATTTCACGGATTAGCATACTTTTCACATTTTTCCTAAAGAACTAAGAGTGAGAATTCTTTTTAAAGTGGTTTAGTTACTTTAATATCATTATACTTTTAATGAAGTTAATGTCCTATTGGATCCTTTCTACTAACGTCCCTCCACCAAACAAGGATGCAGTGGGTGAGAGTGGACACCCATTCAACTACCATTTTATAGGCAGTTTTTTATATTCCCTTAAATTTCAAATTCGTGAATGAGGCATAGTAGCGATTCGACTGACTTAATCTTGTACATATAGTAATTAACTTTAAATATTATATATATAAGGTGTATTTTAAAACTTTTATAAAAATACTAGGTTTAATTACAAATTCGAAATTATAAAATTAATTCAATTTAAATTAAACCAATAAGGATTAAACAATTTATTCATCGTTAACCAATTAATCAAATAAATTTTAATCCTAATCCAATACACTCTAATTTTGAAATTAGGGTTTGGGATTTACCAAATAATTATCCAATTTCAAGGCATTTAAAACTAATAATTATCAAAAACAAGTAAGCCCTACCAAAACCCTATCAATTTCGAAAATGAAGAAGGAGGCTAGGGTTTCTAAATCCCTTGTCCAAATTGAAAACCATCAAAATGGTTTTTGATCTTATTCAACTTTGTGTAAGATCATAGAGAACAACCGCTCTTATACCACTGACGGATTTTATAGGTAACAAAAATCATATTTTTGGTGGAAAACCTAAAACCCTAAGTTCGCATACAAATGATCTATGTTCTCACTATGATATGCAAACAATAATTTGAGTTTAAGAACCCTAAAGTACAATGCTAGTTTCGATTTAAGAGAAGGGATAATAGAAAACATACCTTTTAGTGTACTTTTGTAAATAAACTAGCAATCCTTCTTTGTAGAACTTTAGAAAGCCAGCACCAGAAATCTCGTGCCTCTAATGGCTCACACAAAAAATCTAGAAGTTGGAGGCTATTGAATAGAGAGGAGTAGAAGGTATAACTTTTGGCTCTAGGGTTTCTTGGAAGAGTGAAATTCGAAATCCCTAAGCCATGCGGTATTTATAGGGCTTAAGGAGGTGTATAAAAGACATGTTTCCTTTGGATAACTCTAACCATTTTCTTCCCCCCAAGCAATCCTAAGCTTCCTAGAAGCCCTAGTAAAGCTCCATAAATCCCCTAGAACCTTCCAACCTCTAAGGGAGGTTCTGGAATTAGTCAATGTTCAACTTTTGGACATTGACACTTTTAGTCATTCTACTTTTAATTAATCCAATTAATCCTAAAATTAATTCCAATTAATTCCTAACTAATTCTTAATTAAATAATATAATTTCTAATTAATATATTTTTCTCAAAAGATATTAATAAATTATTTATTTTGATTTCTAATTAATTTATTAATCATGTAATACATTGACAAATCGTCCTTTATCTCCAAAAAGCATTCCATCAATTACTAGGTTTGAGGGCAACCCAAAATGATTTTTCTAATAATTTAGTTAATGGCTTAGACACCTAATCCAACACCAACGAATCCGAGAGGCCGAGTCCCAATGATGATGAGATACGTAGGATCGTTGCCGCCGAGGTGGCCATGACAATTAGAGGGGATATACAAGAGATGTTTGGGTCTATTAATACCACGCTGATTGAGACTTTCGACAAGCGCTATGCCGTTGTCATTGAGGCACCTGTTTCCGCAGCCACCGCAAGCATTGTTGCTGCAAGACCGGGGGGGGGGGGGTGATTTGTTGTGGTACCGAGAGTTCAACAACACGAAGCCGCCAGAGTTTGATGTGACCAAGACCTGATTGCCACAATGAGATGGATTTCCGATGTTGAGGGTTGTTTTTACACTTTCTCTTCACGTTGAACCTGCTTCGCTTGGGAGCCAAGGATTGGTGGAAATTTGTGACGGCTGACTATTTTATTGCAGAGTGTTCTGCAGTGACATGGGAGAGATTTACTAAGATGTTTCGAGATAAGTTCATACCAGTAGTTGAGAGAGAGAGAGAGGTTAGCCCATGATTTCTTGTCTCTCAAGCAGAAGACAGAGATGGTGACTGAGATCACTAGGATGTTCCATGAGAGTTCCCTGTTTTTCCCTGAGTACGTGTCGTCAGAGCAGGCATGTGTGAGTTGTTATTTGAGTATTTTGAGGAGGGATATCCGTGAGTTCATGAAAAACACTTCGTATCGGACAATGGCTGAGCCGTAGACCAATGCCTGGAGGAGGGAGATCGAGCTGAAGAGTCAGGCGTGAGAGGAGAGGGAGACTCAGGGGAAAGATATGAGGCCAGTGCAGTCATAGCAGACGACTAAGTGGCTCAAACCCGCTGACTCAAGCGTTGGAGGCTAGAAGGTCCGCACTTGCGGTAAGTGCGATAATAGTCATGAGGGACCTTGTCGACCAGGGACTATTGGCAACATGTGTGGCAATGAGGGGCATATGGAAAAGGTTTTCCCCAAGGTATTTCAGGTTTACTTCAATTGCAACCAGAAAGGTCATTTGAGGTCCAAGTGTCCTCAGCTTGCATCGAGAACAATTCAGGCTCCTGTTCCTACTACCTTGCGCCATCAGGGGAAGGACGTGGCTCCGAGGGCTCGAGAGAGAGCATTTCAGCCGACGGAAGAGGAGGCCCAATCAGCACCGAACGGTGTGGCTAGTATGTATTTATTTATTAATTTTGTTAATTTATTTTATGTTTGTTTATTATATTGCTCATATTAGGTACTTTCCCTGTAAGTTATGTACCTGCTCTAGTGTTGTTTGAATCGAGTGTGAGTCGGACTTTTGTATCATCATCCTTTTGCCGTGATTTTTTGCATTGCTCGGGAGGCCTTGAGTAGACCATTGACTATTTCTATAGCTGACGAGCATGCGGTCTCCGTTACTGATATCTATCGGGGGTGTTTACTAGAGATCGTTGGTGTTGGGTATCCGATAGATCTTATCCCTATTGCGATAGGAAATGTCTGTGTTATTATTGGTATGGATTGGTTGAGCCAGTTTGGGGCCTTGATTGACTGTGAGCGACAATTGGTGACGATTCGAGATCCTAGTGGGGGAGTGCTTACCATTTACGGTGAGGGTACTAGGTCAGAATCGGCTTTTTGTTCTGCCGCCAGGGCAAGGCAGTGTCTATAGCATGGGTGCATTGGATATCTGGTATATGTGGTGGATACCCAGGTTGATGAGAAGAGATTGGTTTCCATTTCTGATGTTCATGTTATGCGTGATTTCCCTGATGTTTTTCCGGAGGAGTTACCGGGTGTACCTCCGGAGAGGAAGGTGGAGTTTCAGATCGATTTGATCCCTGGTGTGGCGCCTATCACCAAGGCGGCGTATCGGCTTGAACCTCCTCAAATTCAGGAGTTATCCTATCAGCTTCAGGAGCTGTTAGGAAAGGAGTTTATACGGCCGAGCAGTTCACCATGGGGAGCACCGATCCTTTTTGTCAAGAAGAAGGATGGTTCACACTGAATGCGCATTAATTATCGGGAGTTGAACAAGTTAATGGTGAAGAACCGTTATCCATTACCTAGGACTGATGATCTCTTCGATTAGTTACTAGGGGAATCTTGGTTTTCCAAGATTGATATGAGGTCTGGCTACCATCAAATGAGGGTGCGAGAGGAGGATATTCAGAAGACGGCCTTCCGAACTCGTTATTGGAATTATGAGTTTGTGGTGATGCCTTTTGGACTCACCAACGCACCGAAGGCGTTCATGGATCTCATGAACCGGGTGTGTAGGTCTATGTTGGACCGGTCAGTGATTGTCTTCATGGATGATATTTTGGTCTATTCGAAGAACAGGGGACAACATGAGGAGCATCTGTGCGAGATTCTCGGGGTTTTGGTTGACATTTTGGACGAAGAGGCTCTACGCCAAATTCTCCAAGTGTGAGTTCTGGTTGCACGAGGTGCAGTTTCTGGGGCACCTCATCAATCAGAATGGGATCATGGTTGACTCAGCCAAGATATAGCTAGTGATGCAGTGGGAAGTGCCGAAAGTCTCCATCTGAGATTTGGAGTTTCCTCGGTTTGGCGGGATATTATCGAAGATCCATTCGAGATTTCTCCAACATTGCAGTTCCTCTGACTAAGTTGATGAGGAAGGACGTTGTGTTCAGTTGGGGGCCTGAGCAACAGGCATCATTAGAGACTCTTCGTCCAAAACTTTGCGAGGCCCTGGTACTTTCCCTCCATGAGGGAGTTGGGGATTTTGTGGTTTATTGCAATGCATCTATTTCAGGGTTTGGTGATGTGTTGATGCAGAGAGGGCATGTGATTGCTTACGCTTCAAGGCAGCTGATGCCTCACGAGGCGAACTATCCCACCCATGATTTGGAATTGGGGGCGGTGGTTTTCGCTCTCAAGATTTGACGCCATTATCTTTATGGAGTTCGGTGTACCATCTACATGGACCATAAGAGCCTGAGATATCTTATGGATCAGCCTAAGCTGAACATGAGGCAGAGGAGATGGCTTAATGTAGTGAAAGATTACGATTGTGAGATTCTGTATCACCCATGTAAGGCCAATATGGTGGCTGACGCCTTGAGCCGGACGACGGTTAGTGAATTAGAAGAGAATAGTCGGAGGCCATAAAGGAAAAGAATCAGAAGAGTAAGCAGGTGGTCAGTCAGGTTTCAGCCTTTGATATCGACAAAGTGGGCTATTGACTCTTCATGGGCGGGTTTGGGTACGGTATGCGGGTGGGGCTTGACGGGTGTTGATGGAGGAGGCCTACAAGTGGTGATTCTCCATTCATCCGGGGGCCACCAAGATTTATCTTGAACTGGAGCATAGTTATTGGTGGCAGTGTATGAAGAAGGATGTGGCTTGGTTCGTAGAGCAATGTCTAACCTACCAGAAGGTCAAGGCCGAGCGCCAACACCCTCACGGAAAGTTGCAGCCTTTAGAGTTTCCACTATGGAAGTGGGAGTAGATCACAATGGATTTCATTACAAAATTGACAAAGACTACAAAGGGTTTTGGTACAATATGGGTAATAGTTGATTGCTTAACAAAGAGTGCTCACTTCTTAGCCATAAGTGAGAGCTCTTCTGACGAGAAGCTGACATAGATTTATGTTCGAGAAGTGGTGGCTTGGCATGGGGTGCCGATTTCTATTGTTTTGGATCGGGATGTTTATTTTACTTCCAAAATTTGGCAGAGGTTTCACGAAAAGTTGGGCACCCGATTGCATTTCAGTACCGCCTATCATCCGCAGAATGACGGGCAGAGTGAGCAGACTATCCAATTGCTTGAGGATATGTTGTGGGCTTGCATCATTGATTTCGGAGGGATCTGGGACTCCTACCTCCCTTTGGCTTAGTTCTCTTACAACAACAGCTACCATGCCAACATTGGCATGCCTCCCTTTGAGCTTCTGTATGGGAGGAGGTGTCGGACTCCTATTTGCTGGGGCGAGGTCGGACAAAGAGTCATGGGAATCACTGAAATAGTGCTCAAGAGGATCGAGCTTATTCAACAAGTTAGACAGAGATTGCTGATGGCCCAGAACCGCTAGAAGAGTTATGTAGATCGACGACTCTCTGAGTTGGAGTTTCCGGTTGGAGATTTGTAATATGATCCAAGGAAATTTTGTGTTCTTTAACCCTAGTGGTAACATGGTGCCAATCTGCATAACCTTCACCATCCAATTTACCTTTTGAAATCTCTTTTCTAAACACTTTACAATAGAAACAAAATACTCTGTCTTGCGCTTTCGAAAATACTAACCATTGTCTATTCCACCTTCCAAATTTGATAAAGTTATTGTATATAAAGTTGTAGAAAATCATCTGCCAAATTTATCATGGGGATCATACATGATACTATTACCTTTTTTAGAACCTTTCTCGATAATCTCCTAATAATTAAGTTATTCTCACCTTCCTGGATCACATATATCATCAAGCTCTTTAATGGACTCTTGATTTTCTACCTCTTATACTTATACTTCTACATGCTCTTGATCTTCAACTTGCTCTTCAACATGCTCTTTAATGTGCTATTCAACACGATCTTTAACAGGGTGTCTATAGATAAATTTATCTAGAGCACCAACGTCAACCTTTCTCTTTCCTTCATCTAATTTTTTTCTCTCGTTTTTTTTATCGGATGGTTGTTTAGACTTCATCAGTACAAGTTCAACATTCAACAATCAACATTCATTCAAATTTCAAATAACATTCAAGTATAAATCTGATAGAATGATTATAATAATATGTTCATTCAAGTATAAAGACATAAAGTATTCAAATTCAAAATTCAATTTCTGATAACATAAATACATTTAATTTTTGATAACATAAATACATTCAATTTCTGATAACATAAATTAGTCAATAGTCATTGACTGATACTAAATTCTGTATTCTAGAACAGAAAGTAAAGTAGATATATGAATGTTGAATGAAATTGACTGAATTCTGAATTCTGATAACATATATTCTTGTTTTATTGTAAAAAGACAAAAAAATCATATAAACTAAAACTCAAATATGAATTCTGCAGAAATACCAACTAACAACTTTGAGGTTACCCTTTTCTAATAAGTGATAACTGATGGGTTTTATAGGTTACAAAACAATATGCTTGCTGAATTTTACTTAACCCTTAAGGGCACATGCAACGTAAAGGATCTATGTCATAACACTTTGAAGTAACATACAATGAATAACAAAACTAACATGAACCCTAATGTAATCGAAAATACCAAGTTAGGGTTAGATACATTTGATTTGTTGTAGTAAACAAATCACTTCAATCCCTTGTAGTTGTTGGTCTTGGAAAGCTTAGCACCAAAAGGATGATGCCTCTAATGGCTCACACCCAAACTCTCGAAGTAAAAGACAAGAAAGGAGAGAGAAGATGAGCACTTTTTAGCTAGAGTATCTCCTTGGAAAAGATATGAATGGAATTAGGCCTCCTTAGTGTCCTATTTATAGCGTGGATGTCAAAAGGGAAACCCTAGATTTGAATAATTAAATATTCAGATTTAATCTATTCAAATATGGTATCCTTGTCAGCTTTAGGAATAATGCAGAAACCCTAGAATTCTTCCTAAAATCGTCCACCACTATTAGGGTTTCTAGAATTTTTCTTCCTTACTCAATTAAGAACAATTACAATTCAACCATTTGACCTTTAATTAATTCCAATTAATCCCAAATTAATTCCAGGTTAATTCTGATTAATAATTAATTAATTCTTATTGATTTCATATTCATTTATTAACCATATAAATTAACAAATCAATTATTTAACAATTGATCTCATATTAATTTATTAATCACATAATAAATTAACAAATCAACTATTTATTTTTAATTAATATATTAATCATATAATATATTAACAAATCATTTATTACAATTTATTAATCATATAACAAACTAATAAATTTATCCTCTCTCTACAAATTCCATTCTAACCAAATTCTAGTTATGAGGGCAATCCCAAAAAGGACTCTGCTTCTAATTACAAGAATATACCAATTTAGTTATGAGCTTAGACACCTTAATCCAACAATAACATTCATTCATTTGTAATGATACCAATTATGTAATTCGGGTTTGACTGTAAAACTAAACCGCTTACCTGATTAGTAATCGATTAACAGACTCGGAGGGTAATTCTAATCGCTAGCCGTTGGTTGTAAGATAAAGTCGTTGAATGATCAATCGTTTCTGCCTTCTGCTTTTTGCGATGCGTTCTCAGTACGTCTGATACTCTCATATAACATTCTTCTATGCTATTCAAGGACTGTGGACTTGGATATTTGGACTAACATTCATTTGTTGGGCCTAATCTTAATATAGTATAAAAAAATTTGGGCCCCATAAAAAATGGGCCCTATGCCTATGCCCAGTTTGCCCATGCTCTTCACCGGGTATGTAAACCATGATATTACAATGTGGAAACAAACAAATATTTCTATGTATTCATGTAACCTAGAGGATCTAAGTTTCATACTATTACTACTAGTACTAAAGAAATTGATAAAAATACATACCTCTTTGCATCCAATGATCTCATTGCTTGAGACCTTGTTCTTTCCACATTGTTTACATGAAAAGATGCAAAACATAATTCCTCTTTTGGTTCACACCCAAGAACACCAAAGAGTAGAAAAAAATAACTAGGATAAAGGATCGAGTTCTAAAAAACCTAGAGAGGGTTAAGAAAATCGTCCTTAAGAGAGGAAGAAAGGAAAGGCTGAAATTTCAAAGCAAGGATGAGCCATAGGGTTTGATCCCTAACACTCTATTTACAGGCTATAATTTTTTAGTCCCAAAGCAACTCCAAACCCTTATAGGACAAGCCTAAAATTCAGCACACCCTATCTTTCTATGGTTTATCTAATATTCCAATTAATTAACATTCAAACCCCTAAGTGCGAGTTGTTCTAATACTTAAATATCTATTAAGTACTCATGAGTGTTACTTGCAATCTCTATGTTATGTCCAATCACTATGTGCAATCTACTAATACTCCATGAAAGTCTTAAATTACTACTTACTTCAAAGAGTATGAAAGTCTTAAACACTGTGATAAACTAATTGAAATGGCTGATCTCCATCATATATTAAGATCTCCACTTAATAATCTCCAAATTAGATTAAGACTTATACTACTTAAGTTCTCAAATTGAAAACAAACTAAACTAAATGTGCCCAAGCCAATCCATTTACAAATCTAATGCTCATGGACAAAGTTTGACTATCAAACTTCACCACTAGCATTGGCTTAGAGAAAGGATCACCAAGATTTTCTTCTGATATGAATCTATTAACTATGATGTCTTCACATTCGACTATCAAATGTGATGGTAGTTACTAAGTATACACCATGTAACCTTGTGTGACCTGGGATCCTTACTTACTATAAATTCACGTTATATTCACAAGAAACTTCAGAAATACCATTAATGATTGAATTTCAACACTAATGTCACTAATGAATCCTTTTTAGTCACATAGTTTTCTTTTGCAGTATAACTAGCTGCAATATACTCTAAGTTTATTATTAAATCTACTATGGTGTATTACTTGGTACTTTTCCAAGATAATGCTTCACCATTCAGTAAAAGCATTAATTCTTACTGTGAATGTAACCGTCTTTATTAGCGTGGTGTAACATCCGAATTCTTGGTAGAAACCTTTTATTTTGCAAATTGTGTGTTTTAGTTTTTACTGAAACCACAGTGTGGTAAGGTATGCACCACGTCGTGTGACACGTGCTTTAGCCACAACATGGTATGGATCTCACCAGGACGTGGTGGCGGCTAGTTTAAAACCCTATGCATTGGACCTTGGACCATATTTAAGTAACCTTATGATTAGGGTTGGCTCTCGTTACAAGCATCAACTCCCCATAAAGAAACCCTAGTGTGTGTGTTCTTGGTGCCTTAATGTATGTTCTTGCCATTTTGAAGCTCTTGAAAACTCTTAGAAGAAGAGGAAGGTGATCAAAGCTGGTTGCTAGTGGGCTAATTCTTCAAACATTTATAGACTCCGAAAGGTATAATTTTCATAACTTTTTCTTTATTGAGTTGCTTTTCATGCTTACGAATTCACTTATGGTCTTTGGAAGAGAACCCTAAGGAGTTTAAAGCAACTACTTGTAAACCCATATTTTCATACCAGGTACAACCTAAAATTTCATTTCTCATTTAAAATTTGTACAAATAATCTTGGTATACACTGGTATTCAAGAATACGAGAAGTTATCACAAGGATCGTGCTGGTCTCAAGTACAGGATCGAGTTAAGAATCATAATAATCTACCTGCAAAATAGATCATTACAAAAACGTAAGCCTCACAGATTTGTGAATAATAGCTTCGATAACAAAATCACATTGATCATATAAATCACATAAATAATATATGTACAAATCAACTCATTATCTCATATATGTAACAAATAATTTATATCAATTAGTGGTATTCTCGTAACCAACTTCTCAATAATGAATATCACTCAATCATAATTTATCTCTCAATCGATAATCTAATTCTCGTTAATGATCTATCTCTTTATCATCTAGCTTATCAAGAATCTATCTCTTGAATGATCTATCTTATTAATAATTAATTTCTCGATTGTGATTTATCACTTAATCAATGATCTCTCTCTCTCTCTATCTCTTTCTCTCTCTCTCTCTCTCTCTATATATATATATATATATATATATATATATATATATATATATATATATATATATATATATCAATCAAGATAAATCTCTCCATCATAATCAATCTATCAAACATGCTTTATCTCTCTATCAAAATCGATCCATAAATCGCATATCAATATGTCAAGATAATCAATTTGTCAATAATGATGTACATATCAATCTCGGTGTCAATAATTAATCATATAGATCACAATATATTACATATAACGAATAACACAAATATCACCACAATAGATGTTAGAGTAGTGCTGCTCACCATGTGGGATTTGGGAGTGTAACATGATGGAATTAGCACTGCTTGTACCAATCCTTAATGACAACACGTTACTAGTATATACAACGTCGTAGCAGGGAACAGATCAACATCTGGGGACAATGTTACGGGTAAGAGTCGCGCGTCACTTAGTGCATTGGGTTGTGACAGTCACGTTAGTAGCAAACAGGATACTCACCTTAGGCTTACTGATGAATATATAGACCTATAAATAGGAAGTATTATAATAACAGTTACAAAGGTGATTAAGAGGAGAGTAATTGTTAATGATGATAATGAAGATTAATATTATCTTATAATATTATATCGATGTATGACGTAATAACTAGTTACAAAGATGAATAATGAAGTGTAACTAAAAGTAAAGGCTCTAAAGAAGAATAACAAATGAGCATAATTGTGACGATTATATGATTTATTTGATGTCATACTATGTGAGTTTTTGAATTCATGTTTATATGATGTTTCGTTTGACCCATTTAGGATATATGTGTTCCATAACACTGTACTTATGATTAGCTCACTTAGCATATGCTGGAACTTGTTTCTTTGCTCTTTGTTTGCCTTGCATTGGTACAGGTAGCATAGTTTGAAGGCTTGGTGAGGATGGGGACTATTGGGTAGTTATTTAGTATTACTTTAGTGATGATATCGATTTGGACATGTCGTTGAGATTTCATTTATGTTTGATTTTGAGAACTTAATTTGGTGTTTGTTTTTGAGAACTTTATTTTGATAAAGGTTTTTTTGGTAATAAAAGTAACATTGGTGATGTTTTCATAAAATTCAAATTAAGACTTCCGCTAATGTATTCTGGTTAAAAAGTGTTTTAAATAAAAAGAAAATTTTGGGTGAAAATCACCATGTTACAATGTATCTCTCAATCCATAACCTCTTTCTCTCTCTCTCTCTCTCTCTCTCTCTCTATATATATATATATATATATATATCAATCAACATTAATCTCTCCATCATAATCAATCTATCAAACATGCTTTATCTCTCTATCATAATCGATCTATAAACCAAGTATCAATCTCTTAAGATAATCAATTACTCAATAATGATCTATTTATTAATACTTCTCAATCTCAATCAATAATTAATCATATAGATCACAATACATTACATATAATGAATAACAAAAATATCACAACAACGGATGTTGTAGTAGTGTCACTCACCTGGTTAGTCAGCAGACTAGTTCTAGTCTTGGTTTTGATCATTCGCTGCCTACCAGCTCGTCACATGGTAACACTTATTCATCAAATAATAAGTTCCTCAGAACTAGTCACAACTCACTACTAGCTATACTCTATGACCTTTTGTCAAAATAATAATCAAATCTCATAATATAATTAAAATAGGATTAACCCTTAAGCCATTAGCTAAATCTCTCATAACGGGTATTTCTCAAATATTAGGGTTTATAACCCTGATAAATCAAAGTCAATATATAATCGCAAGATTTTCACACAATCTTAGTAATGGGTTCATAACAACACCATATCACGAATACCCGTAATATACTTCGTTCTATCAAATCCCGACAACTATCACATACAATCATTACACAATAACGGGGTAAAAGATACCTCAACAAATCTCGTACTCAGTCCCGTATCTCTCGTACAAAAATGTATCACTTTTGTTATAATCTCCCGAGAAGCATCTCTGATCACGCATGCCAAAACCTCTTCAAATTATACGAAATGCTCATATATATATATATATATATATATATATATATATATATATATATATATATATATATATATATATATATATATATATATATATATATATATATATATTGGAGTGCACCACACTGTGTTCATATGTGCAGCACGTTGTGGTGACCAACTAGACCCTTGTTTCGTCACATATCACCTCTTTTTTCCATGTGTTTCTCTCTGGTTGACACGTATCCCAGTGACTCAACTCATACCATGTTGTAGTTAGCACGTTGTGGTGACCAACTAGACCCTTGTTTCGTCACATATCACCTCTTTTTTCCATGTGTTTCTCTCTGGTTGACACGTATCCCAGTGACTCAACTCATACCATGTTGTAGTTAGCATACCACTATGTTGTGGTGGTCATAAAGTTGATTGTTGACTTTGACTAACGTTGAGTTTTTCAAAATAGCAACATACTTCCATCACAACTTCAAACGACCATAAAATTCTCATATGAACTCTGTTTTCGACAATCTTTATATCCACATAATTGTCTCAATAAGATCTGTAAAAATACTCAATTATAAATAGCATTTCTATATTTAAAGCAAGTCCATGATTTATTTCATCTACTCATCTCATATAGTTCATATCTCATGAAATAATAGATGTTATGAAAAAAACCAAGTGTTACAACCAAGGCCTTGGATGGTGATTGAGGTAGTCTTTGGACCTTAAGGTCCCATAAATTTGGATGTTTTCTCAAAGTTCGGCCATGCATGGACCTTTTAGGTCATTTCAGTCCTTTTTAGTGTTATTGTTTGAGATGTAAGCTCATTGAGGTTTGGAAATGGATAAAGTTGGAAACTTTATCCATGCATGGTCTAAATTGATCTAGATTTGAGCTTTGGAGGTTTAAAAGTATGGGTTAAGAGCTTAATGCATTATGTTTTTGAAACGTTTCCATAAAACGGTGGGTTGCTGAGTCTCGCGACCGTTCTGTCTTTTCATTACCACGGTGCGGCCATGGGTTGGCCATGACGCTGTGGCACAAGAGTTGACTTTGACCATTAACCGTTGACTATTTTACTAAGTTTGAATTTAGGTCAAACTTTGAGGTATTAGTTCATTGACCGAGGATTGACCTTTTATAACATGTTTAGTTGGTTGTTGTACATGTCTTCATGTTTTACAAGTTGTAAGGATTTTCTGCTTTATGTGTAAGGTAAGTCTTCTCACTATACTTTGTAGTATAATATAGATCCTTGTATGTTAGGATGTTAATATGTTGTAGTGCACTGTTAGGTAGGTAGATTTGTTATAATTACATTTGGTTGCATGTTTGGTAGTTAGTTGCTTATATATATATATATATATATATATATATATATATATATATATATATATATATGTCGACATATTATGGTTGGGTTGAGGGTGGTCCAACTGTATGCTGAAGGCCAAGAGACTAGGGCAATCCAACTAATTGATGAAGGCCAAGGGGGCAGTCCAGCTTTATGCCGAAGGCCAAAGGGGAAGTCCAGCTTTATGTTAAAGGCAGAAGGGGCAGTCCAGCCTTACGTTGTAGGCTATTATATACATGCATGGTATGTATATTGTATCACAACTTGAAAAATTCTAGAGCAAACTAGGTCTAAATTTCAACCATGTACCAGTGAACTCACAACGTAACTTGATGCAATAGAACTATGATTGTCATAAAGTGTAACGCCTGTAGATTCGGGCTACTCAATTCAGAGATGATAAACATCAAAAATGACTTTTTGATAGAGGAATTTTAGAATAAATAATCTTCACTAAGTTTTAGTCTATGTCACAAGGTTTCTGTACATATAAAGAACACTGAAATCTGAGTTATAACGAAGAAGTTATGACTTATCGAAGTTTCACGACAAAACTGGCACGACACCGGGAATCGTAAAAAGTGAGCTTAAGATAAGGTACTTTTTAGCATTAGTGATATAAAGTAAAGTTGTAGTGTACGTCTCCACCTACGCGTGGATATAAAGAACGTCAAAAACGGAGTTCGTGTGCAAAAGTTATGACCTTTCGAAGATGTAGCAGTCTAAGAGCATGACACGTGGCAGAAACCCTAATCAGCCATGTTCCACGACGTGGAAATAAGGTCCACGACGTGGAAATTGTCAGGGACACTAATCGGGGCTAGAAAAAACGTGTTAAAGATACGGGGTGACTCATGGAAGTCCACGATGTGGATTGGCCCAGAACAGCCTATAAATAGCATACAAGGCTGCCCGGTTTTGGTTGCTACTTTACTACTTCGTTCACTATATACACTCTCTTAAAGCCACTCTAAACCTCCCCGAAGCTTAGGGAACCTCCGTAACACTAGAAGAAAGCCCCGGAGCACCCGAAGTCCCCGAGAAAAGAATCTTTTCGGTTTGAAACTCTACCCGCGCAGAACCCAATTTTCAGTAGAAACTCGCGTTTTCAAGAAGCGAAGTGTTGTCCGAATCACCACTTTATCAAGTGAGTTCATACCCCCACATTTTTCAAGCTTTTTCTAAGTTTTTTTTTGCGGGGGGGGGGGGGGGGGGGGGGGGGGGGAATACAAGTAAAACACAAGAAATATTGTGTTTAAAAATATAAATCGTTTATTTCGTTCTCTTATACTTTATAAACACTTTATGTAAAAATGATTAGTTAACGTTACTACTAAACTTATAATTCTTCGAGTTGTTAAAATACAAAAGTCTTTCATTTCATTAAAACATATATCTTCAAAACTATAATAGGTATAGTTTGGGGACGTTTTATAATATTTATTATCATAAACAAATTCTATGAAAAGTTACTTTTTCAATTATAAGAAAAAGGGTTATTCGATTTATTATAAATATGCTAGTTAATACAGGATTGTGAGCCTCTTGCTTCGTTGTACCAAATATGGTACCCGTTAAATTCCTGAATTATAACCAGAGTCTCCTGGAGGGAGAGCGTGAGTTTGTGTATAGATCTATACGGGACTGACAATCCCGCACCTGAGCTGCTTGCAACTGCTAGGACGGCAGGCCTGAGGTGACAAATGTCATAACTTTCCGACGCCTGAAGAACGCCGTACATGCCATTAGTCGTATTAGTATGGTTATGATGAACTCTCACAATAAGCATTAACTAAAATATTTACGCAATGGTATATTTTCAAACAGTCTTAAAGGGGTATTAACTCTGTAATTACTTAGCATATACATCAAGGTTATATAAAAATAATGTCCAGTAGACAGTGGAATGTGTGACTTTTGCCTCATTTCCTGTTCCATGTTTGGTTGTGGGCTTAGGGCAGATTCACCCATTCGACTGTCTGTTCGATCTCAATTTTATATAACTCGTATGTACTAAGTGATCATAGGAGAGTATTAACATCACATCTAGTTACAGTGCAAACACATCTTCAGCTAGTGTTACTTATGAATAAAACTACGTATCATTAAATTAAGTATAACAATTATACTTGTACTTTTCGGTCTTGGTTCATATTAGACCACAGTTCAGTTTACAGTTTACAGTTCAGTTTACAATTTACAATTCAGTTTTATGGGAATATATAAGATTTTTTGGGATAAACATAATTACTTTACAAGCAAACAGTTCACAGTTCAGTTTACAGTTCACAGTTTGCAATTCAATTTTATGGAAAAATATAGGATTTTTCGGGATAAACATAATTACTTTACAAGCAAACAGTTCACAGTTCAGTTTACAGTTTACAATTCAGTTTTATGGAAAAATATAGGATTTTCTGGGATAAACATAATTACTTTACAAGCAAACAGTCCACAGTTCAGTTTACAGTTCACAGTTCAGTTTACAGTTTACAGTTCAGTTTTATAGAAAATATAGGATTTTCTGGATAAATTCACTTACATTTTCAAAGAACAAAGAACATACTTTTACAAACCAAATGCTTATGAACTCACCAACTTAAATGTTGACACTTTTTCAAAACTACTTGTATTATTAGGAAAATAGTAGATAGGTACACACACAGGTTCCGAGAAGATGGAGCATAGTAGCTTCAAGTCTTTGTTTTGTTATTTAATTTTGGATTCAATCAAGTTATGATTCGAATACTATTATTCATTGTTATGATACTGTACATGACGTCCTCCGCCCCCGAACGTTTCCGCCGTTTCGGTTTGGGGGTGTGACATATTGTTGTACGAGGTTATGGAACTCACTAAGCTTTGGCTTATAGTTATGGATTTAAATGATTCATGTACTTCAGATGATCGTGGGAAGGTGAAGGTGTGATTGTACACACATCGACAACTTTCATTTTTTGTGATTCCGCATTTATGACCATACTATGATTTTTGGGATGTAAACTTTTGGAACAATTGGTTTTTATGATGCTGCTTTATGAAAATGGCTTTCTTTATATGAATTTAAAATCAATTTTTTTTTTGAAAATTAGGACATAACAAGTTGGTATCAAAGCCCTAATTTGAGGGATTTTGAGGAACACTTGTGTGATTCTAAACTCAAACTAAGGATCTACAAAATTTTACAACCGTTTTTTAAAGATAAAATTAAATAGGAGGAAGAAGATGTGATGTGTATAGTCAGTCGGAGCTCAAAGAAAAGTAATCCCCCAAAATATCCACACCTATTATATGAATATCTATTGATATTTGAATTGCTAGAACTTCATGCTAGTGGATAGGCTAGGGATCCTCATGAATTGATTGATAGAGTTGCCTGATTATTGTGATGCCTGGTAGCCTAGAGGATTGCTTAGTTGTGCTATTGGAAAATTAGACTATTATTTCTAGAGGTTAAGTGTATCCTTTATAGTTGTACATAATGAGGATTTTATAGCCTTATAATGCTTGATTTAGACTTACTTCATG
The DNA here is from genome assembly GCF_052849685.1 of Lactuca virosa. Taxonomy (NCBI): domain Eukaryota; kingdom Viridiplantae; phylum Streptophyta; class Magnoliopsida; order Asterales; family Asteraceae; genus Lactuca; species Lactuca virosa. The sequence goes on along the minus strand of NC_136432.1, from coordinate 148,073,134 downwards.
TTCCATGTTTGGTTAGGTTCTTAGGGTAGAATCATTTATTCGATTGTCTACTGAATCATATATTACTTATGACTTGCAAACACAAGGCAAACAACAATAATAGTGGGGGTTTCTTGTGCAAAAGGAGCGTGGCTAAGAGAATCCTAGGATGAGAAATTAGGATATTTAGCTGATGACCCTACGGTGGTCGAGCTTAGCAACTTAGAATTTTAGGTTTAATTTTTGAGACAAATACATATATGTGCAGAATGTAGTATAGGTCCGTACTACCAAAAGCACATGATCCGTACGAGTGTCAAAAAGTTACAGGATTCTAAGGAGTTAGTGTTTAAGTGTATGGTGTGTTAGCTCAATAATATGATTCTAACCTGTGTCCTGTATATATTTTTAGTATGGTGATGACCAGAGGTTAGGGTTCGGGAAGTAGTGACTAGGAGAGGACGGGATTGAGTGATGATAAGATATGTGATTCGATTTCCACTCAGGTGGCCTTGGCAGCCAAGGAGGCGATTCCAGAGCATTTCGACTTAATAATATGATTCTGACCAGTCAGCTAGTTGATAACCACAATCAACCCTTACCTTAATGAATCTCAACACTCGAATATGTTAGTATACAACGTACATTTGATAACTGTTCCTTTTTATAGTTTAGAATACAATGGTTGGAGGAACCACATGAAGAGCTTTATCTAAGGCATGATCTTCCTTTTCATTCATGAGAACAATTTCCAAACTACGAATATAGATAAGATTGATAATCTATCAACTTAACCTTTCAAAAGTAAATTTTAGTGGATAAAATTATAGACATCATTCAATATTAATTTCCATTCTAGTTTATTTTATTAATCCTTAGAAAATAACTACCTTATTCAAAATTATTTAAATAAGGCTAGGATCCATATTTCACTCCATGATGTGAAAAGTGGATGTCGTAATCACACCACGAAGTTATTTAGGTAGGAAACACTATTCACCGATTTTAATCACTATTAAATGCCTAGATATTTTAATTGATTGCCAATGACATTTTAATATAAAATTACCTAATCTCAGTTCTATGACAATGAATCCATGGATCATCAAACAAAGAGTGAATCAACCATATGCAAAAACCACGTGATCCTCGACTCAAGTTACACTTGAGATTCACGAGTATCACATCATTTCCAACGATAATATCAAATTCACGTGTTAGCAAACCAAACGCTCCATTATCATATTATAAAGAAAATATGCATTTTAATGGGTAGCATAAGCCTCACGTTTTTAATTATATATGTCAGGATTTTTTTATATATTTTAAGTTAATTAATATTTTTAACTTCAACAACATCCTATCAAACCTTTTCGGTAACTCCACTCTCAAAAATGCAATGAGGCGGTAAGGGTGATAAACAATTTGATTTTAAAAAGCGACGTCATTAGGAATCAAAGAGACCTCCTTAAACCTCTCTTATAATATTAGAATGAGCGAGCCTAGTCGTGGTAAGACTGCCAATGTTTTAATTAAACATGTGAAGACACATGTTGTAAACGTCTTTTATATATATATATATATATATATATATATATATATATATATATATATATATATATATATATATATATATATATATATATATATATATATATATAATTTATACCATTCAAATTTAAGTGTCTTTTAAATTATAATTAACATGTGGAGGATGTAATGTTAATAATTAGTATTAATTAATATTAAAATTTATAGATCGCTATTATAAAAAATATCAAAATTAATTCAAATATTAAATTTTAAAATCATCATTTAAATAATACTTAAATTTAATTCACATATTCAAATTTAAAATCACCATTTAAATAATATTTAGATTTAATTCAAATATTTAAACCCTTGCTTAGGGAACAAGAAAAATGAAAAAAATAACCAATATATATGAAAACAAAACTTTCGCATCCTATAAACCTTAAATTTTAAAACCCTAATACACAAAGAAGATTCAAATCAATTTGAATTTTAGAAGTGCAAGTAATCATGAACTTATGTCTCTGATACCACTGATATATTTTCTAAATCTAACACATGATATTGCGCAACGAAAACAAACAATTATTCATATGTGTTCATGCAACCTAGAGGATCTAAGCTTCATACTATTACTATTACTACCATATATATATATATATATATATATATATATATATATATATATATATATATATATATATATATATATATATATATACCTCTTTTGCAGCCAATGATCTCCACGCTTGAGATCTTGTTCTTGCCATTTTGTTTGGATGAAAGTACCCAAACCATAATCTCTTTTTGTTCACACCCAAGAACATCAATGAGAAGAACAAAATCACTAACAAAGATGATCGAATTTCACAACCCTAGAGAGGGTTAAGAAAATCATCGTTTAAAGAGGAAGAAGGGGACGACCAAAAATTCAAAGCCGAGGGATGAGACTTGGGATTTGATACTAGAACCCTATTTATACGCGATAATTGCTTAGTCTGAAAACAACTCCAAACCCTTATGTGATCTACCAAAAATTCATCCACACTATCCTACTAGGTTTTCTAGAATATCCCAATTAATTAACATTCAAACCTCTTTAATTAATTAGTTTTTAGTTAAATCTAAAATAGTTTCTAATTATTTATCAAGACATGATAAATTAATAAACTAATTTTGTAACATCTCAAAAATCATGGTAAATTTAATCTTTTCAAAAACACCCATTTCAACCATAAAGTGTTTACAAAACCATTGTTTCAAAAGTATAAATATAATCAGAGTTTTTCCAAGATCCAATATCATAAAAACAGGAAGATGTGCACGATCTTGCCTTCGCTTTCCCGCGATCATCAGAAGTACCTGAAACAATAAACTGAAACTGTAAGCCAAAGTTTAGTGAGTTCCACCAAAGTACCACCATGCAAAACATTACATATATAATTTTGCATGCTGGGTCTGCAACCTCCCGGTTGGATTACCCTAGCCCACAACCTCCCGGTTGGATTACCCTGCATATCACGTACTCGGCCCACAACCTCCCGGTTGGATTGCCCCAGTCTATTGATTGACAGCACAAAACAGTAGTCTCAACCCCAATATAACATGTCAACATATAATAGATAACAAACATATTCAGCAGACAAATAATCATACAACCAATAATCACAGGTAGTCCTACAGATCTACCAGTCTAACGCATATCAACAACTATCATACAATCATACAGATCTACCGCATACTCAGCATATCATCAATCAATATATAACAGGATATCAATCTAATGGGCCGGCCTTGGTGCCTTCGACCCACAAGTACAATGAGGAAAACTCACCTCTCAGTCTGAAAGGATCGCTGAACAGGATAGAACTCCGTATATCAGCTCTACCGGTCACCTATCCAACAATAGTGAACCATTCTCAATTACAACCCAAAATACTAAAAATACCACTATGAAAAACTTTGTCAATGTCAACGTTCAAATTCAATGTTCAAAGTCAAAGTTAACTACAACAGGTGGTCACACTGTGACCACCAAATGACAAAAAGTCGAGTCACAGGTCACCCGCCATGCCGTAGAGACCTTGGCCACGCCGTGGGCACTGGGATCCCCAACAGCTTAATGGATTAAGTCGATTTCCTTGATCTTAAGGGTTGCAAATTCCAGATCTAGTCCATTCTAAGGTCCAAGTGGATAAAGTTTCCAACTTTATCCCTTTAGACTTTTTAAGGGATAGGGGGTCCCATTTCTAAACCTAAAAAGGGCAAGAACGTAAGGCTTAGTGCATTAAGCACTTTCTCCTGAAGACTACTAAATCTATATTTCTAGAACGTTTCTAGCATCAAATATCAACATAATAATCATTAATTTCTAGACATGCATGTCTAATGCATGTATTGCAGTCTATTAGGTCAAAATGAGGGTTTCTGGAGATTCCAGATCTTCCATGCATGATGCTAAATCTCAATGCTATTCCAGATCCAAAGCATCTAAGGTCCAAAATGACTTGGAGATTCATAAAGTTTGCAACTTTATGAGATCTCACCGCCCAATAATCAAGGACATGAAGATTAAGGCATAGAAACCCAGATCTATGCACAATAAATCAAAAAGCTTGGAACTTGGGGACTTACAAGGGTCCAGAAGATGCATAATAATGTGGTGAGAAGAGTTTCTTGCTAAATCCAAACCTAGAATTCACCTCTTCTTATTAAATTCCCAAAAATCCACATTAAAATCTTAGAGATTAAAGATGGAGGTTAGGGTTTCCTTGGAGGCTAAGAGAGTGTGATAGAGGCTGAGGGTGAGGAAACCCTAGCCATCACCTTCCCTTAAATACGACGTAAACCTCGAATATAAGGGTTTCTCCTTAAACAGCTGCCACGTCGTGGCAACCATTTAAAAATCGCTATACATTATCCATCACCACGTCGTGGGTTTCCTTCACCACAACGTGGTGCCGCCCAAAATCCAAAATATATACTAAATTAAAGTACCTCCAAGAATTTGAATGTTAAAATTCTCCTGTACTTGAATCAGACTTTGTCCTTGAAGTCCGCTACTACAAACAAATCTGGGTAATGCTCCCTCATGTCTGCCTTGGTTTACTGGTCCACTCGGAACCGTTCCGATGCTGCCACTGGACGTTGACCAAAGATACCACCTTATTGCGCAAGGCCTTCGTCTTTCTATCTAAAATCGCCACTGGCCTCTCAACATAATTCATGCGATCATCAACCTGAATATCATCCAAAGGAACAACCGTTGAATCATCAGCCACACACATTCGAAGCTGAGAAACATGGAAGATGTTGTGAATCTGACTGAGCTCTTCAGGAACATCCAACCTATAAGCTACCTTGCCAACCCTGGCAATCTCCCGAAATGGACCAATGTACCGGGTGTAACGACCCAAAAATCCAAAGTAAAATTTTCATTTTTATTATAACCAAAACACTAATGTAACTTTATTCAAGACATTGAAAAACATTTCAATTAAAACAAATATCAGAGTTTAATCCCAACGATCATATATTGCGGAAAACACGCTGCGATCGTCCCGGGCTCTTTCATTTGAAAACTGGAGTACCTGAAACAAAAACTGAAAATCATAAGCACAAAGCTTAGTGAGTTCCCCCAATACCACATACCAAACAAATATACTGTCAGGCATATCTGGGTGCCCGACCTACCCTGCAGAGCATATATGGGTGCTCAACCTACCCTATCAGGCATATATAGGTGCCCAACCTACCCTGTCAGGCATATCTATGTGCCCGACCTACCCTCCGATTTATTTCAACCGGTTACGGGGTCTGTTTCATCCCCTACCACTACCACATAACATCATACATAACATGATGTCAGACATATCAGGGTGCCCGACCTACCCTCCGGCTTATTTCAACCAGTTACGGGGTCTATTTCATCCCCTTACCACTACCTTATAAAATCATGCATATCTCACATAAACATCAAACAATACATACCAACTTAGTAATTATCACAAAGAAAATCATTAAGCAATATCAATACTAGTGGGCCGGCCTTGGTGCCTCGACCCACAGATTCTACGAAGGGAGACTCACCTCAAATGCAGGAGCTCACTGAAAGAAATCCCTAGCTGCTGCTCTGACGCCTTCCCGAGTTATCAATACCAAAATATCACCAAATTAGAAATTGGGTCCCAAACCATGATCCATAATCCATACTTGGGGTAAAATTACCTTTTTACCCCTGGCCCAACAAGATTCATAACTAAGGCCCAAGCCCAAAACCAAACAAGCCCAAAACTCTAAAATCCATAAAACCTCACTAATGGCCCAATTTTCCAAATTGGGCCCAAACCCTTACATGGGCCTTACCCTAAAGCCCAACAACCCTCGTCAAATAATAATTCTCCGATGGCCCAAAGGCCCAAGCCCATTGGGCCCACTAAACCCCAAAACCATTGGGCCTACCAAGGCCTAATACAAAAGCTAGGTCTAGGCCCAGAGGTCTTACTCCACAGTGGGTCGTGAGGCCCAAAAAACTCAGGCCCAACATCCTAAGGCCCACAAACACCTTTGACCACTCTGCATGCGTATGCGCGTCGTACATGGCACGTACGACCAGTGTATGCTGGCATTGACCAACTTCAGGGAGGTTGACCCAGTACGCGCAGCGTACTAGGGGTATGCCCGACGTACTGACCAGCCTCCTAAGAAACTCCTTTGCGACTTAATCCATTAAGTCCTAACATCCAAAACATAGATCCAGGCCCTTTAAGACGTCTTAAACCATAAAGTTACAAACTTTATGTCTTTGCATGCATGCATGGGGGTTAAGACATGATTTAAGTCCTTAAACACACTTTGTGACTATCTAACACTTGCATGGTTGAGGCTTAACCATCAAGGCCCGATTTTTATGGTTCTAAATGCTTCCAAGAGCTCAAAAGGACAGCTCTTATGGACTGGAACTACCATAACACAAGAAGTCTCAACTATGGGGCCAAAATACCACAAATAACACCCCAAAACTATATCTAAGCATGCAATGGTCAATGTTAAAGCTTGATACCTCAAGTGAGTCAGAAAAGATACCAAACTCCTAGATCTACAAGCTCTTTTCACGTTCTTGCTTCTTCTTGTAAATCCTTCTTCTTCTAAACCACCAAAACCACCCCAAAAGTGCACCAAAATGGCTCACAAGGCATACAAGAGGCTTAGGGTTTGATTTCTACTCTTTAGGGACAGTGGAGGCTGAGAGAATGGAGGTTGGGATGGACATAAGGTCTTTATATATGGTGCAAACCCTAACAATTAGGGTTTTGGGGATCCTGAGCGTACGCTGGGCGTACTTCCTGTACGTTGAGAGTACATCTCCCACCCGCGTCCACTTTTCCATCTCTAGGCTGGGTGTACCCCAACTTAAGTTGGGCGTACTCTCGCGCATGCCGCCCTGCATGCATGGGATTGCCTTGCCACTTATTTCCATTAGGGACCAAATTGCAAATAACTTCAAAATAACATAACTCCCTCATTCTAGGCCTGTTTCCAATGAACCTTATATCCACGAAAAGGTGGCTAGAAGCCCTACGCTCCTAACAACAGACCCAAGCCTTAAAACCTTCTGAATAAAACCCAAAACCCATAAAAGACCGAGTTATCGATTTACAGTCAAACCCTTGGCATCCGAAGACACAATCGAACACATGGATCACGTAAACCATGTCAATTACATCCAAAATGGGCTAAATCCTTCCTTTCCTGAAGCCCTAAACCCCATGACAATTGATGATTGGGCCGCAGCCCCAAGCAACAAGGCAAATATGAAACCGAGTGTTATACCGGGGCCCCAACTTTCTCCTCTTCCTAAAGCGTATTACACCCTTCCGGGGTGATACCTTTAGATAGACCTATTGGGTTTTGAGCACTATAACACTCCTATGGTGCACATGCAACCCTAAATGCTTTGGATCTATGTTTTCTCTAATTATACATGCATTTTCAATTTTCCAAAGCATATATCCTAACTAGCATACAAATTTTCAAATGAACAATACAGCTAGTTAGATGACTTACCTCATAAAAGGACTTATAGTTCTTGACCTTTGAAAGCTTGAGCACCCCAAGTGTGATGCCTCTAATGGTTCACAAACACCAATATGCAAGAGGTGGCTTAAGAGAATAAGTTGCTTAGCTCACTAAGAAGGTGCAACTAATTTTGGTTCATGAGGGTTCTATTTATAGTGCTAGGGTTACATCTTTGCAAACCCTAATGACCTTTCACATTCTTATGCTCCATGGGTTTACTCTCCATGGACTATCCATGGATTATGTCATTGGTTAAGCCCATCTACATAATCATGGATCATCGGCCCACACTATAAGAATCATTGATTTACATAATCAATCCCCATATATTTAATTAGTCTCTTTTGACCACAAAATTAATTCCAAATTAATTCTTGATCAATACTACATAAATAATAATATGATTTCATATTAATATATTATACTTGTAATATATTAACAAATCATAAATAACCATATTCTCAAAAGTCCATCCTCTCAAATGCACTGGTGAAGGCAACCCAAAACGACCATGCTACAATCGGGTCAAGTACATCCCATTTATAGTTATGGGCTTAGACACCAAATCCAACAGTCTCCCACTTGGATAAGTCTAATAACTATTACTGTCAATGCACCTTTAGGATCCGACTTAGCAATCATAAGCTTTCAAAAGCCGTTGTCGAACTCTGACCTAGTCAGTGACTCGTCCTTTAGATAAGGGATCATATAATCCTCTGTTCTCAAGTTATCTATGCGGACAAATACATAGAACATAGTCATACTTATTGTCCTGCAATTTGTTTCCCGATTTCCGATTCGTCTGACATAGAACATAACTGAACACATCAATTTAGTTCTGACAGGGCCCGACACATAGTCAAAACAGAATCATTAAGGGGCCCAAGATATCGCTTTTAATCCTCTTAGGATAAAAGGAACAGATAAACTTCGACATTATATGCTTGAACTAACTACTCATTAAGTCATGCACAACGATACGTTTTATAACATCAAGTTACTGATGCATTTTCGTATCATCACTGCATAACCAACTCATAGTCAACAACTCATATATCTTAGTTTAATTATTATATGATATTATCATCTCACAATCACTCGTGATAAATTCCATGAAGTGATTCAGGTGAGTACGGGTTGAATCCAATACTCAAATCTTATTTTAGGAGCACTCATGAATGGTGTAGCAAACTTTTGCTATGTTTAACACCGTAGACAATCTACAAGCCAACTCATGACAGTCTTCTTTCATACTTACCTCCAACGTATGATCGACTGTGGATGGTTTGAATAATTTTATTATTCTGGAAGTCAAAACATGCAAAGTGAAACACAAGAATAATACTAATCCTATATGGCCCCAAAACTTTTGAGTGTAAATAAAACACCTTTTATTTAATCACCATATTGATTACACATTATTCATTGTATATTGTTTCGATTTATCAACTAATACTTGAATTAAAACAATAGATATCCCATGCTCCAAGCATGCACACTATGTTTACCTACGGTCCTTACTTTGTGAAATATATCAATTGTAATCATTTCCAACGATACTCATTTCACAATTCCAAACCCTTATCGTAAGTGTAAGAATACCAACTTCTTGCCACTTACTGTAATTTGTTAGATTCTAAATTTATATGCAGTGATCCTTTTGTAATGACTATGTACACAAGTCACAGAGACTTTGTCGATTACAAAACTTTCCATTGGAGATTGTTACAAGACAATTCCATAGATCCGAGGTCTCATATTCAAAGCACATTCCTTTGAACATCCTTCTTGCATAAAAGTTTCTAACTTTCTCATAGATTCTTCATATCCAACTCCCATTATGGAAACATTTCCATATTTGCCATATGACAACTCATTGTTAATAGAATCCTGTCTATTCATAATAATGTCAATATGGTCCATCCATTACTATACTTCCAACTATCCATAAGCAACCAATCTTTGGCGAACCTTGGATTGTTCTTAGCAGTTGTTTAATAACTTTAGTCATATCCAGTTCTAGTCCTTTTTGTTGGGTTATGAGCATTCTAACACTCCTAAGTGTACATGCAACCCTAAATACCTTGGATATATGTTTTCTCTATTATACATATAATTATGAACATCCAAGGTATTATCCTAATCTAGCATACAAAATAATAAATATAACAAGATAGAATACATACCTCTTTGATGTAGAATGTCTTCATGAAGCTGGAGTGCCTAGTGCCCCAAGTGTGACACCTCAAATGGTTCACACAACACCAAATACACTTGGAATAACTTGAGAGAAACTTGAACACTCCTTGAAATCGTCTAGCCCTCACACTGACACATTAGTCCATGATTTCTTGAGCCATGGGATTCTTTTATATGGTGGCTATTAGGGTTACACCATGTAACTCATAACTTTACCCATTCCTTATGCTCCATGGATTTTAACCTCCATGGAGTATCCATGGGTCACCCCATGGACTTAGTCCAACATAAGGAATCTTGGATCACAAGCCCACATATATAAGAATGAATGATTTACACAATCAACCCATATATTTAATTAGTCTCCTTTTGATCACTTAATTAATTCCAAATTAATTCTTGATCAATACTAATTAAATAACCTTATTAATATATTAGAACTTATAATATATTAACCAACCTTAAGTGTTATTTCTTTCATTATAGTCTATCCAAATGCATGATGCCATGCAACCCAAATGGACCATGCCGGGTCGGGTCAAGTCTTACCAATTATAGTTATGGACTTAGACATTAATCGAACAGTCTCCCACTTGGATAAGTCTAAAACTATTATTGCGTATGACTTCAGGAACCGATCAGCAATCGTAGCTCTCAAAAGCTTCTGTCAAACTCTGACCTTGTCGATGAACTCTGACCTTTGTCAATGACTTGTCCATTAGATAAGGGATCATATATTCCTCCATTCTAGATATCATATGGACTGAGACATGGATTATCAATCATTCTCTCTGTCCATTTGTTGTTTCCCGATTTCCTATTCATGATGACTGACTGATTGAACAAATCAAATCAGTCCTGGCTTGGCCAAGCACTCACATGTATCATCTTTAAATCATCGAGGGGCCCACAGATATCTCTTTTATCCCGAAGGTAAAAGGAATGGATAAACTTCGACTCATATGGCTTGTTCTACTACTTATTGAATCATACACAAAGGCACGTTTTATAACATCGAGTTACCAATGCGTTTTCGTGCAATCAATGTATAACCAACTCATAGTAACAACTCATATCTCTAGGTTTGAAGAATATAAGATATTATCGTCTCATGATCACTCGTGATAAAATCCATGAAGTGATTCAAATGAGCGCGGGTTGAATCCAATACTCAGAACTTATGAGCACTCATGAGTGTTGTAGCACCACTTTGTCCACCAACTTGGACCTCTACAAACCAACCCATGACAGTCTTGATTCATATCTACTTCCAACATATGACCGACTGTGGATGGTTTGAATAACTTAATCATTCAGGAAGAGCGACTTAGTTATTCTGGAAGTCAAAACATGCAAAGTGAAACACAAGAATAAATGAATCAAATATGGTATCAAACCCTATGAATATAAATAAACACTTTTATTTATCACCATACTGATTACTCATTATTCATTGTTTCGGTTTTATCAACTTTATACTTGAATTTAAAACAATAGTTGTCCCATGCTCCAAGCATGTACACTATGTTTTCTAAACACTAGTCATGCCATACACCAAGTATGCATACTATGTTTGTCTATGATCTTTACTTTGTAAAATAGGTCAATTGAACATCACTCCAATGATCCTCTTTTCACAGTCCCAAACCATACTGCAAATGCAAGAATTCCAAATTCATGCCATTTACAGAAATCTGTTAGATTCTAAACTTATATGCATTGATCCTCTTAGTGATTATGCACAAAGTCAGAAAGACTTGACAACAATCATTACAGAGCATTCCAAAGGAGATCAGCTCCTTGGAAACATCCTTCTTTCATTAAGTTTCCTAATCTTACACAGATTGAATAATTTCTAACTTTGAAACATTTCCATATTCCATTTTGACTATCACTTCTGAACAAGAGTTGCCTCCTTACAGATTATGTCAATATGGTCCTTCCAGAATTAACATTATACTTCCAACTGTCCTTGAGCAACCAATCTTTGGTAAACCTTAGATTGTCCTCGACAATTGCTTAATCATTTTAGTCATATCCAATTCTAGACCTTTTCCCTTCATAATGCCATAGGCATTTGGAAAATTTTAGAAAGGATGAATATAGCACATGTAATCGATCCTATATCCGAAGCATATGGGACACGATTCATGATGTCTCACATAAAGACTAAACCAGTCTTTTGCTATAATATTTCCATTTCAATTTGCCAAGTTCTCAAAATTCAGATTATGAAAAGGGATGCCGTAATCATAATCGAATTTTAGAACGCAAATAATGGACCCATATATAGAATTTCCTTATGTTGAGTCATTCCAACATGAAATTCATATATATATATATATATATATATATATATATATATATATATATATATATCCTTGATTAAATACGATTAAAATCTCAATCTAAGCTTTTAGAATTGAAATGAAGTATAATTTCCTCTCCCTTAATTATAGCAAAACAACTTTTTCAACCCCTGCAACCTCACGAATTGAAACTTTTGTTTTCTATAATTAACATTGCTAACTTGCAACCTTTGTCATAATTATCATGCTCCCACTAACATGATGATTATTAGCATAACACTTATGCTCCCACTAGCTTTGACATGTACTCAGAAATCAGCTGACTTTCTTACCAAAGTTCAGATTTCTGATACTTGATTGTTTTGATAAAACTTTATCAAAATCATACACCTCTCTTAGATAGCTCACATGTGTGTCTAAACAATTTTAGAACTATGAAAAGGGATGCCGTAATCATATTCTCAATTGTTTAGACCTTTGCCACTTCTCACAAGTCCATGTTAGTGTGCCGGTAAACCACACACGCTCCACTAACGACTTTGAGAATGCAAATATCACAATTGCTATCTAGCTAAAATCTACTTAGTGAAAGTGTTTCCTCACCATCATTTTCATGAATCGGAGAGGAACCTTATGACACTTAGATTTAATAGTGTATGTGTTCTTATCCATGTGGATTTGTCAAAACCATAATCACAAGACAAGGTTAGTGACAAATCCAAACTCATATTGATTAAACTTGTGCAATCTTAAATTCTTGCCATTTGACAGCTCATGTGCCTGCCATTGCTTCCAAGTAGTTGTGCAACCAATTGAGAACTCTCATAACTCCTATGCAAAGCCAACTTGAATAGGCACAAAAATTTCAACACGATAGGTTATAAACCTCAAGTCGTGTGCTAGTGAAGGACTTTAGGTTTTATTCTTGATTAAGTCTTGAAACTTTCAAGAGCTTTAAGACTCCCACTGTCCTCTTGACATATAAGACTCCCTTGTCAAATATTCAAGAGATAGTGCAGATTCTTTATCAAGACTAACACTTTACACAATTGGCCTAAGTTGGTCTCTGTTTTATCCAAAACATCACAACTTACCAATTTCAAATGTACAAGAGTAGATAACCTTTTACTCTTACATTTGACTAGTGTTAACAAATCCTCTTTAAGATATGTCACTCAAGTTACAATCTTGGAGTATGACTCTAAGAATTGTTTTGGAACGAAGTATGACTCATCTTTTTGATTTAACCATTTCAACAATTCATTACTCCTCTTCTTAGTCATAAGAATGCACTAAGATGACTTTAGAGGACCAATTGTGATATGGTATCTTAATCATTAAGATGATCATAAACATGATACTAAAGTACTCTCCCATCTTTTCAGATTTGAGAAACTTTTATCTTTCTGCCATTCTTTGATTCTTCTTATTCGTTCTGTCTCACATCGAAACTTCTCCAATGCTACAGACTTATACTTAAACTTATAAGTATAACCATATTTACTGAACTTAAGTAAATCATGACTAATAGTCTTCTTGATCTTTTGTGGTGGACTTGACCAGTGCACAAGAATGTGTACTCGATCCCTTAGTCCTTTCCTTATTCACATAAGGAATTAGTCTTAATTTTCCAAGCTGAAAGTTCTCATTCATCATACTATAAAACTTGCATGATTCCAAGTTTCGGTCCAATTGAACCTTGGGTGATGAGAATCTTTCCTTATTTGGTAATATTAGACACTACCACAACCGAAAGAATCAAATCCATTTTTCCAATATTGCTATCAATGGAATCTTATAAGCAACAACTTTTCACAAATGCCATTGTAAGGATACTTAAAATAAATAAAATCAAAACCTTTTTCCTTTATTTTAAAACTTTGCGGAAAAACTTATCCTTACAATCCATATGAAAACCTTGTTGTTATCTATTCCTAAGCAATATAAATATCATAACTCTTAAGTAATAGCCCAAAATTCTGATCACCGAACCATGCGATTGAAATCCATCTTCGCGATCAGAATCAGCATGTACTTAATAGAGTTAGACAATGGACTTTACCTGAAGTAGAGCCAAACTTATTGACTTTAACATCCTTAGGTAAATTTGGCAGCTTCGTAACCAATGCCCCTTCCTTTGGCAATAGTTACCTATGGACCCTTGATAATGGGACTATCTCAGACTTCGCCTCTCTCTTTACCATTGGGTCAACCGAGTTGACTATGGCCGATACCTTTCCATTGGGAAGAGAGAGCTTTACTGGATATCCAATGTCATCATTGTCAATGTCCATAGCGTTTTAGGAAGTTGATCTTAGCAAATAGATAAGATCATTAAGGGTCTTGTCTTAGTCTGTTTCATAGGATTCCCAAAAGAACTCACTATATGACTTAGAAAGTAGTTGAGCCACCAACTTTCTCAAGACTTTGACACCCAACTCTCCCGGCTTGTCAATATGTGACTACATCTCCAAGATGTGATCACACCTAGACCTTGCCTTGACAATAGGGCTTGAGTGACCTTAAACTTTTTAGGAACTTGTGGGTTAGGGAGAATAAATGGAGGAGGTGAAAGAAGTATGATATCCATGGGACATCATCTTCATTTAGGAAAGCTTGTTTCAAGAGATTTGGGAAGATCATAAATGTCTAGACCAAACATCTTTTTGGGAGATATTCAATATAGTTGATTTAAAGTCCTTAATATGACACCCAATATGAAATATTAAGGCTAGGACCCAACAAACTATTTTATAACTTAGAAGAGGGATGCCGTAATCCAAGCTATAAAATATTTGAAGGTAGGTGAATGACGATTCACCAATTTCCACCATGAAAAACGAAATAATTTATTAGGTTTTAATTGGATTTGAAAGTCCTAGATCTTTGAGATTCATTGAACTGTTCAAAGGCATGTTTCAATCTCGAGTGTGCCCTTCAGGTTTTGTGACTGGGATGCCGAGGATCACAAAACAAGGTGTGAATAACCATGCAAATATACTTGGTACCCTTAATATTTACCCCTTAATCAGTGTGCCGGTTAACCACACACGCTCCACCGATACTATGATAAATATTAAGTTACCCTTTGCCTACCTTGTTAAGTCCAGGTTTGTGTGCCGGTTAACCACACACGCTCCACTAACGACTTAAGCAAAGTGCAAAGTGTAATTTCATGGGTTAGCACCAAATTCACATTTTCCTTAGTAACTAAGATTGGATATTAATAAGAGTTTAGTTACTTAGTATTTATCATTAATACTTTTAATGAAAGGAGAATTATAGTCCTTGTCCTACCCGTTCGGCTAACGACCCTCCACCAGTCAAGGAAGCGGTTGGTGAGAGTGGACACCCATTAAACTGCCATTTTATAGGCAGTAACCTTATACCCCCCTTATAGACCGGCTTCGTGAATGAGGCCTACTAACGGTAAGATTGACTTTACTCTTATACATATATATAAATATTATTAACTTATAATATTATAAAGTATAAGGGTTGAATTTTAACTTTTAAAATTCTAAGGGCTAACTTGGAATTAAAGTATTCATAAGTG
Organism: Lactuca virosa; assembly: GCF_052849685.1. NCBI lineage: Eukaryota > Viridiplantae > Streptophyta > Magnoliopsida > Asterales > Asteraceae > Lactuca > Lactuca virosa. The sequence continues at coordinate 148,057,480 of NC_136432.1, read as the reverse complement.
AAAACTTTTCAAATTCCAAAACTTGAGGGCAAGTTTTGAAACTATTCAAAACTAATTAATTCCATAACTTATGAGTTTAAAGTAGTTTTAATTAAAAAAAAACTCTTCAAGTTCCATAACTTGAGGACAAGTTATGGAAGACTTTAAACTAATTAATAAAAAAAATAACTTTTTTTTATTGTAACTTATGGAACTAATTAAGGTTACACTTTTTTTTTAATTTAATGTAGAGACTCTTGAACCTCCATAACTTGAGGACAAGTTATGGAACCATAAAACCATTTAATTAGAACTAGACTCTTCATTTTGTAACCTTTGCCAACTTTTATGAGTTTTATGATTCTTAAATGTGACTTTTCATATAACTTGAGGACAAGTTACAAAAACACACTTTGGAATCAACTCTTAGATTAAAATGGATTGAAAACAACTATTTCACACAACTTTTCTATTAATCTAAGAACCTCATAAGAACAAGATAATTCAAATCATCAATCTTCAAGAAATTAGCATGAACATACAAACTAATACAAATCTTGAAATTATGACAATTATCTTAGAAATTGGATTAGCATGAACATTACCACATCAAAAACAAGTTTACAAAAACATCTTAGGGTAATGTTCCTAGTCCAATTCCAGCCAAAACAATCGAATATATGCATCCAACTCGATTTTTCAGCTACTTTTGCAAGTATAACAAGAAAACAAACCTGGCTCTGATACCACTGTTGGGTTATGAGCATTCTAACACTCCTAAGTGTACATGCAACCCTAAATACCTTGGATCTATGTTTTCTCTATTATACATACAATTATGAACATCCAAGGTATTATCCTAATCTAGCATACAAAATAATAAATATAACAAGATAGAATACATACCTCTTTGATGTAGAATGTCTTCATGAAGCTTGAGTGCCTAGTGCCCCAAGTGTGACACCTCAAATGGTTCACACAACACCAAATACACTTGGAATAACTTGAGAGAAACTTGAACACTCCTTGAAATCGTCTAGCCCTCACACTGACACATTAGTCCATGATTTCTTGAGTCATGAGATTCTTTTATATGGTGGCTAATAGGGTTACACCATGTAACTCATAACTTTACCCATTCCTTATGCTCCATGGATTTTAACCTCCATGGAGTATCCATGGGTCACCCCATGGACTTAGTCCAACATAAGGAATCTTGGATCACAAGCCCACATATATAAGAATGAATGATTTACACAATCAACCCATATATTTAATTAGTCTCCTTTTGATCACTTAATTAATTCCAAATTAATTCTTGATAAATACTAATTAAATAACCTTATGAATATATTAGAACTTATAATATATTAACCAACCTTAAGTGTTATTTCTCTCATTATAGTCTATCCAAATGCATGATGCCATGCAACCCAAATGGACCATGCCGGGTCGGGTCAAGTCTTACCAATTATAGTTATGGACTTAGACATTAATCCAACAATTTTTCCCTCTTAATGCCCTAGGCATTTGGAAAATTAGAACACATGAATATTATAGCATATGCAATCGATCCTATATCCGAAGCATACATGATATGATTCATAATAAAGATATGATACTTGACCAGTCTTTTGCTATAATATTTCCATATATAGAATTTCCAAGCATTTCAACATGGTATTCATATAAATCCTTGACTAAATTTGATTAAAATCTCAATCTAAACTTTTAGAATTGAAATGAAGTATAAGTTCCTCTCCCTTAATTATAGCAAAACAACTTTTCAACCCTGCAACTTTGCAAATTGAAAACTTTGTTTTCTATAATTAACATTGCTAACTTGCAACACTTACCATAATAATTATGCTCCCACTAGCATAACAATTATTTTGTTTTCTATAATCAACACTAGGGCCTCACATACCTTCCGCCTCAAAGTCTCGAATGCCACCTGCTGCTCAATGCCCCAACGGAAATCCACGCCCTTCCTTGTCAGACGAGTGAGGGGTACAACAATGTTGGAGAAGTCCTGAATAAATCTCCAGTAATACCCTGCTAATCCCAAGAAACCACTGATCTCTGAGGGAGACTTCAGGACTTCCCACTGCATCACGGCCTCAATCTTGGCCGGATCGACCAAAATTGCATCTTGATTAATGAGATGCCCCAAGAACTGGACCTCTCGTAACCAAAACTCACACTTCGAGAACTTGGCATATAGTCGTTCTCGCCTCAAAACTCCCAGAAGCTCTCAAAGGTGCTCCTTATGCTTCTCCCTGGTATTAGAATACACCAAGATATCATCACTGAAAATAATGACTGATCGATCGAGCATTGGCCTACACACCCGATTCATCAAATCCATAAATGCCGCGAGCACATTGGTGAGCTCAAATGGCATCACCACGAACTCGTAGTGACCATATTGAGTCTGAAATGCGGTCTTCTCCATGTCCTCCTCTCTAACCCTCATCTGATGATACCATGACCTCAAATCGATCTTGGATAACCAAGATGCGCCCTGCTACTGATCGAAGAGGTCATCAATCCGCAGAAGGGGATAACAGTTCTTCACCGTCAACTTGTTCAACTCCCGATAATCAATGCACATCCGATGTGAACCATCCTTCTTCTTGACGAACAAAATTGGTGCTCCCTACGGTGAACTGCTCGCTCTAATAAACTGCTTGCACAACAGTTCCTGAAACTGAGAGGACAACTCATGCATCTCAGGTGGTGCCAAACGGTACAGAGCCCTGGCAATCAAAGTCGTACTTGGAACCAAATCAATCCTGAACTCAACCTGCCTCTCGGGAGGCACACCGAGTAACTCAAGCAGGAACACATCTGTAAAGTCTCTAACAATAGGCACATCCAAAACTGAAACCTTCTTCCTAGCTCGAGTATCCACCACATACGCAAGATACCCCATACAACCATGTTGAATATACCGTCGAGCCGTGGCAGCAGAACAAAAGGCTGAACCAATCCAGGTACCCTCTTCAAAAATAACTAGCTCTCCCCCATTTGGGGTTCAAACTATCATCCGCTGACCTTTACAGTCAATCATATCCCCAAATTTGCTCAACCAATACTTCCCTACTATCACACACACATCCCCCATATGGATAGGAATCAGATCAATCGTATAAGGCACCCCAAAAATCTCCAGAACACAACCCTGGTAAACGCTCGATGCAGATATCCTATGTTTGGCGGCGATATAAACCCGCAACAGACACTCCAACTCTCCAAGGGTCATATCAAAACCCCTACTAAAAGACTGAGATACAAAGGACCGACTCGCACCCGAGTCGAAAAGCACAAGAGAAGGCAAGGAATTCACTAAGAGGGTATCTAATAGAATCATAAACATAATCATACCATAAAATAACTTACAAAATAATAAATAGAAACATACCACTAACGACGTCCGACGCCGCCCTGGCCTCCTCTGCAGTGAGATAGAATGCACGACCTCAAGCTTGCGGGGGCTCCACCCTACCATGGTGTCCATCCGTAATCCTCGGTTTAGTAGTAGCTAGCGTGTAAACTGGCCTGGCGGCAAGTAAGGGACAATGGGCCTTCACATGGCTCACTTACTCACAATGATAGCAGATCCTACTACTCGGCGGAGGAGCCTGCTGACGATAGTTTTTTGCAAAGTGTCCCTCCTGACCGTAATTGCGGTATGCAGAAGAAGAAGACCGACAAACACCATCATGAACCTTGCCGCACTTCCCACAAGTGCGGCCCCTAGATCCTCCAGATCTCAAATCAACGGGTTTGAACCGCTTTGCCGCAGGCTGAGACTAAATGGGAGCCTGCCTCAACTCCTTTGACTGGAGCTCTATCTCAATCTCCCACCTCTCCTCGCGGCCTCATGAAGATCAGCGAGGGAACCATAACAATGAATGTACACAAACTGGCGGATATCCAAATTGAGCATGCTCAAGTACCGGGTCATTTGATCCTACTCATAAGAAGCAAAATCAAGGAAGAAAATAGCCCTCTCAGTAAACATCTTGGTGATCTCCGTCACCGTCTCAGTCCCCTATCTCAGATCCATATACTCTTGAGCCAATCTCTCCCTCTCCACCAAAGGGACATATATTGTACGAAACATCTCCGAGAACTGCTCCCAAGAAACAACAACTCTCTGCTCGGGAGTGTAAGATCCAGTCACCAATCTCCACCAATCCTTTTCCTTTGAGGATATAAGGTTCAGGGCACACTTGAACTTCTGGTTAGCAGGGCAAGAAATTGTGAAGAAACAACCCTCCACGTCAGATAGCCACCTCATCGCTACAATCGGGTCCCTGACCCCATCAAACTCCAGGGTCTTTGTATTGTCGAAGTCCCGATACTGGAAGACTCTCCCCCCTCGAATCCCTGCAGCAGCAACAACTACGGTAGCTGCAGCCGTGACATCCTCAGTAAGAGCGGTGTAGCGATCGTCAAACAGCTCAAGCATGGTGGTCTTGATTGACCCAAACATCCCGGGCATAGACCTCCGGACAGTAATAGCCACCTCAATGGCGATGATCTCCTGAATCTGATCATCAGTCATCCTTGGCCTCTCCTGGCCGTTCGCTCCAGACCCGGAACCAAATCCTTTTGTAAACACCATACTGAAAATAAACCAGAATATATCAGAACTGCCACAATACACATAGCTACAATCACGATACGAGACCAAACCCTTAGGGTTTGTGACTTCCTTGCTATGTGTATGGGTCTTGTGCTTTCAGTAGTATGGGCCCATACTACCTTCCACACCTACCTGTATTTGTCTCAAAGATCATCATAACCGCCCAACATGAATTACAACAACTAGGATATGCATACATGTTATCCTCACTCTCTCGAGAGTGGCTAAACAATACTCATCTGGCTGGCTGCTCACACATTCACACGCGTGTTCATCCAATTCTCTCAAACTAGGGATCTGATACCAACTTGTAACATCTCAAAAACCAAGGTAAATTTAAAATTTTCAAAAAACACCCATTTCAACCATAAAGTGTTTACAAAACCATTGTTTCTAAAGTATAAACATAATCAGAGTTTTTCCCAAGATCCAAGATCATAAAAACAGGAAGATGTGCACGATCATGCCTTCGCTTTCCCTCGATGATCAGAAGTACCTGAAACAATAAACTGAAACTGTAAGCCAAAGCTTAGTGAGTTCCCTAAAGTACCACCACATAACACATAACATATATAATTCATCAAGTTGGGTCTGCAACCTCCCGATTGGATTACCCTGGTCCACAACCTCCCAGTTTGATTGTTCTACATATCACGTACTCGATCCACAACCTCTCAGTTGGAATACCCTGGCCCACAACCTCCCGGTTGGATTGCCCCAGTCTATTGACTGACAGCACAAAGCAGTAGTCTCAACCCGAACATAACATGTCAACATATAATAGATAACAAACATATTCAGCAGACAGATATCATACAACCAGTAATCACATGTAGTCCTACAAATCTACCAGTCTAATGCATATCAACAACTATTATACAATCATACAGATCTACCGCATACTAAGCATGTCATCAATCAATATATAACAGGATATCAATCTAATGGGCCAGCCTTGGTGCCTTAGACCCACAAGTACAATGAGTAAAACTCACCTCTCAGTCTGAAATGATCGTTGAACAGGACACATCTCCGAATATCAGCTCCACCAGTCACTTATCGAACAATAGTGACCAATTCTCAACTACAACTCAAAATACTCAAAATACGTGTATGATAAACTTGGTTAAAGTCAACGGTCGAAGTCAAAGTTAACTACAGCAGGTCGCCATGCCGTGGCCACCAAATGACAAAACAGTCGAGTCACAGCCCAACCGCTACACTATGGAGACCTTGGCGTCATCATGGGCATTGGGCTCCCCAACAACTTAATGGATTAAGTTGATTTATTTTATCTTAGGGGCTCCAAATCCCAGATCTGGTCCATTCTAAGGTCCAAGTGGATAATGTTTCCAACTTTATCCCTTTAGACTCTCCAAGGGATATGGGTCCCATTTCCAGACCTAAAAAGGGAAAGAACAAAACTTGGCTTAGACCATTAAGCAGTTTCTCTTGAAGACTACTAGATCTCTATTTCCAGAATGTTCCTAGCATCAAATATCAACATAAAAATCCTTACTTTCTAGACATGCATGTCCAATGCATGTCTTGCACTCTATTAGGTCAAAATGAAGGTTTTTGGCCAAATCTTCCATGAATGATGCTAAAACTCAATGCTATTCCAGATCCAAAGCATCTAAGGTCCAAAATGACTTGGAGATTCATAAAGTTTGCAACTTTATGAGATCTCACCACCCAATAATCAAGGACATGAAGATTAAGGCATAGAAACCAAGATCTATGCACAATAAACCAAAAAGCAAACTATCACAACTAGCATTTTAGGGCCAGGATTTCCAATCCATGTACAAGATAGTTCTGTGTGTAGCTATATGACGCTATGTTAAATCTGAACCAAACTTCAAATGTTATATCAGTTTATACATCCAGAAATTATCTCCAGTCGAAACTTGTGAAAACTCTAAACCTAATCCAATAAGCTATATCCATTCAACTTTGGGCCTTTAAACCAGAAAATCTCTTATTGGGCCTAATGGGCCGGTAACCTCTCGGCTTGGCTCTTTTGGGCCAAAAAACCACAATTGGGCCCTAGTTGGGCCGAAAATGATTATTCACCTCTGATTTGGTCCATAAGACACTTAGTGGGCCTTATTGGGCCGTGAACATCTTCTTACATCCTTATGGGTCGTAAATCACTAATGGAGCTCTTATTGGGCCAAATTCTCAAATGGGTCAACCATTAGGCCGAGAACCTACTAATCGGCCCTAGTTGGGCCGAAAACTCATCCATGTGACCTCATTTGGACCGAGTCCATTTCTTTTGGGCCTAATAATGGACCGAGATCGTCCTTGGGCCCGAACCAAGCCCAAAATCGCCCAAAACATAAATAGGCCAAGTGTTCTCGGCTATCGTTCAAGCCCAAACGATTTTTCTTTCTCCCCTCTCCTAATGGGCCGATCGGTTAGCCCATAAGTAATAAAAAAGGTGGTGGATATTGTGAGTGCCACCTCAATTTTACATATCATATACCCAAGCAATTATCTTGCATGCATCCATGCATAGATCTTTTAACCATCATGAATTACTCCCCTTCTCTCCCCTCTCTTCGTGTTTATGCACCTAGAACCATATTGGTTTCGAAAATCTTCCCCAAAGGAGCACTCTAGGCCAAAAATCTCCTTCATTTCCCTCTTCAAAACCGATCAAACCTCAAGGTGAGCTTCATACCCCTTTTTTTCGTGATTTACTATATTTTGGGGGAGAATACAAGCTAATTTTGTGTAAAATCTTGTTATGTATGCTTGCATGTGTATGTTTTGTATGATATATGTGTTATTATGTTGTGATATTATGCTAAAAGCTCCAAAATTTCGAGATTTACCCAAAACTTGAAGTTGTTGGAATAACTTACATTATGTATCTTCTTATGTTTGGTTAAAGATGCTAAGTAAGCTTGAATATTCACAATAAAACTAAAGAAATCATAAAAAGGGGCCATATTTGTCATTTCTCATAAAAGTGGGATTTATTTGTCATTCTCGGTATTATTGGGCCAAAAGTGTCATTTTTCATAAAAAAATGGGTTTTTATTGACAATCTCGGTATTAATTGGGCCTTAGTGTCAATTTTATGTAAAATGGGCTTCTCGTGAACATGTCGTTAACAATCGACTATTTTGATAACAACAATAAAACAACGATTTATTCCGACACTCTCGATAAAAATAATTACATTTTTACTATTTATGAGTTATAGTAAAAAAATATACACTCGTATCATTATTTTAACGCTAAATAATGAAACACACTATTCGCGTAAAAATTCAGTTAAGGCTCTTGTGTGACGCACCTTCACCGTACCTACCTTAGTGTATACCGTAAGCCCTGTAGTTATAACCAGAGTCTCCTGGAGGGAGAATGGGAATTTGTCTATAGATCTATACGGGGTTGACACCCCACACCTGAGCTGCTCGCTACAGCTAGACAACCCAGTCTAGGGTGACAAATGCCTTCTCAAATAACCGACGCCTGAAGAACGTCAAGACATGCACTCCGTCATATTAGTATGGTTATAACGACTCACATAGAGAATAATAAAACTATTATAAGTTTTACGCTGAATATGCATACCACTCAGTTTTGCAAAGTATAACACTGTGTTGATTATTTGTACTATCCACCTCACTCCGGACTTTGGGTTTAAGACCACAATTTCTCATGACACAGAAAATACAGGATTTTATGGGAATCACCATCTATACATTTTTTCAAACAAGATAAAACAATGATACACATGCTATAATACAAGATTTGAAACAAAACTCACAAACTATTTTTACAGAAAATATCGGAGTTTATGGAGTTTTCAAACCAATGTAAAGTTTTCATATAAACATGCTTATGAACTCACCAACATTTCATATGTTGACGCTTTTCAAAATAACTTGTATTCTCAGGAACTCATTAAGCAGGTTGACAGCTTTGGACTTTTGGAAATTTGTTGTATTTTGTTTTCACCATACACTTGTTAGTTTTTGGGATGTAATTTATGAATGGACACAATGATGCAAACGATGTACGTTGTTATATTTTATGTATGGTGATGATGATTGTCTATGTTTTATTTATATACACTTGTTATGATATTACAAGATAAAGTCATTCGCCCCCGGACATTTCCGCCGTTTCGGTTCGGGGGTGTGACAGATTGGTATCAGAGCATTGTTTATAGTGAACTAGCATATCTAACCATACAAGATATGCAACTATAAATACAATGGGACTAAAACACTTTGATCAAAGCTAAGAAACACTTAAAAGTTTTTAGAGGAGTTAGACATCACGATTAAACCCAGGCAGTTATGTAATCGTATTGGGGATAAATATAGCCTGATCAACTATATTTATTCAAAATAAGACCAACATGTGTTTGGGAGTGATCGGGATGGACAACGAATTTGAAACTTGTCAACCTAATACCCGAAGGATTGATGAACCGTACATAAAAAAATAAAATACTATAGGAGTATTTTGACAGTAAGCGAAACCTTTATTGTACTTTCTTATATTTCCTTTTCGTGCTTATATTCTCGTGCAGACGTTATGGCCGGCTTCCACCTTCCTGGTGATCCTTACTTCCCCTAATAAGGGGAATGGGGGTTGGCTTGATGTAGGGTTAACTCCTCGATTAAGTGATTACACTACTCGAGGGGGGTTGTTATGCTGTTTGACTATCATCCCATGTACTGTAGGCCTCATAAAGGCTAAATTTTCACGTAACATTACGAAACATTTATCAGTAATGAAACAAGTGTGTGTTTTATTTGTGATGTTGTTATCTGCTATGTTTTCTATTCCTATTATTTCTTGATATTGTATCATTTCATTTATTAGTACAACCGAACCACCGCAAACGGTAGATAATAAAGGATTTCGGAACCAAAAACTATCATATACTCATCGTCCTTCTGGTCCATGATAGAAGATGCCTCGAAGATATGTGCGCAGAAACAACAATACGGCTGCACCACCGCCACCACCATCACCACAGCCAGAGATAAACCCTGCTGCTTTTCAGGCAGCAGTTTCGGCTGCAGTCACTGCAGTGTTGGCTCACATCCACAATGGAAACAATGGAGGTGGAAATGGTCAAGGAACAGGAAGCTCCAATCATGGAATGAATCAAGCGCCTACAAAAGCATGCACCTATAAAGATTTTTCCAATGCGAAGCCCCGGACATTCAACAGAACCGGTGGGGTGATAACTTTAAAACGCTGGATCGAGAAGACCGAGTCCGTCTTCGAAATATGTGAATGCACTGAAGAGAGTAAAGCAAAGTTCGCAGCCTGTACATTTGTCGATCAATCCCTATCATGGTGGAATGGCCATGTTGAGGCCTTAACACTTCCAGTTGCTAATGCTATGTCGTAGGAGGAACTCAAGGGAATGATGTTGGCTGAATACTGCCCCCGTGGGGAAATACAAAAGCTGGAACAAGAGTTATGGAACCTTACTGTACAAAAATAGGATATTGGAGCTTATATAGCTAGGTTCAGCAAGCTGGCACTGTTGTGCCCGGGAATGATAACCTCGGAAGGAAAGAAAATCGAACGTTTCATTTGGGGGTTAACTCCTCCAATTCAGGGAAAGGTGATTGCAGCAAACCCTGAAACTTTTGATAGTGCAAAACGTCTAGCTCAAAAGCTGTATGATCATGGAAACAAGAAAGGCACCAAGACTCTAGAGGCTGAGACCAAGAGGGAAGACAACAACAAGAGGATCAAGGGAAATAAAAGGAAAGGGGGATAATCTTCGGATTCTTCTAAGAAGCAGCAAACGGTAGCGATTCACGCTGCTACTACTCCGACGATACAAACCCCAGCTGCAACCACCACAACCACACCACCACCTGCGAAACCTTATGCAGGTTCCAACCTAAAATGCGACAAGTGTAGTTATCATCACATCGGTGCATGCAAGGACTTTAAATGCACAAACTGCAATAGAAAAGGGCACACTGTCCAATATTGCAGAGCGCCTCCGCGACAAAACAACCCTCAACCCGACAATTTTAGGGTCAGCCGCACGTGTTACGGGTGTGGGGAGGCTGGCCATTTCAAGTGGAATTGTCCAAAAGCTAACAACCAGTGTGTCGGGGGATCCGACAAGGTACTAACATTGGGTCAGGGTGAAGCAGTTCGAGATCCGGCTGTTGTCACTGGTACGTTTCCCCTCAACCACACTTATGCATGCATTTTATTCGATAGTGGGGTTGAGCGGAGTTTTGTGAGTCACAAATTCAAACACCTACTAAATCAACAACCCCAAAAGCTAAGCGAAGCTTTCACTGTGGAGATGGCTAATGGGAAGACTGAAATAACCAAAGAAATTTACGTAGGATGCACGTTAACACTAAATAACCACTCATTTTCAATCGACTTAATGCCGGTTAATATTCGAAGTTTTGATGTGATAATCGGTATGGACTGGCTAAGCCCCCACCATGCCGATATTATGTGCCACAAGAAGGTCGTTCGCCTTTACCTACCCACCAACGAAGCATTAGTCATGTACGGTGATAAACCTGGTCCAAACCTTTGTCTCATATCCTGCATCAAGGCACAAAAGTGTCTGCACAAGAAAAATCATGCCTTTCTAGCCCACGTGGTGGACAAACAGAAAGGGGAAAAGAACATTAATGATATTCCGGATGTGTGCGACTTTCCAGACGTATTCCCGGAAGATCTCCCAGGGATACCTCCCGAGAGACAGGTCCAATTTCGAATTGACCTGATACATGGAGCCACATCAATTGCCAAATCACCCTATAGGTTAGCCCCTGCGGAAATGCAGGAGTTATTGAGCCAACTAAGCGAAATCCTCGTCAAAGGGTTTATAAGACCAAGCTTCTCACCCTGGGGAGCTCCGGTCTTGTTTGTCAAGAAGAAGGATGGATCTTTCAGAATGTGCATTGATTATCGAGAGTTAAACAAACTCACTATCAAGAACCGATACCCTCTCCCTCGGATTGATGATCTATTCGACCAACTTCAAGGAGCCAGTTACTTTTCCAAAATAGAGCTACGGTCTGGGTATCACCAACTATGGGTCCGAGAAGAAGATATCCCCAAAACTGCCTTCCGAACCCGCTACAGACATTTCGAGTTCGTGGTAATGCCCTTCGGTCTGAAAAATGCACTTGCAGCATTTATGGACCTCATGAACCGAGTTTGCCGACCATTCCTCTACAATGTTGTAATCGTCTTCATCGATGACATACTCGTTTATTCACGAAGAAAGGAAGAGCACATTCAACATCTAAGGCAGGTCTTGGAAACTCTAAGGGCAGAGAAGTTGTACGCAAAATTCTCCAAATGCGAGTTCTGGATTCGCAGGGTGGATTTCTTGGAGCACGTAGTCAGTGAGGAAGGGATACATGTGGACCCTTCTAAGATCAAGGCTATTGAGGGCTGGGCAACCCCAAATACGCCAACGGAGATCAGGAAATTCTTGGGCCTTGCTGGTTATTACAGAAGGTTCATTCAGAATTTCTCCAAAATCGCCAAGCCTCTCACCGCTCTCACCCAAAAAGGAGTACCCTTCAACTGGGATGCAAAACAAGAAGCTGCTTTCCAAACTCTGAAGCAGGCCCTCTACAGTGCTCCAGTCTTGACGATGCCAGAAGGAACGGGAGATTTCGTAGTGTATTGCGATGCTTCCAACCAGGGTTTGGGTTGTGTGCTAATGCAGCGTGGAAAGGTGATTGTCTACGCGTCCAGGCAACTAAAAAACCACGAGGTGATATACTACCCACGATCTCGAGCTAGGAGCGGTGGTCTTTGCTTTAAAAATTTGGAGGCACTATCTCTATGGGACAAAGTGCACAGTTTACACAGACCACAAAAGCCTCCAGAACATTCTAAATCAAAAGAAATTAAATATGAGACAACGAAGATGGGTCGAGCTGCTCAACGACTATGAATGTGAGATCGAGTACCATCCCGGCAAGGCTAGCGTGGTGGCCGACGCCTTAAGAAGAAAGTAATACTCGGGCTGTTGAGTAAAAACACTGACGATGACCATCCATTCCCACTTGTATTCACAGATCAAAGAGGCTCAGCTGGAAGCGTTGAAACCGAAGAACTCCGCAACCGAAGCATTACGTGGGATGGACAAGAATCTCGAGATCAAAGAGGACGGAGCATACTATCTCATAGACTGGATCTGGATCCCAAAGTTTGGAGGGTTCAGAGAGGTAGTCATGAATGAAGCGCATAAGACACGATACCCCGTCCATCCGGGTTCCGATAAGATGTACCTGGATATCAAACAACATTATTGGTGGTCGAACATGAAAGCGGAGATTGCTACCTATGTGAGCAAGTGCCTGACTTGCGCGAAAGTTAAGGTAGAATATCAGAAGCCCTCGGGGTTATTACATCAGCCAGTGATACCCGAGTGGAAATGGGAACAAATAATGATGGATTTTATAACCAAATTGCCTAAATCGGCTGACGGACTGCATACCATTTGGGTGGTTGTCGATCGGTTGACTAAATCCGCCCATTTCCTACCAATAAAAGAAACATACAAAATGGAGATATTAACTCGGATCTACATAAAGAAGGTGATGAGACTTCATGGAGTGCCGATATCTATCATCTCTGACCGAGATAGTAGATTCACCTCACGATTCTGGCAGTCACTCCAGAAAGCAATAGGGACCCAACTTGACATGAGTACTACCTACCACCCCCAGACCGACGGTCAAAGTGAGCGAACCATTCAAACATTGGAAGATATTCTCCGAGCTTTTGTGATAGATTTTGACAAGGCATGGGATACCCACTTGCTACTAATCGAATTCTCCTACAACAACAGCTACCACACAAGCATAAAAGTCACTCCCTTTAAGGCCTTGTACGGTCGAAAATGTAGATCACCTCTCTGTTGGGCTGAGGTAGGAGACACCCAACTGGCAAGGTGTTAGGTGCCAAACATCACCCTCACAGGACTTGAGATTATCCGAGAAACAACTGAGAAAATCATCCAAATCAGGGCACGACTCCAAGCATCCCGAGATAGACAGAAGAGCTACGCAGATAAAAGACGAAAGCCGCTTGAGTTCCAAGTCGGTGATCGCGTGCTACTAAACGTCTCCCCCTGGAAAGGGATGATACGGGTTGGAAAGCAGGGAAAGCTAAATCCACGATACATCGGACCATTCGAGATTATTTCCAGGATCGATCCGGTGGCCTACAAGCTGCAGCTACCCTCAGAGCTCAGCAACGTACACCCTGTCTTTCACGTGTCAAACCTCAAGAAGTGTCTATCGGATGAAACCCTCATTGTTCCACTCGATGAGATTTAGGTGAACGAGAATATCCTTTTCGTTGAAGAACCAGTCGAAATCATGGATATGGAAGTGAAGCGTACGAAGCAAAGTCGCATTCCTATTGTAAAAGTACAATGGAGTGCAAAACGCGGACCTGAGTTCACATGGGAATGCGAGGATCAAATGATGCAAAAGTACCCTCACCTCTTTTCTAGACCTTAAGTGTTGGATTAGGTGTCTAAGCCCATAACTATTATTGGTATGTACTTGACCCGAGAGTAGCATGGTCCATTTGGGTTGCATGGCATCAGAACAATTTGGATAGACTTTTGTGAGAAGAGGATATTTATGATTTATTAATATATTATAAGTTCTAATATATTAATATGAAATCATATTATTTAATTAGTATTGATCAAGAATTAGTTTGGAATTAATTTTATGATCAAAAGAGACTAATTAAATAAATGGGGATTGATTTGGTAAATCATTCATTCTTATAAAGTGGGCTTATGATCCATAGTTCTTCATGTTGGGATAAACCCATGTGGTGACCCATGGATACTCCATGGAGGTTAAAACCCATGGATAATGAAGAATGTGGAAAGTCATGAGTTACATGGTGTAACCCTAGTTTGCCACACTATATAAGAAACCCCAAGGCTCATGAAATTGGCACTAGTGAGAGAGATAAGAGGGCTAGCCGATTTGTGAGTGGAAGTATCATTCTCTCAAGTTATTCCAATTGTTGGTGGTGTTGTGTGATTCCATTTGAGGTGCAACACTTGGGGCACTAAGCTCTTAAAGGTCCAAGGCTTTCAACTACAAGAAAAGGTATTTTATCTAACTTGTTTTATTACCCATGTATAAACTTTTGTATGCTAGTTAGGGTAATACCTTGGAAAGTTCAAGTTTGCATGTATAATAGAGAAAACATAGATCCAAGGTATTTAGGGTTGCATGTACACCTTAGGAGTGTTAGAATGCTCAAAACCAACAGTGGTATCAGAGCCTAGGCTTGTTTTCCATTATACTTGATGCTACTTGTTTTTCAAAGCTAAAAAAAGCGTTTTTTTTTGGACTCTGCCTGATCACCACGAGGTGGTAAAATTTACCACGAGGTGGTGACGGGTCTAGCAGATTTTTGGATTTTTTTGGCTTAATTTGGATTAGGATCATTACCACAAAATATTTTTGTTAATATAATTTGATTTTGTTGCTATGGTAATGATTATCCTCATCCAAATAAAAGATAATTGTCAAAGTTTCATGTTTTGTATTAGTTTATATGGTTAGGCTAATTACATGAAATTTGTTTGATATGAATTCTCTTGTTCTTATGAGTTTAATTTAGTTCATAGACAAATTGATTGTTTTTCTTGTTAGAATTTTTGATCTAAATGGATTTTGATGAATTCCATAACTTGTCCTCAAGTTACGGAAAATAAAAAGTTTTCTTTTAAAAGGATCATTAAAATCATAGTTTATGAACTTGAAAAGTCTTTTTCCCATAAATGGTTTTATGAACTCCATAACTTGTCCTCAAGTTATGGAATGTCAAAAGTCTTTTCTTTAAATCCATATTAAACTCATAAGTTATGGATTCCAAAAGGTTTTGAATAGTTTCAAAACTTGCCCTCAAGTTTTGGAATTTGTAAAGTCACTTTAGAATACTTTAATTCCAAACCCTAGAATTTTTAAAGTTTAAAATTCTACCCTTATACTATTATAATATTATAGGTTTAATATTTATATATATGTATAAGAGTAAAGTTAATCTTACCGTTAGTAGGCCTCATTCACGAAGCCGGTCTATAAGGGGGTATAAGGTTACTGCCTATAAAATGGCAGTTTAATGGGTGTCCACTCTTACCCACCACTTCCTTGACTGGTGGAGGGTCGTTAGCCGAACATGTAGGATAAGACTCTAATTCTCCCTTCATTAAAAGTATAATGATAAATATAAAGTAACTAAACACTTGTAAATTCCCAATCTTAGTTACTTAGGAAAATGTGAATATGGTGCTAACGCATGAAATTGCACTTTGGACCTTGTTATGCCGTTAGTGGAGCGTGTGTGGTTAACCGGCACACTAATCGGGACTGACAGTACGTGGCAAAGGGTAGCTTGATGTTAATAATAGATCAATGGAGCGTGTGTGGTTAACCGGCACATTGATTAGGTGGTTGTAACATTGGGTGTACCAAGCTAATTTGCATGGTTATTCACACCTTGTTTGTGATCCTCGGCATCCCAGTCACAAACTTGAAGGGCACACTCGAGATTTAAACATGTCATTGAATTGTTCAATGAATCTCAAAGGATCTAGGAGTTTCAATTCACTTAAAACCTAAAATTCTTTTCCGTTTTTCGTGGTGGAAATTGGTAAATCGTCATTTACCTACCTTCAAATATTTTGCGGTTTGGATTACGGCATCCCTCTTCCAAATTGTAAAATATTGTGTTGGGTCCTAGCCTTAATATTTCATTTGGGTGTTATGTTAAGGACTTAAATCAACTAACTTGAATTTCTCCCATTGTAGATGTCTAGTTCATACAACTATGGTCTTCCCAAATCCTTTGGAACAAGCTTTCCTCTTGAAGATGATGTCCCGCGGTTGGATCGTGGAAGTCATACTTCACTTCCTCCTCCTCCTCCAATAATTCTCCCTAACCCACAAGTTCAAAGACTTGAAAAATTCAAGGTCACTCAAGCCCTACTTGAAATGAAACATCAAGATGGAAGGCCTGTGTGTACTCACGTCTTGGAGATGAAGTCACATATTAACAGGCTGAGAGTATTGGGTGTCGTTGTTTCGAGGAAGTTGGCTGTTGACTGGGTTCTTCAGTCACTTCCTGAGTCATATATTGAGTTCATTAAGGACTACTATGTGACAGACCATGACATGACCCTTATTGATCTTACCTATTTGCTTGTTGTTGCTGAATCAGCAATGATTTCGCGCACTCGAAAAGCAAATTTGATTGGAAGATCTACTCCCCAAACTTCCATGGACATTAACAATGGAAACGTTGGAAGTCCAGAAAAGATTTCTCTTTCCAAGGGAAAGAGAAAGGCTAAGTCTGAGATTGTTCCGCGTACCATTCCCAAATAGTCTATATGTTTCTATTGCCAAGAGAAGGGGCATTGGTTGTGAAGCTGCCCTGACTACCTGAAAGATCTGAGAAAAGGTAGAATCGAAAAGTTTGACTCTGCTTCAGTTAAGTCTACTGTCTAACTCTATTAAGTTCCTAATTGTTGATTCTTAATACATGATGTGACAAGGTTGCATTTTGATGTTTTGTAGGATCATGCAAAGGGAAGGAAGCTTAAAGGAAGAATATGCTGAATCTGATCGCGAAGATGGATTTCAATTGTATGGTTCGAAGATTGCATTTTTGAGCTGCTGCTTAGGAGTTATGATAGATTGCTAGGAAATATGTAATAACATAGTTTCCATTTGTAATTGCATTATAAGGAAAAGTTTTTTTCCGCATTTTATAAATAAATAAAATTTTGTTTTATTTTATTATATCTCCTTGCAATGGCATTTGTGAAAATTGATGTTTGTATGTTTCTATGTTAGCAATATGAATTTGATTCTTTCGTTTGTGGTAGTGTCGAGTATTTGCCAAATAAGGAAGATTCTCATCACCCAAATTTCAATTGGACAGAAACTTGGAATCATGCAAGTTGTATTGTATGATGAATGAAAATTTTCATCTTTGGTAAATTAGGACTAATTCCTTGTTCACATGTATATGTGAGTCAAGTGAAGAACTAGGGGATCGGGTACACTGGGTGTGCGCTGGTCAAGATCCACCACAAAGATCGATAAGACTATTCGTCATGATTTACTAAAGTTTACTAAACATGGTTATGCTTACAAGTTTAAGTATAATTCTGAAACATTGCAAAAGGTTCAATGTATGGCAGAACGAATGAGAAGAATCAAATTAGGCAGAAAGATAAAAGTTTCTCCAATCTAAAAAGATGGGAGCGTACTTTAGTATCGTGTTTTATGATCATCTTAATGTTTATGGAAAAACCATATCACAATTGATCCTCTAAAGACATCTTAGTGCATTTGTATGGCTAATAAAAGGAATCGTGAATTGTTGAAATAGTTTAAATCAAGAAGATGAGTCATATTTCGTTCCAAAATCAAGTCTTAGAGTTACACTCCGAGATTGTAAACCTGAGTGACATAATCATAAGAAGGTTTATAATACTTATCAAATGTAGAGTAAAAGTTTACTACTCTTGTACATTTGAAATTGGTAAGTTGTGATGTTTTGGATAAAACAAAGACCAACTAACGCCAATTGTATGAAGTGTTTGTCTTGATTAGAATCCGCACTAACTCTCGAATATTGGTTTGTCAAGTAATGTTCCTTGACAAAGTGAATCATATATGTCAAGAGGTCAGTAGGAGTCTTAAAGATCTTGACAAGTTTCAAGAACTAATCAAGAATAAAACCTATTGTTGAACACTAGCACACGACTTAAGGTTTGTGACCTATCGTGTTGACATATTCTTGTTTCTGTGCCCATTCCAGTTAGAGTTGACTATGAATGTGAGTTCTGAGAGTTCTCAATTGGTTTCATAACAACCTGGAAGCAATGGTAGGCCCTTGTGTTGCCAGGTGGCAAGAAATTAAGATTGTACAAGTTCATTCCATATGAGTTTGGTTTTGTCACTAACCATGTCTTGTGATTATGGTCATGTCAAAGTCACATGGATAGGAACACATACACCATAAAATCTAAGTGTCATAAGGTTTCTCTCCGATTCATGAAAATGATTGTGAGGAAACGCTTTCACTAAATAGATTTTAAGGAGATAGAAATTGTGATATTTGCATTCTCAAATTCAATTATGATTACGGTATCCCTTTTCATAATTCGAATTGTGAGGAATGGCAAATGTCTAAACATTTCATACTTATGGTTGTAAGTTCTAAAATTGTTAAGACACACATATGAGCTATCTAAGGAAAGGTGTATGAGTTTGAAAAGCCTAGATAAAGTCTTATCGAAGCATCTCGTATCAGAAATCTTAACTTTGGTAATGAAAGTCAATAAGTATTGATTTCTAGAAGTCCAGCTGATTTTTTGAATACATGTCAAAGCTAGTGGGAGCATAAGTGTTATGCTAGTAAGATAATAATTTTTTATGCTAGTGGGAGCATAATTATTATGGTAAGTGTTGCAAGTTAGCAATGTTAATTATAGAAAACAAAGGTTTCAATTTGCAAGTTGCAGAGTCTAAAAGGTTGTTTTGCTATAATTAAGGGAGAGGAATTCATACTTCATTTCAAATCTAAAAGCTTAGATTGAGATTTTAATCAATTTTAGTCATATATATATGAAGGTTATGTTGGAATGGTTCAACATAAGGAAATTCTATATATGGAAATGTTAATTGCGTTCTCAAATTTGATTATGATTATGGCACCCCTCTTCATAATCAAAATTATGAGAACATGGCAAATAGAAATATTATAGCAAAAGACTAATTAAGCATCATGTCTTTATGTTAGACATTATGAATCGTGTCCCATATGCTTCGGGTATAGGATCGATTCATATGCTATAATATTCTTGTGTTCTAATTTTACGAATGCCTAGGGCATTAAGAGGGAAAAAGGAATAGAACCGGATATGACTAAAGTGGTTAAACAACTGTTAAGGACAATCTAAGGTTCGTCAAGGATTGGTCGCTTAAGGACAGTTGGAAGTATAGTAATGGATGGACCGTATTGATACTATTATGAATAGACAGGAGTCTATTAAAAATGAGTTTTCGTATGGCAAATATGGAATGTTTCCATATTGGGAGTTGAAGAATAGATGAAAAAGTTAGAAACTTTTATGCAAGAAGGATGTTCAAAGGAATGTACTTTGAATTTGAGACTTCATTTCCATGGAATTGTCTTGTAACAATCTCCAAAGGAATATTTTGTAATATCATTGGTCAAGTCTCTATGACTTTTGGCACCTAGACATTACAAAAGAATCTTTGCATGATAGTTTAGAATCTAACACTTTCTAGCAGTGACAAGAATTTGGAATTCTTACACTTGCGATAAGGATTTGGAAATTTGAAATGAGCATCATTGAAATGTTTTTCAATTGATCTATTTCACAAAGTAAGGACCATAGACAAACATAGTGTGGATGCTTGGAGCATGGCATAATTATTGTTTTAATTCAAGTATTTAGTTGATTATTCGAAACATTATACAATGAATAATGAGTAATCAATATGACTAAAAAGTGTTTGGGCCATATAGGATTAGTATTATTCTTGTGTTTCACTATGCATGTTTTCACTTCCCGAATAACTAGGTTATTCAAACCATCCACAGTCGATCATACTTTGGAAGTAGGTATTGAGGCAAGACTGTCATGAATGGGTCTATAGTTTGTCTAGGACAAGTTTGCTACAGTGTTCATGAGTGCTCCAGGAATAAGATTCGAGTATTGGATTCAACCCATGCTCATTTGAATCACTTCATGGATTTTATCACGAGTGATCATGAGACGATAATATCTTATATTCTTCAAACGAAGACGTGTGAGTAGTAGTTGCGATTCGGTTGCACATTGACATATCTAAACGCACCAGTAACTTAAAATCACGGCCAGAAAAGAATGATTTAATTTATGCTTTTAAAATAATTTTCAGAGTAATCCTTTGATTAAAAGAGTTGCGGAATTTGTCCCCAAAACACTACATGATAAAATAAGGTTTATCAAAGCATTTCTTAAAGAAATGTATTTTCATTATATATTAAAACTCGGGATGTCATGTTCCGATACAGACCCAAAAGCATAAACAATACAACATAGACCTTACACAGTTACATATAACTACTGGTCTATAATCCAAAAATATCTTGACAATGTCATCCAACTTATGCTCTCGCGCCACTACCTGTAATACAAAGAAACTGAGTGGGTCAGGCTTGGAAGCCTGGTGAGCATATAGGGTTTTCAACCCACAATAAATAATTATATTTAATTTCACCAACCAATAATAACCCGATTACCCATTCCCGTTATCCTCACTTTACGTCCCTAAAACAACAGCTATTACAAGGGACCTAGTCTAGGATTTTCATCGGGGTGGACATTACTGCGAAGGAGTTTCCTCCACAATAAATGCCCTAAAGGCAACCATGAGGGGGATGGAGTACACCGGTGAACACATCGTTCACAAACACCTACAGGTTATGAGCCTGCTAGCGTTCCGCTAGACTGTCTAGAAGGAGTCCGTGGTCGTCATCCATACTCCGCTAGATGACTAGATCAACAACAACATCGAGGCTTCTCATCATTTTATTTTATCACACACCAACTGTCTACCCATGTTCTACCCAACATATTAGTAGATAAAATATATACATTTATATACAGCTTAAAACCTGTACAAAACATCCATTCAACAACTAGTTCAAATAAACAAATAATATACAAACACATAGCACGTATTTTATAAGAATACTTCATATCTATGTGCTAGAAGAAAACGAATATACACTCACTTGATCAGAAGATGATCGGACAGTACTACGGCTCTAAGAGTAGTGTTCTTCGGTGAAACCGGGATGCTTTCTTGAAAACCGGGCTCCTCGCAAGCAGAGCTTCGGCTCGGAAACTCTTTTCTTCTCAGGATCTTCGGGCTTCGGGACTCGCTTACATTTATATACAGCTTAAAACCTGTACAAAACATCCATTCAACAACTAGTTCAAATAAACAAATAATATACAAACACATAGCACGTATTTTATAAGAATACTTCATATCTATGTGCTAGAAGAAAACGAATATACACTCACTTGATCAGAAGATGATCGGACAGTACTACGGCTCTAAGAGTAGTGTTCTTCGGTGAAACCGGGATGCTTTCTTGAAAACCGGGCTCCTCGCAAGCAGAGCTTCGGCTCGGAAACTCTTTTCTTCTCAGGATCTTCGGGCTTCGGGACTCGCTTCGGGTCGCTTCGGGTCTCGGGATGATACTGGGGGCTTCAAGGGGTTAAAATAGGGCTTAGAGAGAGTATCGGGAGTGAGAGAGAAGAGATTGAGCAACCAAACTCGGCTGCCCCTTGATTTCTATTTATAGGGCCAACATTCTGTATTCAAGTCGTGAGTTTTAAGTGTTCACGTCGTGAGCACAGTAGGTCACTGTGTTCGTCATTCGTCCACTTTCTCTGGAGAACGTCCAGTCTGTTCTCACGTCGTGAGCACTGTGCTCACCTCGTGAGTTCTGACACAGCCTCGAATATTGTGTTCCGAACTTCAGAAATTCATATCTTTCACATACGAGCTCCGTTTTCGACGTTCTTTATATCCACGCATAGGTGAGATCATGCTCTACAACTCTCGTTTAGACTCCGTTGGCTAATTTTGACTTTATTTTTAATATATTATTTTTAGTAGGCCGGGACAGGAAAACTCCGTTATAAATCCATAACTTCTTCATCCGACGTCCGTTTTCGTCTGTCTTTTTACCGTTGCACAACTATTGACGAGTATTCGATTCTCGTTTAGATTGTTTCGGCTAGAAATCACTCGATCTCAAAATCGAACTTCGGGCTGCATACTGCTAAGCTGAAACTTAGAAAAATCATAACTTCCTCATACGAAGTCATATTTAGACGTTCTTTTTATGCACGCTCTCGGTTTAACATATTCTACGAATTTCATTTATATCACTAAGGGTAAATATTGCTCTATCTTAAATTTATATTTTACGTCATTCAACGTCGTGCCGGTTCTGTCGCGAAACTTCGACAGGTCATAACTTCTTCGTTATAACTCGGATTTCAGCATTCTTTATATATTCGGAAACCTCGTCACGACTACTATGCCTTCATGTATCAATATCGGGTTTATCTAACATTTCATTTTTGACGCTTATTTTTATCCTTAATTCATTTAAGTCACACAATTAAGCACAAAACACATAATACTCAAATAATACATCTTTATTATTTCAAGACGGGTTACAAAGGTTAACCTAGACTATTACATCATCATTAATTCCTAGCCTAGAAACACGGGGGTTACAATTCTCTATACCTTAGAATGATTCCATCCCCGGAATCACACATCAACAAACAAATGCGGATAGCGACTCATCACGTCGCTCTCCGTCTCCCAGGTGAGATTTGGCCCATTCGTATGTTTCCAACGGACAAGCACTAATTCGACCATCTTGCGTTGCAACTTCTTAGTCTTTCGGTCAACGATTGCCTCTGGTTCTTCATATAACCTTTTGTTCTCACCAATTCTTAACTCAGAAATTGGAATTATATCGGGAACTTCTCCCGTGAACTTCCTCAAATAACACACATGAAAAGTGTTATGAATTCCATTCAGTTCTTCGGGTAATTCGAGCTTGTATGCTTGATTCCCGATCCTCTGAAGAACTTTAAATGGTCCAATAAACCTTGGACTTAATTTTCCCCTTTTACCAAACCTTATAAGTCCCTTCCGCGGCGAGACCTTAAGCAAAACCAAATCTCCAACTTCAAAAGTCATCGGTCTTCGCTTGTTGTCAGCATAGCTCTTTTGACGATCCTGAGCTGCTAACATTCTCTCCCTAATTATTTTCAACTTTTCAGCAGTTTGATGGACTATCTCCGATCCCATAAACTGTTTTTCCCCAGCCTCAAGTCAACAAGACGGCGTACGACATTTTTGTCCGTACATAGCTTGATAAGGTGCCATCTTTATGCTCGAGTGGAAAGTATTTTTGTAGGAAAATTCTACCAAAGGTAAATGTTCATCCCAGTTACCTTGGAATTCCAGGGTACATGCTCTCAGCATATCTTCAAGCGTTTGTATCGTTCTTTCGCTCTGACCATCAGTCTGTGGATGGTAAGCTGTACTCAAACACAACTTGGTACCCAATTCCTCTTGTAGACTTCTCCAAAATCTTGAGGTGAAACGGCTGTCACGATCTGATACAATCGTTAACGGAACACCGTGAAGCCTCACAATTTCCTTCACGTAAGAATTCGCAAACTTATCCATAGACCATTTCTCATTAGCTGCTATGAAATGCGCACTCTTAGTGAATCGATCAACGACCACCCAAATCATGTCGTGACCATTCTTCGTTCTGGGCAGTTTAGTGACAAAATCCATTGTGATGTCTTCCCACTTACCCATAGGTACAGGTAAAGGTTCTAAACTCCCGTATGGTTTCTGATGTTGTGCCTTGACTCTCGCATAGGTCATACACTCCGCCACATACTTCGTAATGTGGAGCTTCATCGTCGGCCACCAGTAATAGGGTTTCAGGTCCCTATACATTTTAGTGCTGCCAGGATGAATTGAGTACATGGTTTTGTGAGCTTCTTCCATCATAAGATCTCTTATTCCTCCTGACTTAGGTACCCAAATACGATCTTGGAATACCTTCAGTCCATGACCGTTTGTACCGAACACTAACGTTTTGCCGAAACGTTCCTCCTTTCGGTCATTCTTTTCAGAAGCTTCTTCTTGAGCTTTCTTTATACTTTCCACAATGGTTGAGACAACTTCTATTCTCAATGCTCTTGGCCTTTTTCTTTCAAGATTGACTTTCCGACTGAGAGCATCAGCGACAACATTTGCTTTACCGGGGTGGTAAAGTATCTCACAGTCGTAGTCCTTGAGTAACTCTAGCCAGCGTCGTTGCCTCATATTTTATTCCTTCTGATTAATGAGATATTGGAGACTCTTATGATCAGTAAAAAGTTTGCACTTCGAGCCATAGAGGTAATGCCTCCATATTTTCTGTAACCCCCGTAGATCCGGCTAGTCAATTTAGAGACAATAAGTGTCGAAAACGACTTTTTGATAGAAGATTATTTAGAAGGAATAATCTTAACCAAGTGGTAGTATATGTTACAAGGGTTCCGTACATATAAAGAACGCCGAAATCCGAGTTATAACGAAGAAGTTATGGCTCGTCGAAGTTTTGCGGCAAAACTGGCACGACACCGGGAGACGTAAATAGTGAAATTACGATGGAGGACTTTTTAGCCTTAGTGATCTAAACGAAATTTGTAGTATACGTTAAACTGAGAATATAAAAAAAAGAACGCCCAAATCTGACTTCGTATGAGGAAATTATGAATTTTCTAAGATTTGGCTTAGCAGTGCACGGCCCGAAACTCGAATTTTAGTTCGAGCGGTTTTTGGCTTACGCGACCTAAATGAGAGTTGATGATCTCATTAATAGGAACTCAACGATAAACAAAGAGACGAAAATGGAGTCTATATGAAGAAGTTACGGATTTTACGCGGACATTTAACAATGTAATCTTCTCATACTATTAAATTTAAAATCGGTCGAGAATTAGCCAATGGAGTCAAAATCAAAGTTGTAGATCTTGTCTTTACCTACGCGTGGATATAAAGAACGTCAAAAATGGAGTTCGCATGCGAAAGTTATGAATTTTTAAAGATTGGCTGTTTTACCTGCGTCCGGCGCCACGTGTCAGCACCAGACTTCGCCTTGGAGCCTACGCAAGGTTCACGACGTGAGCACCCTTTCTCACGATGTGAATTGGCCCAGACATCCTATAAATAGAGGCGTAAATCACCCCCAAAACTCACACCTTTCATACTCTTTCTCTCCCATTACCCCAAAACCCTCTTCCCCCTTCCCTAGCACCTCCTAGGTGTTAGAGGCGAGTCCTAGAGCGCCGGAAGGCTACGAGAAAAAGAGCTTTCGGTTCGGAAGTTCTGCCCCTGCAGAGCCCGGCTCCTAGCCAAACCCCTGGTAAGTGAGATATGCTTACCCTACCTTAAGTATAGCTTATGTTTAAATATAGTAATGTTATTAGGACCTTATAATAAACATATGGGCTATTATTATGAGTTATATAAGAGTGTTACTTAACGCTTATATAATTTTAATAATAGCTAGACTACTAATTAGTCACAGTTAACGTTAGACTAAACCCTAGTGGTATTGATACTAGCTTTTGTCAAGGGAAAATTGTTTTGAGATAACGAAGTGTTGTCCGAGTACCGAGTCACCACCTTACCAGGTGAGTGCATAGTTACTTTCATCTTACACATAGATATGAAGTATTTTATATAAATTACGTGCTATGTGTGCATATTATCTGTATACTTGCTATCTATGCTGGATGAACGATTTTATACAAGTTTTATATGATTTAAACTGTATATGTATTTATATCTACATAATATGTTGGGTAAAAAATAGGTAGATGAAATATGAGTTGGATGATGAGTTGAGAGGTGATATAGACCATGAGGTAAGGGTGAGAGGTGGACGATGTGAGAAGCCTTGTTCCCAAATGTTGGCCCCGTCATCTAGCAGAGTATGGATGACAACCACGGACTATTCTAGACAGCCCAGTGGAACACTAGCAGGCTCGCAACCTGTAGGTGTTGTGAACGATATGTTCACCCGGTGTACTCTAAACCCTGGCGACCATGTAGACTTGGTGCCTAAACCTTGGCGATCATGCAGACTTGGTGGCTAAACCTTGGCGATCATGCAGACTTGGTGCCTAAACCCTGGTGAGTATGCAGACTTAGTGCCTAAACCCTGGCGACTATGCGGACTTAGTGCATGTTGTATAAATCCTGGCGACTATGCAGACTTAGTGCCTAAACCCTGGTGATGATGGACTTCGTGCCGATTCCTTAGGATGATCCTTAGGAATGAATGAACGAGGAATAGTTGATTCTTAGGGTAGATCCTTAAGAGCAAAGAAGATAATGGGGATGGGTAATTGGGTTGATTGTTTGATGTTTAAACATAATAATTATATTATTGTGGGTTGAAAACCCTATGTACTCACCAGGTTTCCCAACCTGACCCACTCCAGCTTATTTATATCACATGTGTTGATATGAAGTCACATTACACTGAGAGATTAAGGAGATATAAATCACTAGTGATAATGAATTTAAGTTCTGTTTATGCTTATGCTTCTGTATTGACGATGACATCCCAAATGTTTTAAAATGAATAAAAATACTTTTCTTCGGAAATGCCCTGATAACGTATTTATCATGTTTCACTAGGAACAAATTCCGCACATTTTTATTAAAAATAGGTACTCTTTTTTTTATAAGGCATAAACAAAATCGGTCTTTTCTGGCCGTGAAAATGGGGATGTCACAGTTGGTATCAGAGCATTAGTTTAAGCGAACTAGGAATATGGATTTATTTTTATACTTAAACTTTGAATGCTAAGCAATGATTGTGAGGAGTGTGTCTAATAAAATTTAGGTAATACACCTGAATAGACACAAGCACTAGCTAATTTAGGTAAAATGTCTAACATGTTTTTATGTGCTAAATGATTTATGATGTTTTATGATGCTAAATGTCTGATCGGATCTATGGTCTGTTGCCGACCGGATCTGGAAATTTTATGTGCTCAGGTTTCTAAACGTTTAATTACAATATTAGAACTGGCATGTAACTTTTTGGAGTAATAAGGAGGAATACGCGTCTAAATCTTCCTCTATCTATATTCTCGTCTCAATACACCGAATGCCTTCTTTGGTGTATAGAATGTCATGATAAGGACTCATAGCAGACTGAGCAAATGAAGGAAATGAGAAGGCTTATGATATTGAATGATACCTATCGGCAGATATTTTAAGAGTGATATCTTGCCTTTAGAACGCGTCTAAGAAATAATACGTCTAGTACGGGAGAAGTACACTTTCGATTAGCAGAAAGAAAGATTTTTTTTTGTATAATCCATGAATTTATCCCATCGTCTGACATTTCCATCACCAACCAAGTTGAATCAGAATTGATGATTGAAGATACGCATGGAAGAAGTCCTAGTAGAGTCTAGGGAAAATTATGTGATTGTTTGGACACATTTGTATGTGTTAAAATTGTTTTTGTGGTAATAATTTGGAGAACTGCGAGACAATACTTCGGACGAGTATGAGTAGGTGTCAATGGTAGTAGAGGCCTATACTACCGGAAGCACAGGACTCACACTTGGATCAGGGAAAGTCACAAGGTTACCAAGAAGCTAGTAATTGATTCCGTTTTGTTCATGTATGTCGTTACCATCGTTTCGGTAATGACTAAGAAAATGATTGTTATTTCGACCCTAGTGGTCATATCAAATTGAGTCCGTCTACGATGAGTATGTTACGTGGTTCAGAGAACCAATTTCGATGTAGCATCTGACTTAAGCCAAGAAGATTGAAGTAAAAGATAATCGAAGCAGTATCGCACTCATAGTTAAAGAAGTTGGTAGCTAGAAATGCTACATGTTGAAATGTGATTATATCACATTAGAACACGAAGAAAAGTATATTCCATTCCGGAATTTGACTCTAAGAGACCTGAGTCTAAGCAATGCAACATACGTTGAGAGGTCATTAGAACGTGACCCATCGGTCTATTATGGAAATCGAATAACTTATCTTAAGTTTGTTAAGAAGAAGAAGGAGTCTCCAATAAGGAAAAGGAGTGTGAATCAAAGGTCATGATTAAAGGTCTAACATGAGACAGAGAGCGGGAGCGAGATCGAGCGCCGCCTGCAGTCAAGAAGTCAAAGAGTTAGATACGCATTCGAAGGAACATAGAAGTTACGATTATTACCTAGGATGAAGAGATAACGTATGGAGTCATTATACAACCCTGTTTCGTTGATGATTCTGGGATGTAATCATCCTAAGGGGGAGATAATTGTAACGCCCGTAGATCCGGGCTAGTCAATTTAGAGACAATAAGTGTCGAAAACGACTTTTTGATAGAAGATTGTTTAGAAGGAATAATCTTAACCAAGTGGTAGTATATGTTACAAGGGTTCCGTACATATAAAGAACGCCGAAATCCGAGTTATACGAAGAAGTTATGGCTCGTCGAAGTTTTGCGGCAAAACCGGCACGGCACCGGGAGACGTAAATAGTGAAATTACGATGGAGGACTTTTTAGCCTAAGTGATCTAAACGAAAGTTGTAGTATACGTTAAACCGAGAACATACAAAAAAAGAACGCCCAAATCTGACTTCGTATGAGGAAATTATGAATTTTCTAAGATTTGACTTAGCAGTGCACGACCCGAAACTCGAATTTTAGTTCGAGCGGTTTTTGGCTTACGCGACCTAAATGAGAGTTGAAGATCTCATTAATAGGAACTCAATGATAAACAAAGAGACGAAAACGGAGTCTATATGAAGAAGTTACGGATTTTACGCGGACATTTAACAGTGTAATCTTCTCATACTATTAAATTTAAGATCGGTCGAGAATTAGCTGATGGAGTCAAAAGGAAAGTTGTAGATCTTGTCTTTACCTACACGTGGATATAAAGAACGTCAAAAACGGAGTTCGTATGCGAAAGTTATGAATTTTTAAAGATTGAGTGTTTTACCTGCGTCTGGCGCCACGTGTCAGCACCAGACTTCGCCTTGGAGCCTACGCAAGGCTCACGACGTGAGCACCATTTCTAATGACGTGAATCTGCCCAGACATCCTATAAATAGAGGCGTAAATCACCCCAAAACTCACACCTTTCATACTCTTTCTCTCCCATTACCCCCAAACCCTCTTCCCCCTTCCCTAGCACCTCCTAGGTGTTAGAGGCGATTCCCAAAGCGCCGGAAGGCGCCGAGAAGAAGAGCTTTCGGTTCGGAAGTTCTACCCCTGCAGAGCCCGGCTCCTAGCCAAACCCTTGGTAAGTGACATATGCTTACCCTACCTTAAGTATAGCTTATGTTTAAATATAGTAATGTTATTAGGACCTTATAATAAACATATTGGCTATTATTATGAATTATATAAGAGTGTTACTTAACGCTTATATAATTTTAATAATAGCTAGACTACTAATTAGTCGCAGTTAACGTTAGACTAAACCCTAGTGGTATTGATACTAGCTTTTGTCAAGGGAAAATTGTTTTGAGATAACGAAGTGTTGTCCGAGTACCGAGTCACCACCTTACCAGGTGAGTGCATAGTTACTTTCATCTTACACATAGATATGAAGTATTTTATATAAATTACGTGCTATGTGTGCATATTATCTGTATACTTGCTATCTATGCTGGATGAACGATTTTATACAAGTTTTATATGATTTAAACTGTATATGTATTTATATCTACATAATATGTTGGGTAAAAAATAGGTAGATGAAATATGAGTTGGATGATGAGTTGAGAGGTGATATAGACCATGAGGTAAGGGTGAGAGGTGGACGATGTGAGAAGCCTTGTTCCCAAATGTTGGCCCCGTCATATAGCAGAGTATGGATGACAACCACGGACTATTCTAGACAGCCCAGTGGAACACTAGCAGGCTCGCAACCTGTAGGTGTTGTGAACGATATGTTCACCCGGTGTACTCTAAACCCTGGCGACCATGTAGACTTGGTGCCTAAACCTTGGCGATCATGCAGACTTGGTGGCTAAACCTTGGCGATCATGCAGACTTGGTGCCTAAACCCTGGTGAGTATGCATACTTAGTGCCTAAACCCTGGCGACTATGCGGACTTAGTGCATGTTGTATAAATCCTGGCGACTATGCAGACTTAGTGCCTAAACCCTGGTGACGATGGACTTCGTGCCGATTCCTTAGGATGATCCTTAGGAATGAATGAACGAGGAATAGTTGATTCTTAGGGTAGATCCTTAAGAGCAAAGAAGATAATGGGGATGGGTAATTGGGTTGATTGTTTGATGTTTAAACATAATAATTATATTATTGTGGGTTGAAAACCCTATGTACTCACCAGGTTTCCCAACCTGACCCACTCCAGCTTATTTATATCACATGTGTTGATATGAAGTCACATTACACTGAGAGATTAACGAGATATAAATCACTAGTGATAATGAATTTAAGTTCTGTTTATGCTTATGCTTCTGTATTGACGATGACATCCCAAATGTTTTAAAATGAATAAAAATACTTTTCTTCGGAAATGCCCTGATAACGTATTTATCATGTTTCACTGGGAACAAATTCCGCACATTTTTATTAAAAAGAGGTACTCTGGTTTTTATAAAGCATAAACAAAATCGGTCATTTCTGGTCGTGAAAATGGGGATGTTACATTTTCAGAGCAAATACTACCGCTGCTAACTTTAAATCATTAGTGGAGTAGCTCTTTTCATGCTCTTTTAGCTGTCGAGACGCATATGCTATCACCTTTTCCCTTTGGGTCAAAACACAACCCAACCAACACCAGACGCATCGCTATAGACAGGGAAGTTTTCAACTCCATCGGGTAGAGAAAGAATCGGTGCTTCACATAGCTTCTTCTTTAGAAACTCGAATGCTTCTTTGTGCTTATCACTCCAAGGATAAGTAGCTCCTTTGTGAGTCAAAGCTGTTAATGGAGTAGCGATCGAAGAAAAGCCTTGGATAAACCTTCGGTGATATCCGGCTAATCCTAAAAAGCTTCGGATCTCCGTGGGACTTTTCGGTTGTTCCCACTTCATCACAACTTCAATCTTTGCTGGATCAACAATTATTCCTTCTTGGTTGACCACGTGACCCAAGAATTGGACTTCTCGAATCCAAAAATCATATTTGGAGAACTTAGCATACAACTTCTCCTTCTTCAAGACTTCTAACACTTCTCGCAAGTGTTGGCCATGCTCCTCTTGGCTTTTCGAGTAAATCAGAATGTCATCTATGAACACTATCACAGATTTATCAAGGAACGGATTACAAACTCTGTTCATTAAATCCATGAATGCTGCTGGAGCATTGGTTAGTCCAAACGACATAACCAAAAACTCGTAGTGTCCATATCGTGTTATGAATGCAGTTTTCTCGATATCCTGCTCTCTCACCTTCAGCTGATGATATCCTGACCTTAGGTCGATCTTTGAAAAAATAACTTGAACCTTGTAGTTGATCGAACATATCATCAATCCTCGGCAATGGATATCTATTCTTTATCGTTGCCTTATTTAGCTCTCTATAGTCAATGCACATTCTCATACTCCCATCTTTCTTTTTCACGAATAACACCGGAGTTCCCCAGGGTGATGAACTAGGTCTAATGAAACCTTTGTCCAACAACTCCTGAAGTTGCATCATCAGCTACTTCATCTCCGTTGGCGCTAGTCGGTAAGGTGCTTTTTCTATTGGTGTGATTCCTGGTAACAAGTCAATACGGAATTCTACTTGTCGATCAGGCGGTAATCCAGGAAGATCTTCGGGAAATACTTCCAGATAATCACACACCACCGGAATGTTCTGCACCTCCTTTTTCTCCTTCTTTGTGTCAATCACGAATGCCAAATATGATGTACATCCTTTGGCCAAACACTTTCTGGCTTTCATTACAGAAATGATCCCAGAACTTACTCTACGTTTGTCCCCATACACCATAAATGGTTCTTTCCCTAGCGGGTTTACTTTGACTATCTTCTCTCTGCACAATATCTCGGCGTCATTGGCGCTAAGCCAATCCATTCCCAACACGATGTTGAAACCATTTAGTTCGATAGGCAATAATTCCTTGTGGAACTTATTCCCATTCAGGTCGATTAAGATGTTTTTCATACGATGGCTAACAGGTATAAACTTTCCACTAGCAACTTTGACTAATAAAGCATTATCTAGTTTATTGACAGGCAAAGCTAGTTTTCTACCAAATTCATGCGAAATAAAGGAGTAGTTGGCTCCAGAATCAAATAAAATTTGGGCAGGCAATTCGTTTACGAGAAAGGTACCTGAAGCGACATCAGCTTCTTCTTTGGCAGCTTCCAGTGTCATCTGGAAGGCTCTCGCCTTCGGCTTTGGTGGAATGTTGGGTTTTGCTGCCTCCTTCTTTTTCGGACAATCCCTCAAGATGTGCCCCTCCTCACCACAACCATAGCAAACTTTCTTGGTAAGGGTGCATTCGTTGGCATAGTGCCATGGCTTTCCACATTTGAAGCATGTGGCTTCCCCGCCAAATTTCCCAAGATCCTTCTTCTTGCATTTGTCGCACCATTTCGCTTCGCCTCCTCCTCCTCTCGAACTAGACTTCGAGTATTTACCCTTTTTGCTGGACCCCGAGGGTCCGTCGAACTTCCTCTTCTCCCCACCCTCTGACCTCTCCAGACCTTTCTCCCTGATCTGGGTCTCAACATTTCTAGCAACCCAGATGGCGGCTTTCAATGTGGTTGCTTGCTTAACCATTGGACCATAGTCCGCTGGTAGTCCGAGGGCAAACTTATTGACCTTTGAGAGTTCTGTTGGAACTAGGTATGGGATAAGCTTCATCTTTTCCATGAAACTAGCAGCGTATTCAGTAACGCTCATTTTTCCCTTCTTCAAATTCTGAAACTCATTATTGATTTCCAGAAGGTCCTGCTCGGAGCAGTATTGCAATTTGATTTGCACCACGAAGTCTTCCCAAGACATCTTGCTCGCTTCTCCCTTGGGCATAGAGTCAGCTAACAGCTTCCACCAACTCAACACGCCATATTTTAACAAAGAGATCGCAAGAGCGGTCTTCTGCCTGTTGCTGCACTCGCAACTTTCGAACATTGTCTCCATTTCGGAGATCCAGTCCATAACTTGCACATGCGTCGGGCTTCCGGATAGACATGGTGGCTTAGATGCCATGAAATCCTTGTATTTATATCCTCTTCCATCATTTCCTCCATCATGATTGTTTTGTCTAACAATTGGTGGGTTGGCTTGACCAACAGTCCCACTGAAGTTTCCTCCTTCCAACGGCCCTCCATTCACTTCGGGCTCTTCAACTTGAATTGAAAGTTCTTCACGATTTTGTTGAAGCAGACGTCTAGTTTCTTCCATCTGACGATCCAACATCGTCTGAATCATAAATTGTACACCAGCCATTGTCACCGGCTCAAGTGCTGCTGCTACAACAGGTATTTGCTCAATCACTGGTGTTTGAGGCCGTTGATTCCTGTTTTCGTCTGCGTTTCCAACGCCACTTCTTGTTCTTGCCATCGTTGATCTATACACCGAATAAGGTGAATTTAGATCCTTATTCACGATAGATAATTATCCAAATCACTTCGAAAGGTTTACATGCTAGTTCTAATACCGTCGACGCACGCTTACAATCCTAAACACATAAGGTTTCCAGATCCGGTCGGCAACAGACCATAGATCCGAACAAATAATATCATATATGGCAAACATATAACATTTAGCACGTAAAAGCATTTTAGGCAACTTTCCTAAAATAAACTAATGCTCGTGTCTTAAATATAACAGACGCTCATCTCATAATCTTCACTTAGCACTCTAAGTTTAAGTCTAGAAATCCTACAAATTCCTAGTTCGCTTAAACTAATGCTCTGATACCAACTGTGACATCCCCAAAATCACGGCCAGAAAAGACCGATTTAATTTATGCTTTTAAAATAATTTTCAGAGTAATCCTTTGATTAAAAGAGTTGCGGAATTTGTCCCCAAAACAATACATGATAAAATAAGGTTTATCAAAGCATTTCTTAAAGAAATGTATTTTCATTATATATTAAAACTCGGGATGTCATGTTCCGATACAGACCCAAAAGCATAAACAATACAACATAGACCTTACACAGTTACATATAACTACTGGTCTATAATCCAAAAATATCTTGACAATATCATCCAACTTATGCTCTCGCGCCACTACCTATAATACAAAGAAACTGAGTGGGCCAGGCTTGGAAGCCTGGTGAGCATATAGGGTTTTCAACCCACAATAAATAATTATATTTAATTTCACCAACCAACAATAACCCGATTACCCATTCCCGTTATCCTCACTTTACGTCCCTAAAACAACAGCTATTACAAGGGACCTAGTCTAGGATTTTCATCGGGGTGGACATTACTGTGAAGGGGTTTCCTCCACAATAAATGTCCTAAAGGCAACCATGAGGGGGATGGAGTACACCGGTGAACACATCGTTCACAAACACCTACAGGTTATGAGCCTGCTAGCGTTCCACTAGACTGTCTAGAAGGAGTCTCTGGTTGTCATCCATACTCCGCTAGATGACTAGATCAACAACAACATCGAGACCTATTATCATTTTATTTTATCACACACCAACTGTCTACCCATGTTCTACCCAACATATTAGTAGATAAAATATATACATTTATATACAGCTTAAAACCTGTACAAAACATCCATTCAACAACTAGTTCAAATAAACAAATAATATACAAAAACATAGCACGTATTTTATAAGAATACTTCATATCTATGTGTTAGAAGAAAACGAATATACACTCACTTGATCAGAAGATTATCGGACAGTACTACGGCTCTAAGAGTAGTGTTCTTCGGTGAAACCGGGATGCTTTCTTGAAAACCGGGCTCCTCGCAACCAGAGCTTCGGCTCGGAAACTCTTTTCTTCTCGGGATCTTCAGGATTTGGGACTCGCTTCGGGTCTCGGGATGATACTGGGGCTTCGGGGGGTTAAAATAGGGTTATAGAGAGCATCGGGAGTGAGAGATAAGAGATTAAGCAACCAAACTCGGCTGCCCCTTGAAATCTATTTATAGGGCCAACATTATGTATTCACGCCGTGAGTTTTAAGTATTCACGTCATGAGCACAGTAGGTCACTGCGTTCATCATTCGTCCACTTGCTCTGGAGGACGTCCAGTCAGTTCTCACGTCGTGAACACTGTGCTCACCTCGTGAGTTCTGACACAGCCTCGAATATTGTGTTCCGAACTTCAGAAATTCATATCTTTCGCATACGATCTCCGTTTTCGACGTTCTTTATATACACGCGCAGGTGAGATCATGATCTACAACTCTCGTTTAAACTCCGTTGGCTAATTTTGACTTTATTTTTAATATATTATTTTTAGTAGGCCAAGACAGGAAAACTCCGTTATAAATCCATAACTTCTTCATCCGACGTCCGTTTTCGTCTGTCTTTTTACCGTTGCACTACTATTGACGAGATCTTTGATTCTCGTTTAGATTGTTTCGGCTAGAAATCACTTGATCTCAAAATCGAACTTCGGGCTGCATACTGCTAAGCTGAAACTTAGAAAAATCATAACTTCCTCATACGAAGTCAGATTTAGACGTTCTTTTTATGCACGCTCTCGGTTTAACATATTCTACGACTTTCGTTTAGATCACTAAGGCTAAATATCGCTCTATATTAAATTTATATTTTACGTCATTCAACGTCGTGTCGGTTCTGTCGCGAAACTTCGACAGGTCATAACTTATTCGTTATAACTCGGATTTCAGCATTCTTTATATATTCGGAAACCTCGTCACGACTACTAAGCCTTCATGTATCAATATCGGGTTTATCTAACATTTCATTTTTGACGCTTATTTTTATCCTTAATTCATTTAAGTCACACAATTAAGCACAAAACACATAATACTCAAATAATACATCCTTATTATTTCAAGACGGGTTACAAAGGTTAACCTAGACTATTACATCATCATTAATGCCTAGCCTAGAAACACGGGCGTTACATAAAACATATCATTGTGTGTGATTTGATGAGTAAGTACAAGAGAACATTTGGGTCGAAGTTTATCCGTTCCTTTTACCCCATGTGGATAAAAGCGATATTTGTGGACCCCTCGATGATTTAGTGATGACATCAGGCCTGGACTGAATTGATTTGTTCAATTAGTCGGTCGTCATAAATCGGAAATCGGGAAACGATAGATGGACAGATAGAATGATTATAATCCATGTCGCAGTCCATATGATATCTAGAATGGAGGAATATATGATCCCTTATCTAATGGATACGTCATTGACTAGGTCAGAGTTCGACATCGACTTTTAAGAGCTACGATTGCTAGTCGGGTTGGAGTCATGCTTGCAATAATATTTATTAGACTTATCCAAGTGGGAGAGTATTGGATTAGGTGTCTAAGCTCATAACTATTATTGGTATGTACTTGACCCGAGAGTAGCATGGTCCATTTGGGTTGCATGACATCGGAACAATTTGGATAGACTTTTGTGAGAAGAGGATATTTAAGATTTATTAAAATATTATAAGTTCTAATATATTAATATGAAATCATATTATTTAATTAGTATTGATCAAGAATTAGTTTGGAATTAATTTTGTGATCAAAAGAGACTAATTAAATAAATGGGGATTGATTTGGTAAATCATTCATTCTTATAAAGTGGGCTTATGATCCATAGTTTTTCATGTTGGGCTAAACCCATGTGGTGACCCATGGATACTCCATGGAGGTTAAAACCCATAGATCATGAGGAATGTGGAAAGTCATGAGTTACATGGTGTAACCCTAGTTTGCCACACTATATAAGAAACCCCAAGGCTCATGAAATTGGCACTAGTGAGAGAGATAAGAGGGCTAGCCGATTTGTGAGTGGAAGTATCATTCTCTCAAGTTATTCCAATTGTTGGTGGTGTTGTGTGATTCCATTTGAGGTGCAACACTTGGGGCACTAAGCTCTTAAAGGTCTAAGGCTTTCAACTACAAGAAAAGGTATGTTATCTAACTTGTTTTATTACCCATGTATAAAATTTTGTATGCTAGTTAGGGTAATACCTTGGAAAGTTCAAGTTTGCATGTATAATAGAGAAAACATAGATCCAAGGTATTTAGGGTTGCATGTACACCTTAGGAGTGTTAGAATGCTCAAAACCAACATTAAGGATATCTCACGAAAGAATTGTGGGACGAAATTCCCTCTAACGGGGGGATGATGTCACAACTAGCATTTTAGGGCCATGATTTCCTATCCATGTACAAGATAGTTCTGTGTGTAACTATATAACGCTATGTTAAATGTGAACCAAACTTCAAATGTTATATTAGTTTATACATCCAGAAATTGTCTCCAGTCGAAACTTCCTTGTGAAAACTCTAAACCTAATTCAATAAGCTATATCCATTCAACTTTGGGCCTTTAAACCGGAAAATATCTTATTGGGCCTAATGGGCCGGTAACCTCTCGCTTTGGCTCTTTTGGGCCAAACAACCACAATTGGGCCCTAGTTGGGCCGAAATTGATTATTCAACTCTGATTTGGGCCATAAGACACTTAGTGGGCTTTATTGGGCCGTGAACATCTTCTTAGATTCTTATGGGCCGTAAATCACTAATGGAGCTCTTATTGGGCCAAATTCTCAAATGGGTCAACCATTAGGCCGAGAACCTCCTAATGGGCCCTCGTTGGGCCGAAAACTCATCCATGTGACCTCATTTGGACCGAGTCCATTTCTTTTGGGCCTAATAATGGACCGAGATCGTACTTAGGCCCGAACCAAGCCCAAAATCGCCCAAAACATAAATGGCCCAAGTGTTCTCGGCTATCCTTCAAGCCCAAACGATTTTTCTTTCTCCCCTCTCCTAATGGGCCGATCAGTTAGCCCATAAGTAATAAAAAAAGGTGGTGGATATTGTGAGTGCCACCTCTATTTTACATATCATATACCCAAGCAATTATCTTGCATGCATCCATGCATAGATCTTTTAACCATCATGTAATACTCCCCTTCTCTCCCCTCTTCTCCTTATCTCAGCCGAGACCACCATCACCTCCCTCATTCCTCACTTCAAACTCATTCAAAAATTCTCTCATATCTTCCCCTCAAACTCAAAGAAATTCTCTCATTCTTCCCTTCAAATTTTCGAGGATTATGTGTGCATCAAAGAGGTTCCTTCACCCTCTCTTCGTGTTTATGCTCCTAGAACCATCTTGGTTTCAAAAATCTTCCCCAAATCAGCACTCTAGGCCGAAAATCTCCTTCATTTCCCACTTCAAAACCGATCAAACCTCAAGGTGAGCTTCATACCCCTTGTTTTCGTGATTTACTATCTTTTGGGGGAGAGTACAAGCTAGTTTTGTGTAAAATCTTGTTATGTATGCTTGCATGTGTATGTTTTGGATGATATATATGTTATTATGTTGTGATATTATGCTAAAAGCTCCAAAATTTCGAGATTTACCCAAACCTTGAAGTTGTTGGAATAACTTACATTATGTATCTTCTTATGTTTGGTTAAAGATGCTAAGTAAGCTTGAATATTCACAATAAACCTAAAGAAATCATAAAAAGGGGCCATATTTGTCATTTTTCATAAAAGTGGGCTTTATTTGTCATTCTCGGTATTATTGGGCTAAAAGTGTCATTTTTCATAAAAAAAATGGGCTTTTATTGACAATCGGTATTAATTGAGCCTTAGTGTCAATTTTATGTAAAATGGGCCTCTCGTGAACATGTCGTTAACAATCAACTATTTTGATAACAACGATGAAACAACGAACTATTCTGACACTCTCGATAAAAATGATTACATTTTTACTATTTATGAGTTACAGTAAAAAATATACACTCGTATCATTATTTTAACACGAAATAATGAAACACACTATTTGCGTAAAAATTCTGTTAAGGCTCTTGTGAGATGCACCTTCACCGTACCTACCTCCTGGAGGGAGAACGAGAATTTATGTATAGATCTATATGGGGTTGACACCCCACACCTGAGCTGCTCGCTACAGCTTGACAGCCCAGTCTAGGGTGACAAATGCCTTCTAAGAAAACTGACGCCTGAAGAACGTCAAGACATGCACTCTGTCATATTAGTATGGTTATAACGACTCACATAGAGAATAACAAAACTATTATAAGTTTTACGCTGAATATGCATACCACTTAGTTTTGTAAAGTATAACACTGTGTTGATTATTTGTACTATCCACCTCACTCCGGTCTTTGGGTTTAAGACCATAATTTCTCATGACACAGAAAATACAGGATTTTATGGGAATCACCATCTATACATTTTTTCAAACAAGATAAAACAAGGATACACATGCTATAATACAAGATTTGAAACAAAACTCAAAAACTATTTTTACAGAAAATATCGGATTTTTTGGAGTTTTCAAACCATTGTAAAGTTTTCATATAAACATGCTTATGAACTCACCAACATTTTATATGTTGACGCTTTTCAAAATAACTTGTATTATTAGGAACTCATTAAGCAGGTTGGCAGCTTTGGACTTTTAGGAATTTGCTGTATTTTGTTTTCACCATACACTTGTTAGTTTTTGGGATGTAATTTATGAATAGATACAATGATGCAAACCATGTACGATGTTATATTTTATGTATGCTGATGATGATTGTCTATGTTTCATTTATATAAACTTGTTATGATATTACAAGATGAAGTCATTCGCCCTCGGACGTTTCCTGTAACAACATAAATTCCCAAAACAATTTTTCATGTTCAATCATAATAAATTTCATAAGAACAATTTCAAAACCCATTGTATCACATATTAACTCAATAAACAACCCCAGAATCTCAAGTACATAAATCTTCATCAGTGTGTACGGATCATGCCGGCACCTTCCCGCGATCCTCGCTAGTACCTGAAACACATAACACAACAACTGTAAGCATAAATGCTTAGTGAGTTCCCCAAAATACCAATACGCACATACGCCACTCAAGGCTATAAGACCTTCCGGTCTCTGTGTCTCAGAGGACTTCCGTCCCACAACCCTGGTAGACCTTCCGGCCTTACCCGTAATGACCTTCCGGTCCATATCATCCCGACCTTCCGGTCCACATCATGATGACCTTCCGGTCCTTATCATTCATAACATACATAGCACATACATATCACATAACAGCATACAACACATACATCTCATAGCATATAAGACCTTCCGGTCACATATAGGTACCACTCTAGGTACAGTATAGTGAGAAGACTCACCTCGTACGATGTCGGATAACCTCTCGTGCTCGATAACCCGTCCTAGCCTCCTCCTATTAACATAATAACATTCCTGATCAATACCCTCTCATAGGCTCATCTCTAAAGATTGGGTAGAAGGCCATTCTACCCCTCCCTGAACTCTCCTGAATCAGCTTGACCAAACCCTAAGGTCAACTGAAGTCAACGGTCAAACTTTGACCCGACTCGTCGAGTGCACGTGGGCGACTCGGCGAGTCCATGCGGGTCCTCTGAATCCTTCTAGCCTCACCTGGCACGTCGATTCATCCCTTCACTCGACGGGTTACACCTGTCACGAATCGCGGGGCAACCCCGACTCGACTCGTCGAGTCCCCTTATGGACTCGGCGAGTTCCTTCCATGGCCAACTAGTAGATCTAACCTTCTAGCATTCAAAAGTCACGTAAAGGTTCGAACTTTAGGCCCATGCATCACACTATCATCTCTAAATGCCAAAATAACCCTTAATATAATGACCTAGGCCCCAAAACTCATAAAGGATTGCATAAAGCTGAAGAATAGGGACTATCTGGACCTCTTAAGGTCCAAATCTAATGCTTATTCCACATTGGGACCTCATATACTCCATATTATCTATAAGAAAAGGTGTCAAGAAACCCTAGACTCATGCCATCAACATCATACAGAAGGAAAGGTCCGATTTATTACCTCAAAGTGAAGCTCCTTGCTTCAAAATCTCAGGATGTCAACCTCCTCTGGTCCCTCATGCTAGAACCCTCCTTCTCCTTTGCAATGTCACACCAAAAAGGCTCAAGATGGATCTTCTTCACTCTTTAAGCTCTCTGGTTCGAAAGGAGTCTCTCAAGGGTGTAGGTGACCGCCACTACAGGCCATAAGGACCTTTAAATAGGTCCCAAACCCGGACAATTAGGGTTTTCCTTAACAGCGCTGACTCGGCGAGTCCAATACCCGACTCATCGAGTTCCTTCATTAAACTGATCACCAAGTCACGATTCTACTCGACGAGTCGAGGCGTCAACTCGTCGAGTCACTCTTCATAACTCAAGAAGAAATACTCAAATTGTCATGCCTGGAAATCTAGATGTTACAATTCTCCCCCACTTGAAATAGATTTCGCCCTCGAAATCGCTCCTCAAACCACATAGATAGAAACCAAACACTCGAAAAGCACCACTGAGAGGTTCTCACACCAAAACGATATCTTCCCCCATGAATACCTGGATCCGACCAAGAACTCCAAATTTGGAACAAAACCGGCCCCTCTGTCGCTAAAATCCCCTTTCTGACCTTCCTAGAATCGGGAACTCTAATGGCCTGGCCTGCCACCAGACCGCCCACTCATGCTATCACTATGATATTTGCTCCTCGAACATCAAACCCTGCTAACTCACTGCTCCGCTGATTCTCACAAGACAAAATCCGATAATCGGCTACCGATCACTCGTACCAACGTACCAAAACGGTCCGAATCACGCCCCAAGAAACGAAAGGGTTTACATCCCACCAGGGTTCATTCACTGAACTACTATCAGAATCCATCCGATCAATAAACTTTCAACATCCTGTTCCCTGCCACAAGAAAATCATGCTCGCTCAGAAGTCCTCAGACATCTAAAATCATAAGCCTCAGCTGCATCCCTCGTATCCCTTTTTAACATTAAGTACCAGGTCTGATCTTGACCCAACAGTTGAACCTCCAGGTCATCCGTTGCATTATCCCAACCGTCTCCATGGTTTCCTTCTTACTATAACCACATCGGCCCAATGTGA
The DNA here is from genome assembly GCF_052849685.1 of Lactuca virosa. NCBI lineage: Eukaryota > Viridiplantae > Streptophyta > Magnoliopsida > Asterales > Asteraceae > Lactuca > Lactuca virosa. The sequence continues at coordinate 148,015,063 of NC_136432.1, read as the reverse complement.
CACTCAAGTAACGAAGTTCGCTTAACCCTACGCGAATGCTACCTTCCCATCTGGAGATCGACTCGGCACCGACCTCTGTCATCTGTTACTCATCGTTCCATGCTACTTGCGGTACCTCCCGTACCCGGGTACTGACCCACACATGTCTAAGACATCAGATGACAAACAATACTCCTCAACATGGAACCCACCTCAGAATCCAGAATCTCATCTCACCTATCCAACGCACCACCAGAGCCAAACTCAAACTCGAGAGTTTTGTCCGACCCAGAGTTGGAACCACTCGTCCCAATGAAACACCCAACTCAAAGCTCATTTCCCGCAACCCATGCGTACCTCACTTATCCCATTCTTTTGGATTGCGATTACCACCTTACTCAGAACATAATAACTCCCTATCATTGAGGAGACCCCGGTCTCGCCCCTGGTCCGACCACCAGGTTCCCAAGAAAACTCATAAATTGGGGCCACCCCATGCCTAAAACTCTTCTGCGCCCTGCTCTGATCAAAGAGTACTTTATCATGACAACTTCTCGCTGACTAGTGTGTACTACGTCTTCTCGTAGCATCACATCAACCTCTCACTGACTGGTGAGTACTGCGGCTTCCCGCAGTATCACCACAACCTCTCACTGACTGGTGAGTACTACGGCCTCCCGTAGTATCACCACAACCTCTCACTGACTGGGGAGTACTACGGCTTCCCGTAGCATCACAACAACCTCTGACTAGTAAGTACTATGGCTTCCCGTAGCATCACAACAACCTCTGACTAGTGAGTACTACGGCTTCCCGTAGCATCACAACAACCTCTGACTAGTGAGTACTACGGCTTCCCGTAGCATCACAACAACCTCTGACTAGTGAGTACTGCGGCTTCCCGTAGCATCACAACAACCTCTGACTAGTGAGTACTACGGCTTCCCGTAGCATCACAACAACCTCTGACTAGTGAGTACTACGGATTCCCGTAGCATCACAACAACCTCTGACTAGTGAGTACTACGGCTTCCTGTAGCATCACAACAACCTCTGACTAGTGAGTACTACGGCTTCCCGTAGCATCACAACAACCTCTGACTGATTCACAATCCGTGGATCGATCATAGATAGGTGTATGCACTTACCCAAATTATGCATCACTATATCTGGCGGCAATCTTCATAACAAAACACCCTTCCCTGCTACGATCCATATTCTTGGACAATCTCACTTGCTGTCATTAACCGAAAGGGCTCCCATTGGAATCATCGATGCTTGACCCACCACTTGCCGTCTCCACTCAAGACTCAAAATTATCCGAAATCCAATGCATTAAATTCGAATAGCTCGATACACCACATAGGACCTCACGACGTCTCGTCTCATCCACTGATCTTCCTGTTCCACAACCTGAAATTGGTTGTCTAATCAACTTCTGCCATTTCCAAGCTGAATAACAGCCCCATCATTGAACCAGAATTTCTCAACCGCCGAACTCACCCTACGAGTCAACCATCTCGAATTCACCATTATGACCTTGAAGAATTCCCGTTCACCCCAAGGTCTCCGATCAACGGCCACTTGCCGTGGAGGCACTCATTCTCTTCAAACATAACACATGCATTATCTCGCTCTGCACCTCGTCTCAATCACCAACAACCTTGCGCTCAATGAATTCGCACCGCCGGTCTCTATATCCAGATCTCTAACCATTCTCGATCGAATCTCTGATCCCCTTAATAAAATACCTGGTTCTCTCCCACTTAGGGTTCGAACCATCCCCAATCGGCGCACCAGCAATCTATCACACCGACTGTTTCCACCAGTAATCATCGCACCTACTCTTGGAAGGTGCTACGCAACGCTCGATGATCTCCCGACAGAGATCGAGCAACTCTAAATGCCCTAAAACTCAGATGAAATCCTCATAACTTCCCACCACGACTGTCTCTAGTCATTCAGAATCTCACACCATTCCATCACCGGACCTCCCAACTGTCCAGTATTAACCCTGACTCTTAGTCTGGAAGTAATGATCTACCGTACTCCTCATCATCGACTCCTCAACCAACGTTCCATCACGTCACTTATCATAAGGGCAGAAACCATTTTTCCACTCTTAATACCCATCAAAGACAATAAGGGTCACCGCCCTGATATACTCCTCTTGATCGTCCGACGCTGCAGCTAACACATACCCTACTATACTCAATTAGGGTGTATCCTGGTCCTTGACCATCTCAGTCCCCACTGACGACCTGTTCAAGCTATATCTTTACCTCACAGCAGACCTACTGCCATATACTCTGGTTGGAGATCACCATCCGTGCAATCCCACAGGGCTCACCCCCAAACTCGAAAACCGAAATCTCATCACCTCTTACGTCTCCCACAGGAAACGGAAATAGCACCACTCGGGTCACAGAAAGTGACCTCTCCACTATCGGTCGGTTGCCCAGCCCATACCATATTCCACATAATGCACCATCCCTACTCATCCCTGAGTCTTGCGACTCCAACTGGCATATCACCCGCAATCCCTCGGAGCTCACTCGATTTCCACTTTCAAGGGATGCTCCACTAAAACTTGTTCTTCAAGGCCCTCTGGCCCCATACTCATTCACCTCTTATCTCAGTCTAGACAATCCCCACGGAATAACCGGTAAAACCAGAAATACTAACCGCCACATGTCATGTCACTCAAACCGCGTGGCCACCTCTCGATCTGCTATGAATCATGGTACCTGCACCATGTTATCTCCTCTTAATCTCCTACGAATCCTGGTACTCGAACCATGTTCCCTCTTCTCATTCCACCTCACATCATGGCACTCGAACCATGACATCACCTCTTGACCTGCTACAACTCATGGTACTCGATCCATGTCGTCGCTTCTTAATCCGCTACTTATCATGGTACTCGAACCATGACATCACTTCTCAATCCGCTACTTATCATGGTACTCGAACCATGACATCACTTCTCAATCCGCTACTTATCATGGTACTCGAACCATGACATCACTTCTCAATCCGCTACTTATCATGGTACTCGAACCATGACATCACTTCTCAATCCGCTACTTATCATGGTACTCGAACCATGACATCACTTCTCAATCCGCTACTTATCATGGTACTCGAACCATGACATCACTTCTCAATCCGCTACTTATCATAGTACTCGAACCATGACATCACTTCTCAATCCGCTACTTAAAATCCTCCGGATTAGCCTTCCGGATCGCCGCGGCCATCTCGTCATAAATCATACGGCGAATCTCATCATCGTTAACACCGCTGCTCTCAGGTGTGTGGTGTACCAACCATGATGTCTCTGAAACACAACACAAAGATACCAGAGACTCGATCGAGTATACTCGCACTCGATCACCCAACCCTACTTGTTCCTTGGTACCCTAAGGATTCTTACTTGGACTGCTCACTGATCCGGTGTTTCCAGTAGTACTGGCCCTATACTACCTTTCACACCGCATCAGTATTCATCCCAAGTCCTCCTCCTAGGATCCCAGATCACAAGTACTCTACACCTCGCTAAGCATAGGCTACCCTTCGGTAGACCTCTCATAAGCTCCTCACTGCTACCTACTCACTCTCGAAGCATCACATAGCAGCAGTAATCTCCTAGGCTAAGGCATCACAAATCAGGCCACTCTAGTCCTAATATGAATACCTAGCCTACTCTAGCATGCATAGCATATCATATCATATCATATCATATCTCATAATACATAATGTAAGGGTATTTTGGGAAATCACCGTTCGGGCGCTGGCTGATCGTACACACTGCTCTTTCCTGCTTTTCTCAAAATCTTTTACTCTTTTAGAAAAATTGTTCCTTTTTATGAAAAACTTTCTAAAATCCACAGTTTGAGTTCAGATAAGCCCGAAGGTGCATCTGAATCCCTCAAACCAAGGCTTTGATACCAACTTGTAACAACGTAAATTCCCAAAACAATTTTTCATTTTCAATCATAATAAATTTCATAAGAACAATTTCAAAACCCATTGTATCACATATTAACTCAATAAACAACCCCAGAATCTCAAGTACATAAATCTTAAAAAGTGTGTACGGATCATGTCGGCGCCTTCCTGCGATCCTCGCTAGTACCTGAAACAAATAACACAACAACTGTAAGCATAAATGCTTTGTGAGTTCCCCAAAATAACAATACGTACATACGCCACTCAAGGCTATAAGACCTTCCGGTCTCTGTGTCTCAGAGGACTTCCGTCCCACAACCCTGGTAGACCTTCCGGCCCTACCCGTAATGACCTTCCGGTCCATATCATCCTGACCTTTCGGTCCATATCATCCCGACCTTTTGGTCCACGTCATGATGACCTTCCGGTCCTTATCATTCATAACATACATAGCACATACATATCACATAACATCATACATCACATACATCTCATAGCATATAAGACCTTTCGGTCACATATAGGTACCACTCTAGGTACAGTATAGTGAGAAGACTCACCTCGTATGATGTCGGATAACCTCTCGTGCTCGATAACCCGTCCTAGCCTCCTTCTATTAACATAATAACATTCCTGATCAATACCCTCTCATAGGATCATCTCTAAAGATTGGGTAGAAGGCCATTCTACCCCTCCCTGAACTCTCCTGAATCAGCTTGACCAAACCCTAAGGTCAACTGAAGTCAATGGTCAAACTTTGACCCGACTCGTCGAGTGCACATGGGCGACTCGGCGAGTCCATGCGGGTCCTCTGAATCCTTCTAGCCTCACCTGGCACGTCGATTCATCCCTTCGCTCGACGGGTTACACCTGTCACGAATCGCGGGGCAACCCCGACTCGACTCGTCGAGTCCCCTTATGGACTCGGCGACTTCCTTCCATGGCAACACTCAAACGACCTTATGAGGTCAGATCTGCTTCACCAACTAGTAGATCTAACCTTCTAGCATTCAAAAGTCATGTAAAGGTTTGAACTTTAGGCCCATGCATCACACTATCATCTCTAAATGCCAAAATAACCCTTAATATAATGACCTAGGCCCCAAAACTCATAAAGGATTGCATAAAGCTGAAGAATAGGGACTCTCTGGACCTCTTAAGGTCCAGATCTAAAGCTTATTCCACATTGGGACCTCATATACTCCATATTCTCTATAAGAAAAGGGGTCAAGAAACTCTAGACTCATGCCATCAACATCATACAGAAGGAAAGGTCCGATTTATTACCTCAAAGTGAAGCTCCTTGCTTCAAAATCTCAGGATGTCAACCTCCTTTGGTCCCTCATGCTAGAACCCTCCTTCTCCTTTGCAATGTCACACCAAAAAGGCTCAAGATGGCTCTTCTTCACTCTCTAAGCTCTCTGGTTCGAAAGGAGTTTCTCAAGGGTGTAGGTGGCCGCCACTACAGGCCATAAGGACCATTAAATAGGTCCCAAACCCGGACAATTAGGGTTTTCCTTAACAGCGCTGACTCGGCGAGTCCAGTACCCGACTCGTCGAGTTCCTTCATTAAACTGATCACCGAGTCACGATTCTACTCGACGAGTCGAGGCGTCAACTCGTCGAGTCACTCTTCATAACTCAAGAAGAAATACTCAAATTGGCATGCCTGGAAATCCGAATGTTACATTTCCGCCGTTCCGGTTCAGGAGTGTGACACAAACATGGGGACTTATAAGGGTCTAAAAAGATGCACAATAAGGTGGTGAGAAGAGTTACTTGCTAAATCCAAACCTAGAAGTCACCTCCTTCTTCTTAAATTCCCAAAAATCAACACAAAAAGCTTAGAGAGTAAATATGGAGGTTAGGGTTTGCTTGGAGGCAGAGAGAGTGTGATGGATATCGATGAGAAAACCCTAGTCATCACATTCCCTTAAATATGATGCAAACACCAGATATTAGGGTTTCTCCTTAAACAGTTTCCATGTCGTGGCCATAGGCTTCCATGCCGTGCAGACCATTTAAAACATGCGATACATCGACCATCACCATGTCATGGGATTCATTCACCATGATGTGGTGCCGCCCAAAATCCAAAATATATATTAAATTAAAGTACCTCCAAGAATCCGAATGCTATAAATTTTTCTTAAGTTCTTTCTACTCAAATGGGTTATGAGGGAAACCAAAAAGGACTCTGCTATTACTCGAAATATTACCAACAATTAATGACCTTGGACACTCTTTCCAACGGGTTTTTGGCCAATGTGTAAGACCAAGCCTTTAAGCTCATATATATATATATATATATATATATATATATATATATATATATATATATATATATATATAATGTTCAACTTTTTTTCATTTTAGAGGGTTTATGTAAGATATCCCGCCACCATATAGAAAGAAGAGCAAAAGAAGGGGTTTCTATTTTTCCTGTTTTTGAAGAAACATATGGAGTTTTTCATAATTTCCCAGAGATCCAACGTCCCAACATCTTTAATTTTCGGAAGGCTACTTCCTATCATCAAAACCTTAGTTTTATGCAGTTGGATTGTTGAGATCAGCTCCGGAGGCTCGGAAATCGTCGCTATTGTTTGTTGCTAGAAAAAAACATTGTTTTGGTGATATTCATCTTTGTCTTTTCTTGTAACACTAGTTGTAAGGTAATCTTACTTTTCAGTCCTTTATGTTTTAAAGGTTTACAAAAAAAAGGCCCTTATGCTGGGGGTACAAAGCGTACGTCGGGCGTAAGTTAGCAAAACTTTGGCGGGTCGAGACTTCAGTACGCCGAGCGTACTCGTGTTTTCTCCAAACCCTAATTTTTTGTGTTGTGACCACTATTTAAGCATTATAAACCCTCTTGACCTTCTTATGACCAACCTCCATATCCTCTAAAACCTAAAATCGAACCCTAGCTTGTGTATGTGAGATTTGAAGCTTGAAAAGTGATTCTTGAGTGTTTTGTGTTAGAAGGAAGATCTTTCAAGAGGTGGTGGTGCATTCTAGCTTGTAGATCCAGAAACTTCATATCCTTGTAGAAGCATTTTTGGTTCTTTTCTCCCAAAGCTTTGATCATTGTGAGTATGGAGTACTCCATAGCTATTAAGCCGTCATTTAAGACATTTTATGGTGTCTAGAGTCATGAAAATGTTAGCTTGGCCATTTCCTTTCTCTCATGCAAGAGTTATGGGGCTTTTAATGAAGTAAAAGTTAGGGGTTTGGGTTTTAGCTCCTTGTAGCCATGAAAAGGCTAAAAGTCAGAGACTTTATGGATTAGGACGTTCTTTAGGGTCCAAATCTGAGTTTGGAATGAATGTCTTAATGATTAAGACATTAATAAGGAAGTTTTGAGATTTACTTACGTACGTTGAGCGTATGCTTGGCTATGCCCAGCGTAGACAGATTCGAGCCCGTCCCTCCTAACTTGCACTCTACGCTCTGCGTAGTGTTGAGTAAGTCGAGCGCACTAGTCAAGGGTTACCTTTCTTTGACTTTGACCACTTGTGTCTTAGGTAGATTGTGAGGGGTTTTATAGGGGCAAAACAATATTTTGCTTTAAGTATGGAATAGAATTGTCTTTGGTTTAGTAGTATGTGTGGGAAATTCCTAAATTATTAATTAAGGTTAATTTGTGTATTTAATTAGGCGGAGTCTAGTTCCGATAGTTCGGGTGTGAGTTTTATCAGTCATTCGTGTGAGGTGTGTCTCATCACTATTCTTTCCTGTGTGGTAAACTGTGTTTATTGATGACCAGTTCGGTCTATGTGTTATTTATTGTGTTATGTGTTACTGTGTGTGTTGAGACTTCGAGTAGTCTCCAGGGTTGCTAATAACCCACTAGGCGTGCTGTTTGTCAACTGAGACTTTGGGTAGTCTCCAGGGTCGTTGATAACCCATGGCCGCTTATTTTGTGCTGTGTTGCATGTGGTATTTTGGGGAACTCACTAAGCTTTGTGCTTACGGTTGTTGATTAACTGTGTTTCATGTACTTCTGAGGATCGCGGGAAAGCGAAGGCTTGATTGTACACATTCGCCTGAAGATTATCATACCAGATATTTTGAGAGACTTTGATATTTTGATGTTGATTTGTATTTGATCTTATGATTTTATTGAGATGGTTTTTATGAAAGATGTTTTTCTTATGAAATTAAAAATGAAAAAAATTCGGTTTGAAAATTTGGATGTTATATTTCTTATTTAATTCCAATCACTTGAGGTCATTTGTTCCAAGTGCTTGATTCTTATTATATGCTTCTAGTACATCTAGAAAAGACTTTGTATTACCTCAAATATTGGTAATAACGAGGTTTTTAGGCCCGCGCGTTGCGGCAGGAGTTTATGCAATAATTTTTATTGAGATGGGAAGAAATCATTAAGGGTCATTTTAGTGTATTTTGCAAATTTAATGGAAGTACATTGCTACTAATGGAAAATCAATTACAAATATAAATTACATATTCACATATATACAAATACACCCATATACATACGGTCACCTCTGCGCAACTTATTTAAACGTATGTATATTTTTTACAATAGATATATTAACAGATCAATGTAAGTCGATTGTTATTTCTTGTATTTAACCCTAGTTTTAGAAATATTAACTTGTATTTAACCCTAGTTTTAGAAATATTAAATATAGTATCATTGGTAAAAGTATTACTTTCTCAACTTGTGCTCCATAAGTAGGCTGCAAAAACACAAATAATAATGTTAAATTCTTCATGAACAAATTACATATTCGAACACAACAGCAGACAAAGAGCCTTAGTTGTGGCAAAAAAAAATTCACACATGATTTTTTTATCATAATTTTCAAATTTTTTTTATTTTTTTTGCTTTAATTTAGAAAATTGTTTGGAATGGTAAAGCAAACTAAACCGTAAAATTACCCAATGGTTAATTCAAAAAAGGAATTATTGGTGAAATATCAAAATGCATAATTTAAAAAATATTTAAAACTTTTAGGGTGCGTTTGGTTGTGGAAAATTGTTTTCATTTTCTAAGAAAATGTTTTCAGAAAATATATTTGAGTTTTTATTTTCAATTTTCAATGAAAATTCTAGGAAATGCGTTTGGTTGAAATCGGAGGAGTTTTCATTTTCCATGTTAGAAATTTGGAAAACTTTGGAAAACTGTAAAAATCACTTTTCTAATTTACATACAATTTGAAAAACTGAAAATTTTGGAAAAATGAACGAACCAAACGCGTTTTCAAAATTTCCATTTTTCTTGGAAAATTTTCCTAAAAAACTGGAAAATTTTCCACAACCAAACGCACCCTTAGAGTTTGATCGGAAAAAAGAGCTAATATTAAACCGCAAAAAGTGCCCAAAATCAAGAATTTTTTTTTTTTTTTTGTAATTTATCCTATAATTATCTTTGCAGACAATAAATAACTCAAGAACAATCAAGATCCAAGTTGCTATAAATGAAAATAGAGATGGATAAATCTTCACCTTAATCACTTCAACATTGGTGTGAATCATGTCTTCAACAGCCCTCTCTGTTTAATGGCCCCTAGTAACGATCATATCTCACCTTCTGACCTTCATATAATTCCATAACCAAAGGAACAACATTATCATCTTCATAAGTGTCTTTTAAGCCCCCAATATTCTGATGTGGTGGCATATGTTTCATAATCTCAACTTACTTCCTTACATCTTCAATATTCGCCCTTGTTCTAAGCTTCTTTTTTGAAATTGATTTACAGGCAATACTTTACAGGTAGATTTATCGGTACACATAATGAATACATTTGTAGGGATCATTATAAAAAAAATTGGATGGTTGGCCAAAAAAAGAAAGAAAATAGCATATTATCATAAATCTACAACAACAGGTTTTTTGTCCTAAGCTAATCAAGATAGGCTAAAAATGATAATTGGTCTTTTGTCTTAAGCTAATTAAGATAGGCTAAAAATGATAATTTCTTTGGGAGATGTTTAAGTCTTGCATCATCAGATTTTTCCCCTGATCTTTATATAAAAATTGTTATCAAATTTATTTTAAGATGTCGTTTTCATCATAGATCACTTGGATGTCTACTTGATACTTCCTTGCATGAACCACTCAACATAACTAATCCGTGAATAAAAAAACAATAAAAAATCCACAATAAAGCTATGATAAATCCACAAAAATCAACAAAATGAATTTTTTTACAAACTCGTGACTAAATGATCCTTTTACCTTCAAATAACAGAAAAAACAACCAAAAAAGCCACTAATCTTTTCAGCATAAATCGTGAAATCTATGAATAAAAATAAATGGTACCTGAACTTGATCAACGTAGATCCTCTTTCCCCTAATTTCACATTACAATTTTGAGTTTTGATTTATGATTCTTCATGTACCTGCGTCTGATACTTGTTAAATGAAATTAAAGCTTATGTAGAGAAAGATTAGAAAAAAGGGTCAAAAAATGGTGCTTGAATGTGGCGAAGTTCATGATGACGGTGGTGAGTGGTAAGTTCTTGGGCCATTGGATGTCAGAATAAACGATATCGATATGAGAAGTATTCGAAATAGGCGGTTAAGGTGTTAATTAGTTTGTAGATAGAAAAATAAAGTGATCTATGAAAAAAGGAAAGTGCACTGTGAAGAGAAGAGAAGAAATAGTGGTACTGGTAGCCGGTGCGGAAATGTGCCCAGTTATATTTAGGGTTTATCTGAAAGAGAGGGGGAAGGGAAACAGAATATTGTGATGGGGGTGGAAATGGTGCGGTGTTTTGGTGGTACGGTGGTGGTGAGGGTTTCTAAATACAAAATAGATAGTGAGAAGCACACCAATGGTAGTTAAGATGCCTGTAGTAAAGCACAGTAATATCACTATAGAGTGATGTGCTCTCTACAGGAGATAACATTTTGTCAAATGTTAGTTTTTACGATGGATTTGAAGCGACTCTAGAAATTCCTTGGTTTTACTTTCCTTTCGTGAGAGGTTTTCATGCTAAAATTCGTCACGTATTGGTTGATTACTTATTGTTTTTGGGTTGATTATAATGGTCATATAAGTTGCATTAGAGTTGTTTTGTTGCAATTGAAAATACTCTATTTGTTTGCATCTTCAAAGGTTGATTCGAGTTGGGAAAATTTAGCCAAACAAAGTTTAGATTAATTACGTGAAAGGTCTCTGTGGTTTGGGGTAATCTGTGCGTTTGGTCCCTAACTTCTTTTTTAACTTGGAAGGTCCCTCAGACGTTATTTTGTTGCGTGTTTGGTCCCTGCCGAACCTAAAAAGACTATATTGCCCTTTTTATTTATTTTTGATTGGTTTGTTGGTTTATTTCTTATTTATTTATTAAATTTGGTGGCCTATTTCATATACCACCACTCTTTTGTGAAAATATGAATCTCGCACAGATGTGTTTTTTTCTTTTTTTCTTTTTTAATATAAAAACAATAAATAAATGATAGAATTTTTTTTTAAGTATCAAGGGAAAAATAGACTTTTTATGTCTAATAGGGACCAAAGACGCAACAAAATAACGTTTGAGGGACCTTCCGAATTTAAAAAAAAAAAAAAAGAGTTAGGGACCAAGCGCATAGATTACACCAAACCATAGGGACCATTCGTATAATTTACTCCGAAGTTTATTTCTGCATTGTTATTTACCACTATGGCTGCGTTTTTCCCATTAGATTGATATCAAAGCTTTTGGTTTTTGTTATTGGGTTGCTTGTTTGAACAATGGTAGCTACTACAAGTAAGATTGTCAATTTTAATGGTTCTAATTATCATGTTTGAAAATTTTTACTTGACAAAGAAGTCTGGTAATGGAACTTTTACTGGTAAAGCTCTAGCTATAGACTTAGTGAAGTTTGGGTAAAGTTAGTGGCAAAGCTACATGAGGTGTTGGGGTAGGATCACCCCAAAAAATTATTTTATATATTAAAATAAAATATTTGTAAACATGACTATGTTATTGTACCCTCGTATAAAGAGATTGTGCCAAGTTTTTAATGTCTAAGATTGGATAACTACATAAAATATATCGTTTCTGGTTGGTATAACAAGTATAGAGATAATAAGTTGTGAAATAGCATGGATGATAAGTTTTAAACGATTGTGTAATCACATTTATTTAGAATGATGTGTTTCTACAAGTTCTTAGCGACGATATCATTGATCGATTTCAAGACATGAAGTGTTGGCATATTCAATTGTAATTTTTGCTTAAATTATATTTTTTCCGATTTATGCCTTTAAATACTAACAAACTCTTTGCATTTACTATTTTGAATCTCGATAATGTTTGTACCCCGTATCAAAATCTTTGACTCCGCCACTGGGTACGGTTAGTGGTTACAATTGACGAGATAACTGAAAATTATAAAGGGATGGTATACCGTGAACTCAAAATGGTTTATGTGAGATGATACAACTAGGTGAACATCAGAAGAAGAAGGTATACGCTTTCCGATCCGGAATTGCCTCGGAACCGCCAATACGGGCTCCTAAAGTTTTAGAACTGTCTTAAGCAGTTCTGGTTTTTATTTTTTTCTGAACAGTTACCCGCTGAGTGTCCGCTGGAGCTTGTTTGTATATAAACTAACTTATATAATTATGGAGTTATGTTAAATAATAAATTTAATTTTCAATTTGTTATAAACAATATCTAAATAATCAACACTTTGTATTCACGTTTCAAAACAATTCATAAAATGAAATGTACTTGGTTCTTAGGACTTTTAAATATATAAACAACAATTTGCAATTAAAAAAATAGTTATGCTATTGACTACTAGCATTATTCTTAATTTTATACGCAAAGGTGCAATTGTTACAACATGATGGGCTTTTAAATTATTTATTTCTCGTACATTTTCATATTTGAGGTATACATAGCGCAAAAAATAGAAGTATTCTGAATACAAGAATAATACTAAACTTAAATTTCAATCTGTTATGCTTCTGAATTAATAATGCTTATTAGTAAATGCTTAAAAATACTTTTTAATTAGTAATAAATTGTTATAGTTTTTATGTTTTATAATGATTGAATTTTATGAAGCTTAATTAGAAACCGAATATCCGTTATCATAACCGGTCCCTGCGGTTTTGATTACGGTTTCAAAATGTAATCATTGTAATTGGTTCTGGTTTCAGTTCCAAAGTTTCATGAACCAACGATTACGGTTCCAAACAATTAGGACGAGTACCTGCTTATGCTCACCCTAGACACAAGAGGTGGTCGACATGGACATAGGAAGTACTTGTATCTCCTAAGTAACCAAAGAAGATGGAAAGAGGAAAGAGAAGAAAGGGCAACACAAGTCTGATTGCCATTTAGATAAGGAGTCAAGAGTGATTAATTGATTTTGGAACATAATAATATAAAATAATAATAAAAATTATTTTTCGGGGCTCCGGATTTGTTATTTAATTATTCTATTTTAAACGGGATGTTACAAATTGTTTCATTTTTAGGACGATAAACAAGTTTTTGGTTCAAGTGTAGTCGTCATAGTTTTGTAACAAACACGATAAATTATTGCTAAAGGTTTTGTATCATTTTTGAATTCTAAAATTTTTGTTTCTACAGTTAACACTACTAAAGTGTCTAAAATATTTTTATCAAATAATCTTACAGAAAAATTTGAATAACAATTGAAATAAATGGATCTGTTAACAATATTTGTTTCAGCCATAGCTAAAATAGAGTTTTGAAAATCTTTATGTCTCTTGTCTCTTAAAACAGGGAGAAGAAAAGCATCTATTCCAAGTCTAAATAGAGGTTTGATAGCAATTTGGAATAAACCGACATGTAAAAATTTATATTTTGTTCTATGCTCTAGAATAGATTGTGATGATAACAAATGTAAATTTTGTTGGTTTTGACCAATGGACAAAGTTTGTTATGTCATTTTAATAGAGTAACCTTGAAAATAATCAAACGTTCCTATTCTATATATTGTATTAACATTAGTTTTAGGTATTGTCCAATTATTTAAAATTTGTTCTATGTTATTAACAGTTACTTCAATAGAATTTATTTGATTATCATCATAATCTTGTGCTTCATATATACCTTTACCAGGAATATATTTTTTGGATAGTATGCCTGAAAATCTACTCATATTTAATTAATTTGGCTTTAAGATTCTATAAGAAAACTTACTTGTTTTATTAATGATGAAGAGAGGGGAATCGTCCCGACGATGATTGTGGTATGGCACTGCAACTTACGTCCTTATCTGTACGTTTTACGTTAATCCAACCAATCACGGGCTCTTCTCTGAATCATACTTATTAAAACTTATAATTTTCTTAGAGAATATTAAACCAAAATTAAATAAATTTGAAATAAATAAATAAGTATATATATATATATATATATATATATATATATATATATATATATATATATATATATATATATATATATATATATATGAGAATGATCAAATGAGAACACTTAAAATGTTGAAAACGCGAGAACAGTTCTGGACCAGTCAATATATAAGGGTATATTAGTAATTCTATATTTTAATTAAATTAAAATAAAATAAATTTCAATCAAATCCCTTAAATTTAGGATCACTTACCAAAAAACAAAGAAATATTTGATTTGTTATTTTTCTTATTAATGGAATATAGAAAACACTTTTACCAAAATTTATTTTAAAACTGAAAAAAAAATCTTTAAAAAATCAATTTTTTTCTCGTATTTCACATTTTTTTTTTCAAAAAATGAATAGAAATTCAATCCCAAATCAATAAACTTGTATTCAAAAACGAAAATTTTCTTCAAAAAACCTAATACGATTCCAATCACAAAGGAATATACTGTTGGGTTTTAAGCATTATAACACTCATATGGTGCACATGCAACCCTAGATGCTTTGGATCTATGTTTTCTCTAATTATACATGCAATTTCAATTTTCCAAAGCATACATCCTAACTAGCATACAATAGAGGACATACAACATAAAAACCAAGTTAGATGAATACCTCTTGATGTAGTTTGTAGTTCTTGGCCTTAGAAACCTTTAGCACCTCAAGTGTGACGCCTCTAATGTTTCACAAACACCAAATGAAAGAGGAGGCTTGATAGAATAGGCTAGTTAGCTCAAAATCGATTATCACTCTCTTAGAATGAATGGGCAACCAATTTTAGCTCTAGGGGTTTGTTTTTATAGTGTTATAAATAGGACTGTAAACGAACTGAACGTTCGGTGAACAGTTCGTGAACCGTTCGGCGGGAAGTTCGTTTATGTTCGTTTATTTAATAAACGAACAAACATGAACAAGATATTTGGTTCGTTTAGTTAAACGAACGAACACGAACAATGCTCTTGTTCGTTCGGTTACGTTCGTGAACGTTCGTTCATCTACATTCGTTTATTTACGTTTGTTCATTTATGTTTGTTGACGCTCGTTTATTTATGTTCGTTTGTTTATTTATGATTATATATATATATATATATATATATATATATATATATATATATATATATATATATATAATCAAATATTGATTACGTAGATTTGTGTACATGCAATAAAGTACTCTAGTGAATTAGTGAGTAGGTTTAAAAAAGAAAAATGATTGTTTTGTAAAAGTGTCTAAGTTAAGGGAATGGATGTTGGATTGAAGGATCGGCTAGAAGGGAAAGGTAAATAAATTGTTTATACTTTAAGTCTCGTTACTTTTTGATATAACTTCAATAATTTTGATATGTTTTATGTTTTTTTGTTAGTAGAATGGCTGTTGAATTGAAAGAATGGATGTTGGATTGAATTGAAAGAATGGATGTTGGATTGAAGGATCGCCTAGAAGGGAAATGGTTTTTTGTCTTATTGAAGTATTATTTGGTTATTTTTGTATGGAATGACAAACAACTAAGTAAAACTTTATTGTAGTGTTATGTTTTTGGCGAACAACTAAGTAGAACGTTATTATTGTATGGAAATATTGAACACGTGTTTGTTTTCATTTAAGTTCATGGTTGTTTATCTATGTTCGTTTAAGTTTGTTTGTGTTCGTTCATATATGTTCATTTAAGTTTGTTTGACTTTGTGTTCGTTTATGTTTGTTTGTGTTCGTTTATGTTTGTTTGTGTTCATTTATGTTCGTGTATCAACTAAACGAACGAACATAAACGAACACAAACACAGTAAATTGCTTAACGAACGAACACGAACATAAAAAGTTAGTTCGTTTAGTTGTTCGTGTTCGTTTGTTGTTCGGTTAAAGTTAAACAAACGAACACGAACAAGCCTCTGTTCGTGTTCGTTTGGTTCGTTTACAGCCCTAGTTATAAAGGCTAGGGTTTCATCCATGCAAACCCTAATGCACTATGACCTTTCATATTTCTTAGGCTCCATGGGTTAAACCTCCATGGACTATCATATTAGTTTAGCCCATCCTAATCAACCATGGATCATTGGCCCACACTACGAGAATCATTGATTTACTTAATCAGTCCGCGTATATTTAATCAGTCTCTTTTGATCACTAAATTAATTCCAAATTAATTCTTGATCAATACTAATTAAATAATATGATTTCTCAATTAATATATTATAATTATAATATATTAATAAATCACAAATAACCTTATTCTCAAAAGTCCATCCTATCAAATTGCATTGGTGAAGGCAACCCAAAAGGACCATGCTACTATCGGGTCAAGTACATCCCAGTTATAGTTATGGGCTTAGACACCTAATCCAACAGTCTCCCACTTGGATAAGTCTAATAATTATAGCTGCCAATGCATCTTCAAAATCTGATTAGCAGTCGTAGCTCTCAAAAGTCATTGTCGAACTCTGACCTAGTCAGTGACGCGTCCTTTAGATAAGGGATCATATATTCCTCTGTTCTTCAAGATATCATGCGGACAAATACATGGAACATAGTCATACATATTTTCCTGCAGTTTTTTTCCCGATTTCCGATTTGTCTGACATAGAACATAATTGAACACATCAATTTAGTTTTGACCGGGCCCAGCACATAAGTAAAAAAAAATCATCGAGGGGCCCAAGATATCGCTTTTAATCCTCTTAGGATAAAAGGAACAGATAAACTTCGACTTATATGCTTGTACTAACTACTTGTTAAATCATGCACAACGATATGTTTTATAACATCAACTTGATGATGTGTTTTCCTATCATCAATGCACAACCAACTCGTAGTCAATAACTCAGATTATATGTTATTATCGTCTCACAATCACTCGTTGTCACACCCCCGGACCAGACGGCGGAAACGTCCGGAGGCGGGTGACTACATTGTGCAGTATCATAACAATTGGATATAAATGAAACAGAGCAATCCAAACATCATACATTGAGATAACAAACTTACATTGTTTACATATTATATTTGTCCTTCGAATTACACAAAAGAATCATAAGCAGAAAATTTCAAACTACAGCTAAATAGTCCTTCATCCGCGTCCCTTGTTACCTGCTTACTAGATCCCTGAGAATACAAGTCGTTTTGAAAAGCGTCAACTAAAAAGTTGGTGAGTTCATAAGCATTTTTGTATAAGATAGTTTTACACTTGTTTAGAATCGTTCTTATTGTATTTTCAGAAAATCTGATATTTTCTATGAAATCGTTTTGAAGCCTTGCTTTGAAAATCATGTATATAGGTGTGCATGTCATTACTTTTGTTCATTCTTATAAGGAGTGATTTTCAAAAAAGTAGTGTAATTTGTAAAAGCGAGTTGTGTTCGAGAATAGTTCTTTTGTATAGTAATAGCCAACCGTTTCCAGAAAATCCCCTATTTTCAAAAAGAGAATAGAGTTGTAAATCTTGTTTTTCTTATCGAGTAAAATTGAGTGTGCGTTCTAGGTTATCGTTAACGAAAATCGTATAAAATCGTTACCTCCAGAAAATCCTATATTTTCTGCTATAAAATATTCGTAAGTTCCGTTTCCAATGTGTAAACTTGCATATGTGTGTGTTAGCTTATCCTTTTCAAAAAGAATCGTCTACAAATGCTTTCCATAAAGTCCTACGTTTTCCGATTTGTAAAATAGCAGTATTAGGACTCCATACTTGTTAGATGAAAGAATTAACATGACAATTGTGGGCATTCTACGCGATGAAAAAGGACAGTCAACGCAACAAATGCGGACCATCACTTATCATGTGTAGGACAGTCAACACAACGTGCCAAAATTTATTTATGAGGTTTTTCCTTGCATAAATTTCTAGATAACATAACATATTCTAATCAGTCGTTATAACCATACTAATATGATAGAAGTCTGTTTTGGCGTTTCTCAGGCGCCCTCGGTTTGGAAAAGACATTTGTCACCCTAGACTGGCTTGTCTAGCTGTAGCGAACAACGAAGGTGCGGGGTGTCAACCCCGTATAGATCCATACACAAATTCCCGCTCTCCCTCCAGGAGACTCTGGCTATAACTCCTTACAGAACTTTAGACGTACACTAATATTTTTATATTTAGGTACTTTTGAGATTTGTCTGACTAGAATATTAACAACCTTTTGAGCAATCGTTAGAGATCTATTATTTGTTAGATAAATAATGAAATTCGTACTTATTGAATAGAAATATCGTTCTCGTTCCATATCGTTGATTGTGCTCATTAACTGGGTGCTCGTGTTCGTTCCTTTTCGTTTATTGAAAAATAAGCCATTTTAGTCAAGAGAAAAAGTGTCAAGTTATAATTTGTGTAAATTTATAACTGCAGGTTATAACACGCATTTTCTGTTTTATGACATATAGAACATTACTTATGTTCTTGGAGGTTTTACGACAGCAGTTTATGACATACAAATATTTTTGTCATGAAAACTCTGTTTTCGTATATTTTCCTTGATAAAATTATTTATATTAAACATTTATAAATAATCACAAATAGTTTGTTAATCTGGTAAAAAGTCATGAGTATGACATAATATTCCAAGATAACCCTTGTATTTATGTTTGGCCAAAAATGATCCAAAATATTATTATGTCCATACTCTAATCATTTTCAAAATATTTTGCCCTACAACTTGTTTAAGCAAATATTAAAATAAATCCTTATAGTTGTTGATATAAAATTTCGTGACTTATACTTGGTAACATACTAGTTCTTGATTCCAAACGCAATTTGTGAGATATAATCCAAACTCTTGAGACTTAACCAAAATCTCGAGTTTTTGGACTATTTACAAGAGTTTTCATACTTAAACACATGTAAGATGGCATCCATACACAATAAGCAAATAAATCATGATTTATACAAGACTTTGACTTGTATTCTCCCCCAAAAACAATAGAAATCTCGAAAAGTAGGGGTATGAAGCTCACCTTGAGTTGGTTGATGAGTTTGGAGTGATGGAGTGAAGATTTCAAGCTTAAACTTTTGGCTGAGATGAGGAACTCCTCTGGGAAGAATGTTGTCCTAAGGTTGATTATCACATATTATTATGAGTAAAAATAATATGGATTCATCTTGAAAATTATACAAAATATTAGATGAGTGGAGAACTTACTTTAGAAAAACTCCAGGGAAGATTTGAGAAATTTTCCTTTCAGCAATATCCTTAACTTTTCTCTTGGGAGGAGTATTTGAGAGAATGTGAGAGAAGTAAAAGAAGTAGAACTTAAAACTCTTTCACTGACGTTGCTTTAAGAGAATAGGAGAAAAGGGGGGGGGGGGAACTTAGATGCATGGAAATCTGATGGTCCAAGCATTGATATTTGGTGGGTAAAGCATTGGATACCGTGATTTGCATGGGAAATGGAAGATTACATCAAATCACAAGGTCAAACCTCTTTGTCCTTATCTTGATTTTAGGATAGGATCTTTATAAATCCTAAATTTTATTTTATGTAAATATGATTTAAATAATCAAATTTGGCATAAAATAGATGTTTTAGGGGTCTAAATTACGAACAATACGAGTTTGATGGGATTCACGACGTCAAAATACCCCAAAATGGAGAAAAGGTCTGAAACAGTCCAAAATCCGGAGTCAAAAGGTGAATTCCGGAGCCACATAACAAATTCCGAAGCTCCTCTTAGAATTCCGGAGTGGAGCTTTAGATATGCGAGGGTCAGAAGTGGATATAAAGGAGTTCTGGAGGCATTGAGCGAGTTCCGAAGTCAAATCCTCACTTCCGGAGTCATATGCGAATCTGGTAAGTCCGGACCGAGGGTTCCGAAGTCGACTTGGATTTCCGAAACGGGGCTAGTCCTTCCGAAACGGGGCTAGTCCTTCGGCTCTGATACCATTTCTGTCACACCCCGCTAAAGCGGAAACACGAGGTGTGACAATATAAAGGGTTTCATAGCAAAAGTTAAAAGACAACACTAACCATAGTATTAAAAATCATTACAAATTTACAATGAGTTTGAACAACTTTTAAAAGAAATTACAATGTAAATTGAAATACAACACATGCGAATTCTCCTAAAAGTGATGTGTCCCTAAGTGCCACTTACTCAATGATTCCTGAAAAAGCATGTAAAACGAGCGTCAACTATAAAAATAGTTGGTGAGTACTCACAGATAATAATAATAATAATAATATGGGTTTCATGAATCGAAATCAAAGTTTTGATAAAAGTTTCCATAAATAGAAATATATTGCAAAAATGAGTATTAAGTTTGCATAAACAAAATTCGTTGTTGTAATGAGAAACAAAGTTCATTGCTATAATTAATAAACAAGTTTATTGTCATAATAAATAACAAGTTTGTATGTGTATGAGAAAACACTGACTTCCAAACCAAGCCTATGACTGATGCCCTATCAAGATCTATGCTTATCGTTCCATAGATTATATGGTATCATGCACTCCAGCAATCGGGCGAGTGAGGAGTTGTCAATTCCTAATAGCGCTATCCATAATGACCATTGGCTCAAAGAGTTAATGGTTGGATTAAAGTGTAAAGGGAAGGGACTTAAGACGACAAGGCCTCATGTTTAAAGTTTCATAAACATACATAGCAAAATATAGCAATCAATTTTGATACAAATCAATTTAAATACAACGAACAATAAATAGATTTTCGGACATGCTTTTCCACCCCAAAACATAAAAACTGAAAATAGGGGAGTGCGTGAATACTCACTATGCATTGAGATGATGCAGATGATGCCTTGATCTACGCTCCACTCGTACCACTATCATTTTCCTACAACGATGTTACACAGTAATAAGTCTCTAATTGTAATCTAATACTAGTATACTTACTACTACAATAGTATTATGCCAATAATGTGTCAAAATTTAATATTGATAAGTTACAAACATTTTTCTGTGAAAATTAAATTTCAATGAATCAATTGTTATATAACAATTTAAGTGGAAAATTCTCATTATTGAAATGTTAATATTTAACATTTTAAGAGGCGTTCCAATGGTTAAATATTCAAAAACTAAATCAATTTTGATCTAAAATTTCCCCAAATTTGCATTTTAGTTTTAATTGAAGTCAAAGACCTCAAGTTAAATTTTCTTGAATTTTTGATTTGTCTAACTATTTTTCACCATTTTAGTTTCTTGAATAACCATAAAATCATGGATAAATACTAAACGGTTAGTAAAAATTACAAAACTTCATATTTTGGTTCCAACAGTATTAAAAGACTTCCAGATAAATTTTCATGGATTATAGATATGTATAACCATTTTTCTTATATTTAATTCTCTAAATAGATAAAAATTCATGACAAATAGCAATCAGTTAAGAAAATACCCCAAAATTTTTGTAATATTGTTATTAAACATACTTAAGCTGGGAAAAATATAAAATTGGATTTCCAAACTATTTAACCCAAATTTATGATTTTTGAGCATTTATTCGAATAAAATTTGAAATAAACAGAAAACAGTTTCCAAAATTGCCCAAAATTTTTGTAACACTGTTATTATACATATAGAAGCTGTGAAAAATATAAAAGATCTTTTTCAATTACTCTTTCTATTTTTCTTTGTTTTATCCTCTTAAATAATCATTAATTGGAGAATAATTATTAAACAGTTAAAGTAAATTACCAAAATTTTTGTAAAGTTCATTTACAGTGTAAATAATCTGGGAAAAATCTCAAAGGTTTTCATATAGTGTAATCCAATTTTGTGGATTTAAGTGTATTTAATCTTAGAAAATATGAGAAAAATAGTATACTGAATAGAAAAATCATCAAAATTTTTATTTAGAGTTCTAACATATTTTAAGGTCTTCTAGAAAATTTTCATGAATTTTGGATGAGAAAAACTATTTTTCCTGTTTTTAGTCCATTATAAATACAAAAATCGGGGAAAAATAGGAATGCATCATGAAAACATCGGAAAATATTTTTCTAAGTCTTACACATAGGGAATGAGCTGCGAAAATTATTAGATAGCCTTTTCAAATTGTCTAAAGTGGTTTTATGATTTATTGGGGCTAAACAAAAAGAAAATTAAAAACCACGCTAAACAGTAAAAAAGATCAATGAAACTTAATGAGAAGTCATTATTTAGCATAGGGGTCATCCACGAATTTACCTAGGATTTATAGACCTCAGAAAGTATTTTATATGATTTATTTCTCTATTTTATTGCATTAATTATAATAATTCGAGAAAAATGAATTATTCTCTGGAAATTTACAGATCATCTTATATTGTTGATGGGAGTCTGAGAAAAATCGAATTTAGTCAGAAAAGGAGTTTTAGATATTTATTTGGAAATAAATCCTTCATGAACATATTTGAAAGCTTTTAACAACATACTTTGATGATCTAGCTTCTAAGCTTGAAGATCATCACATGCATGTTTGTTTGAAGATCATTCATGAGTTTGAAATGTTTAAAATTCGTTTTTGAAAGAAAACTTTGGATGCATGTGGTGATTTTCCACCAAAACGTGTAGAAAAGTGCATTTCCATGGTTTTGACTTAGGTTTAGGTCATGGATCTTCACCATTTTGTAACATGCAAGATGTTTTTGGTGAAAATCTACCACCATCATCATCAAAACTGAAGTGAATGAACATTCACACAAATTTCCTAAGAGAATGGTGTAGAAGAACAAGGAAATGCAAGAAAATCCATGAAAACTTGAAGGAAAATGAAAGGAAATCGTGTTCTATCTTAATGCACACCACTAGATGATGAAGATTTTGAGTATCTTGAGTGTTCCTGGACATGTTTGCTGTAAAATTTCGTGGTTCATAGAGGGAGGAAGAGAGAAAATGTGTGTGAGAGTGTGAGAGAGAAATGAGAGAGAATGAGGGAAGATGGAGTGTGAGAGAGAAGAAGAATGATTTTGTGTTGGGAAGAGGAGAGATATGCGGAGGGAGATCCGAATTTTCAATGAGGAGAGAGACTCCCCACCTCTTCCATTTACTTTATATAAATTTGCCTCAATTTTTATAAATTTTCCCATTTTTTATAAAGTATGCATTAAGCCATGATTTGTTTTATTAAATTATTGATTTAACTTGTTAATTAGGAATAAATGTTGATAGTTTAAAATTTATTTTCCTTGAATTCATTTTCATAATTTTAATTATTATAAGATAATATTAGAAGCTTCATAATTATTTTTATAGAATTTTTAAGGTTAAAGTTTATAAATGTGAGTTTTTAGGGCATTTAGGGTTTTTAGGGTCTTGAGATTTAATAAATATTTGGATATCAAAATAAATTGAATTATTTGAGATTTCAATTTATGTTAGAGTTTCATAACTCTTTTCTAGTTAAAAATAATGTTTGTAATTTATTTTTATCGGTTTATTGGCATTCTATGTAGTGGTTTCGAGATTCAAGCGAAATTGAGGAATCAAGTATACTAGTCCTAGTTTTCAACTCTAACTTAAGTTCCAACGAGACTAGGACCTCATTTCTACCACTAGGTCAAGTGCATGATGTGTGTGTATGATTCATGAAAAGGTGTTCGAGTCAAAGAGTGACCTAAATATGGATATTCACTACAGTTAAGTAGTTGTAGAATTCACATATCAATGTGAAATCTAAGTATACTATCCATTGATTCTAATTGTTTCCAAGTTTCTAGTAGTTTATAACTTAGTTTCTAGTTACTAAGTCTAGTATGTGTTGTGCCTATATGTGCAACTAAGTTTAGTAAAATCTAGAACCGACTCGAATTTTGACGGTTGTCACAGTCTCCCCGGTTGAAAGAATTTCGTCCCGAAATTTAATTCGTGACGTATTCTATTAGAACTCAGCCGAATACAATTGTATAATTGGAGAGATGGTGACTTGAAGAGATCTTTGATTATTTTGGGTTAATTCCTCAAGGGAAGAGCCCAACTCTTTAGCTATAATCAAATTAATGTTTCCCTAATTCGAGTTCTACAGTCCAGATTGCGAGAAATTAGGATCATGGAAATCATGATCCAACCATGGCGACCTAGTTGATCCGCATTGAGCGTTATAAGTTTTGCTGAAGCACCAACTGCATTGAGCGTTAAATCCGCATTGATCCTCAAGTCGCATTCTAAATTAGCACTAAGTGTAATTTCGCCGCCTAATAAAGAAGAGATTAGGAGCAATTTGTTCACTTCCGGGTTGGCTACTATATCTGGAAAATATATATTCCGAAATAAGAAGGGGTAACACGAATGAAAGGAAAGCGATCGAGGGTAAGTCCCAAAAAAAACGTACTAAGGGTAGGCAATGAAGTTTTGGTACATCTCCAATGTAAAGGCTACTTAAGTGTTTAGAAGTGATAAAAATCTCACTGTTATCAAAATGTGTGTTTAGAAATGATAATTAATCTCACTATTATCAAAATATGTATTAATTCCAAGATAATGAAAATAGATGTGTGGCGATCAAACGAAGTAGTAAAATAATATAAAGATTAATTAAGGTTACAGGTTTAAGTCATCAATAAGGGAATTTATACAAAAATATTTTGATTACTCTTTTGAAAAATTGTCTAATTGTCTAAGTCAGGACAAATTCAAGCTGACGAGTTAGAATATTTATGAAAACAAAGTTGAGAGTTTAGGAATTCACTGAAAATTACAAAGTAGAATGTTATTTTAAGAAAGGTGTAAAAATATCGATCATTGAAAATAATGGATTCTTAATTTAGTGTTTCTACAAAAACAATCATTTAGAGAATATATAATAGTAAAATTCAAGACTTTTGATGTATTTAAAGAAAAGAAGAAGCATAAGAAAATGTATTCTTTCACATATATTTTATGGATTTAGAAAAATGATAAGAACAATGGTATTCTTCTTGTGTATTAATTGTAAGAAAAATACAATGAAAATTACATTTTAAATCAAGTTTCCGAATCTAGAACGAAAGAGCAAATGTAAATAAGGATCACTTGTTTATTGTAGATTTCAAAATAAAAACAAGATGTATATGGTAAAAGGCGTAATTGAATATATCAAAGTTGACTAAATCAAAATTATGTCTCACGACTATACACGTATTAATTGCTCAAAACGAAAGGGTAGACTTCTAGTCTACATGTATAAGAACATGGTACCAAGAGAAGCAAAACATAAAAAAAAAAAAAACAAAGTTAGACAATATATTATGTTATTATCATGGGCGTGCGAGATCTAAAATCAGAAGGAGAGCGAGAAATCAAGTTCGGGGGAAAGAAAAAGGAAGATAGCGGGGGCAATGATTGCTATTGTTAAAATTATAAGAACAATACCTATAGGTAGATTTAAAACCAGGTTGAGATATATTTCAAACTTAAATATTTGATGTATGTTGATGATTAAATAGACATGTGGGAGTTTTAAAGTGTTTCCTAAAAATTTATGAGTTATCTATCAAGTTAAACTTCATTTGTGAAAAAGAAGAAACACTAAAACTTGTAATTGAAAATCTGACAATTTTGACCTTTTTGACTGGGGTCCAACAATGGTTAAAACGGATAAGGTAAAGACTTAACATATTTAGATGAATAATTGTGCACTGTCAAAAGTACGTCGCTGGAAGTTTAAAAGTGAACACTAAGTTTTGCAATGTTGTAAGTTTTATAAACACAAATTATAAAACTAATTTGAAATAAAATAAACAAATAAGGTGTGTTTTGAAATGTAAGCATCAGTGATGTCTTGTAAACACATTTGGATTAGAAAGTTGTAAAAATACCATGTTAGGTTACTAGAAAACACATTTAAGTTAAGTACAATGCCTAAATGAGAAAGTAGTCAAAAGACTTAAAACAAAAGTGGTTTAAAGATCCGATGAAGCTTTTACACATACTATAAATTTTAATGTCATATGTTTAAGTTTTATAGCATAGAGTTTAAACACTTTTATAAAAGAAAATGTTTCTAAGTTTTTCGAAAACGTGTCAAAATGGTAAGCAATGTTTAAAATGGTTTATATGCCCTTAAAAGCACATCTATCCATTGAAATGGATTTGAAATGAAATTGTAATAGCAAGATTAAAACCAATATTAGTTAAATTAAGTTTTGAAGAAAAATTTTAAGTTAAAGCAAGTTGTCAAAAGATTTTTAGCGAGAATATGGCTTACATTGATAAGAAATGTCTACTAAGTTGAATGAAGTGGTTATAAAATATTTTATCGATGATAAATAAAACCGATGAAGCGAAATAACTTTTCGATGGAATATTAAGAAGTAAGGAATAAGTATGTTAGTGTAGCTGATCGTACCTAAATACTAAGGCGAGTACAAGGCGAGTACCGGTGTCTTTTCCCCAAAATAAAGGACAAGAAAAATTGTTTGTAAAACGTTTTATGGTGTTAATGCAGTTTACGACCTTTTATAGAGGTCAAGGGGCATCCTATGTTAAGTTTTTAGCTCAAGGTGGAAACAACGTAGAGCTAAATCGTAGCGAAGTAATAAGGTCTTACGTGTTAGTAGCAATAGGTTAAACCTATGTGTCTCCTTGTGAGTCGAATCTGGAATGCCCCCCAATGGTATCCAAGTGATTACTTAGTGGCGACTCATCTACCTCCTTACGCGATGCTCCAATTATCATTTGTGTCGGTATCGAAACGTTTTTTCCTAGTTGTAACTCTAATACGAAGACGATGAAGAGGTATTAAGGAATAATTGGTATAGGTTTCGACTTAGGATTATTACTAGTGTATATCTAGCTACTACCCTTACATCTAAAGTCAATAGCTACCGAGGAATACCCATTCATAGTACTATGTACGTTGCTCCTAGAGTGGCTAGTGATATAACCTAAGTGGTTAACCTAGCACTTGATAAGGGACATGAATATTTCTAAATAAAGGCATTGTTATAAAAGTGCACTTAGTTTCTAAGTGTATCTAGATGAATGCCTATAATATGCAATGCCCGTACACACACCGAAAAATTTTGTTTTTCAAAAGTTTAAGTTGAAAATTGTTTTGAACATAATTCTACTATAACCGTTTCTAGCCTCACATTAACTTTCCATAATTAAGCATAGTTGGCCAGGCTATACTTAATTAAAGTCCAATAATGCGTACTCGAATTAGTTATACCAGTAGTATGTTCTATATTTTAAAAATGTTTAGAAATTTTTTGGCTATAGTTGTGGTTTTCCAAAGGAAAACCGGTATTCTCTATAACCTTCGGCTCTGATACCATTTCTGTCACACCCCGCTAAAGCGGAAACACGAGGCGTGGCAATATAAAGGGTTTCATAGCAAAAGTTAAAAGACAACACCAACCATAGTATTAAAAATCATTACAAATTTACAATGGGTTTGAACAACTTTTAAAAGAAATTACAATGTAAATTGAAATACAACACATGCGAATTCTCCTAAAAGTGATGTGTCCCTAAGTGCCACTTACTCAATGATTCCTGAAAAAGCATGTAAAACGAGCGTCAACTATAAAAATAGTTGGTGAGTACTCACAGATAATAATAATAATAATAATATGGGTTTCATGAATCGAAATCAAAGTTTTGATAAAAGTTTCCATAAATAGAAATATATTGCAAAAATGAGTATTAAGTTTGCATAAACAAAATTCGTTGTTGTAATGAGAAACAAAGTTCATTGCTATAATTAATAAACAAGTTTATTGTCATAATAAATAACAAGTTTGTATGTGTATGAGCAAACAGTGAGTTCCAAACCAAGCCTATGACTGATGCCCTATCAAGATCTATGCTTATCGTTCCATAGATTATATGGTATCATGCACTCCAGCAATCGGGCGAGTGAGGAGTTGTCAATTCCTAATAGCGCTATCCATAATGACCATTGGCTCAAAGAGTTAATGGTTGGATTAAAGTGTAAAGGGAAGGGACTTAAGACGACAAGGCCTCATGTTTCAAGTTTCATAAACATACATAGCAAAATATAGCAATCAATTTTGATACAAATCAATTTAAATACAACGAACAATAAATAGATTTTCGGACATGCTTTTCCATCCCAAAACATAAAAACTGAAAATAGGGGAGTGCGTGAATACTCACTATGCATTGAGATGATGCAGATGATGCCTTGATCTACGCTCCACTCGTACCACTATCATTTTCCTACAACGATGTTACACAGTAATGAGTCTCTAATTGTAATCTAATACTAGTATACTTACTACTACAATAGTATTATGCCAATAATGTGTCAAAATTTAATATTGATAAGTTACAAACATTTTTCTGTGAAAATTAAATTTCAATGAATCAATTGTTATATAACAATTTAAGTGGAAAATTCTCATTATTGAAATGTTAATATTTAACATTTTAAGAGGCGTTCCAATGGTTAAATATTCAAAAACTAAATCAATTTTGATCTAAAATTTCCCCAAATTTGCATTTTAGTTTTAATTGAAGTCAAAGACCTCAAGTTAAATTTTCTTGAATTTTTGATTTGTCTAACTATTTTTCACCATTTTAGTTTCTTGAATAACCATAAAATCATGGATAAATACTAAACGGTTAGTAAAAATTACAAAACTTCATATTTTGGTTCCAACAGTATTAAAAGACTTCCAGATAAATTTTCATGGATTATAGATATGTATAACCATTTTT
Organism: Lactuca virosa; assembly: GCF_052849685.1. Lineage (NCBI taxonomy): Eukaryota > Viridiplantae > Streptophyta > Magnoliopsida > Asterales > Asteraceae > Lactuca > Lactuca virosa. The sequence continues at coordinate 147,986,181 of NC_136432.1, read as the reverse complement.
CTTATATTTAATTCTCTAAATAGATAAAAATTCATGACAAATAGCAATCAGTTAAGAAAATACCCCAAAATTTTTGTAATATTGTTATTAAACATACTTAAGCTGGGAAAAATATAAAATTGGATTTCCAAACTATTTAACCCAAATTTATGATTTTTGAGCATTTATTCGAATAAAATTTGAAATAAACAGAAAACAGTTTCCAAAATTGCCCAAAATTTTTGTAACACTGTTATTATACATATAGAAGCTGTGAAAAATATAAAAGATCTTTTTCAATCAGTCTTTCTATTTTTCTTTGTTTTATCCTCTTAAATAATCATTAATTGGAGAATAATTATTAAACAGTTAAAGTAAATTACCAAAATTTTTGTAAAGTTCATTTACAGTGTAAATAACCTGGGAAAAATCTCAAAGGTTTTCATATAGTGTAATCCAATTTTGTGGATTTAAGTGTATTTAATCTTAGAAAATATGAGAAAAATAGTATACTGAATAGAAAAATCATCAAAATTTTTATTTAGAGTTCTAACATATTTTAAGGTCTTCTAGAAAATTTTCATGAATTTTGGATGAGAAAAACTATATTTCCTGTTTTTAGTCCATTATAAATACAAAAATCGGGGAAAAATAGGAATGCATCATGAAAACATCGGAAAATATTTTTCTAAGTCTTACACATAGGGAATGAGCTGCGAAAATTATTAGATAGCCTTTTAAAATTGTCTAAAGTGGTTTTATGATTTATTGGGGCTAAACAAAAAGAAAATTAAAAACCACGCTAAACAGTAAAAAAGATCAATGAAACTTAATGAGAAGTCATTATTTAGCATAGGGGTCATCCACGAATTTACCTAGGATTTATAGACCTCAGAAAGTATTCTATATGATTTATTTCTCTATTTTATTGCATTAATTATAATAATTCGATAAAAATGAATTATTCTCTGGAAATTTACAGATCATCTTATATTGTTGATGGGAGTTTGAGAAAAATCGGATTTGGTCAGAAAATGAGTTTTAGATATTTATTTGGAAATAAATCCTTCATGAACATATTTGAAAGCTTTTAACAACATACTTTGATGATCTAGCTTCTAAGCTTGAAGATCATCACATGCATGTTTGTTTGAAGATCATTCATGAGTTTGAAATGTTTAAAATTCGTTTTTGAAAGAAAACTTTGGATGCATGTGGTGATTTTCCACCAAAACGTGTAGAAAAGTGCATTTCCATGGTTTTGACTTAGGTTTAGGTCATGGATCTTCACCATTTTGTAACATGCAAGATGTTTTTGGTGAAAATCTACCACCATCATCATCAAAACTGAAGTGAATGAACATTCACACAAATTTCCTAAGAGAATGGTGTAGAAGAACAAGGAAATGCAAGAAAATCCATGAAAACTTGAAGGAAAATGAAAGGAAATCGTGTTCTACCTTAATGCACACCACTAGATGATGAAGATTTTGAGTATCTTGAGTGTTCCTGGACATGTTTGCTGTAAAATTTCGTGGTTCATAGAGGGAGGAAGAGAGAAAATGTGTGTGAGAGTGTGAGAGAGAAATGAGAGAGAATGAGGGAAGATGGAGTGTGAGAGAAAAGAAGAATGATTTTGTGTTGGGAAGAGGAGAGATATGCGGAGGGAGATCCGAATTTTCAATGAGGAGAAAGACTCCCCACCTCTTCCATTTACTTTATATAAATTTGCCTCAATTTTTATAAATTTTCCCATTTTTTATAAAGTATGCATTAAGCCATGATTTGTTTTATTAAATTATTGATTTAACTTGTTAATTAGGAATAAATGTTGATAGTTTAAAATTTATTTTCCTTGAATTCATTTTCATAATTTTAATTATTATAAGATAATATTAGAAGCTTCATAATTATTTTTATAGAATTTTTAAGGTTAAAGTTTATAAATGTGAGTTTTTAGGGCATTTAGGGTTTTTAGGGTCTTGAGATTTAATAAATATTTGGATATCAAAATAAATTGAATTATTTGAGATTTCAATTTATGTTAGAGTTTCATAACTCTTTTCTAGTTAAAAATAATGTTTGTAATTTATTTTTATCGGTTTATTGGCATTCTATGTAGTGGTTTCGAGATTCAAGCGAAATTGAGGAATCAAGTATACTAGTCCTAGTTTTCAACTCTAACTTAAGTTCCAACGAGACTAGGACCTCATTTCTACCACTAGGTCAAGTGCATGATGTGTGTGTATGATTCATGAAAAGGTGTTCGAGTCAAAGAGTGACCTAAATATGGATATTCACTACAGTTAAGTAGTTGTAGAATTCACATATCAATGTGAAATCTAAGTATACTATTCATTGATTCTAATTGTTTCCAAGTTTCTAGTAGGTTATAACTTAGTTTCTAGTTACTAAGTCTAGTATGTGTTGTGCCTATATGTGCCACTAAGTTTAGTAAAATCTAGAACCGACTCGAATTTTGACGGGTTTCACAGAATCCAACATCTTTGTTCTTGATTTTACGGTCGTACACACTTCGTATCTTCAAATCTTCAAAGGTCGTAAACTCGTTTACGGCCGTACACTCATCGAATCTTCAAAGGCCGTAAACACTTCAAGAGGTTGTTCACGGCCGTAGACAGTTCACGGCCGTAAACTCCATTCACGGCCGTAAACCCTTCCTAAGTGGTGAAATAGACTGAAAACTCGTTTCCCTCGATTCAATCAAGTCCCGATAACATTCCTTAACCGAAAGCAAGTGTTTTTCTAACACTTTAACTAACGAAATCGCTAATTTAGATACACATATGTATTTAATTGTTATTAGGATTCCGTTAAGTGCCACATACAACAACTTGAGGGTCTTCATTTTCAGTTTGTTGATTCGACGTTTGCACACAACTGACTGTGAGTTCATAACCCTACGCTTTTATGATTTTAATGTTTTCAGGGGGGGGGGGGGAATACAAGCCAAACACAAATGATTTTGTGAACCAAAACAAAAGGTTTTAACAAGTTTAAAACTTATGCAATTGATACAGTCAAACGATTTCCACGTTTTACAGAATATTTAGATATTTTATCCCTTTTGTACTATGTTAAGCATAAGGGACACTTTTATCTTGGAAACATAATTGCATAATTTTCAGAACAATTTTACAAACCAAGTACATAACATTTCAAGCAAACTATAAAGGGTATAGTTTGGGGAATTCAATACACAGCTTTTACCGATTCAAATTACATACATGGGTAAACATATAAACTATGACAGATTTAGTTTATGATATACAATACTACAATAGTACAACATTTAATAATTATTTAAGTATAATTATTACCTTATACAGTATACACACAGATTTCAATACATTCGATCAATACAGAACTACACGTAAACTAGTTAATACAGGATTGTGAGACAACACTTCAAATGTACCCTTCGAGGTACATGTTAAATCCTATCATAGTATAACCAGAGTCTCCTGGAGGGAGAGCGTGAGGTTTGTGAATATATCTATTCGGGACTGACAATCCCACACCTGAACTGCTAGCTACAGTTAGGCAGGCATGCCTGGGGTGACAAATGTCATTTAACCGACACTTGAAGAACGTAGTAAAGGTCACTAGGTCATATCAAGCATGGTTATACGACTCACAATAGTATAAACTAACCATTTGTTTATGGGATTTCATTCTTCATTAGTTAATAGAACTATTATACATTACACTGGAGGATTCCAGGGATACAATACTCGGTTTTGTTTTAAATAATAAAACTACTATACATACTGGTGATAGCCAGGGTTTTCATACAGAACATACTATACATATTGGTGGTAGCCAGGGTTTCATACAGAACTTACTATACAAAGGTTTTTGTACAAGAATACACACATACTACAATTGGTAGTAACCAGACATACAAACTAACGTTTTTCCTATACTACAACAGGATACAGTAACAAACATTCATAGTTAATTCTATAATTCCTTAGTTTAGGCATCAGGGCTACGTATGGAGAATATTCAATAGACTGTGGAATGTGTGGTTTCCGCCTCATTTCATGTTCCTTGTTTGGTTGTGGGCTTAGGCCAGATCCACATAATCAACTATTTGTTTGATATTGGTTTATACTTGGCCAGCATGAACTAAGTGATCATAGAAAGAACTGGTATTATCATGCTTTTACTAAAGAAAATATTGGATTTTCTTGGAAACGTATGAAAACTTTTACAGTGTCATCAACGGGTTTTCATTACAAAAATATCGCTTATGAACTCACCAGCTTTACGCTGATACTCTTTCAAAACTGCTTGTATTCTCAGGAAATCAGTAGACAGGTACCTCCTGGAGTTTTGAGAAGACGGAGCGTATAGAGTCACGTCTTTTTCTTTTAGTTATACTTTTGATGTATAAAAACAAAAATCAAACAGATGTAAACATCTTTTCATATATATTCAATGTAATGGTTGTGTTTACTATGATTACTATGATGCAATTGTTGTGATACTACATATGACGTCATCCACCCCCAAATGTTTCCGCCGTTCCGGTTTGGGGGTGTGACACCATCCTTTTGGAGCTGGGCTATGTGCTTCTTGTTGACATGTCCAAGACGACATTGCCACAAGCATGCCTTGTCCAAAACATTGGACGAATCAATATTCAACACATTATTTCCTAGGTTATCTACAACCATCACAGTTTCATATATACCATTACAAGGTAATGCTTCAAAATAAAATGTACCATTATAATAAGCATTAATACTACCGATTATTAAAAGAAAAGGTAAAACCTTGTTTATACAAACTATGAAAGGAAACGATATTTCTCGCCATATCCGACGAGTAACAACAATTATTCAATTCTAATTCTAACCCACTACTAAGCAATAAAGAATAAACTCCAATCTTGGTGACAAGCGACATTTTCCTATTTCTCATGATTAAGTTTATCTTCCCGTGCTCCACATCCCTACTTCTTTTTATTCCCTACAAATTAGAACAAATGTGAAATCCACAACCTGTATCAAGGACCTAAGAATTATCATGTGATGAGTTATTAGAAAGAATAGTGTAAATACCTGTAAAGGTGGGCTTTATCTTCCCATCCTTAATGTCCTGCAAGTATTTGGGGCAGCTGATGGGTTTTGAGCATTCTAACACTCCTATGGTGGACATGCAACCTTATAAACCTTGGATCTATGTTTTCTCTATTATACATGCAAATATTCAATATTCCAAGGTTTCATCCTAAGTAGCATACAATGGGGAACTTGTAATATAAAACTTAGTGGGATGACATACCTTTTGCTTGTGGTTGATTCCTTGGAGCTTCAAGAGCCTAGCATCAATAATGTGGATGCCTTAAGTGGAATCACAAATCACCAAAAACACCTTGGAAAACTTGAGAGAATAGCAAGCACTTCTAGAAATCGGCCCACCCTTTGTACTCACACACTAGTGTCATTTCATGTGCCAAAGACCTCTTTATATAGTATAGAGGATTAGGGTTACATTCATGTAAACCCTAATACCCATGACCTTTCATTTCCATAGGATCCATGGGTTAAAAACTCCATGGACTATCCATGCAAGCTTAGCCCAACCTAAATGAACTTGGCCCATCCTATATATATATATATATATATATATATATATATATATATATATATATATATATATATATATATATATATAGCTCCTTTTGATCACTAAATTAATTCTAAATTAATTCTTGATCAATACTAATTAAATAATATGATTTCATATTAATATATTATAACTTATAATATATTAATAAACCATAGACATACTATTCTCAAAAGACTATCCATACAAATTATTTCGGTGAAGTGCAACCCAAATGGACCATGCTACTCTCGGGTCGAGTACATACCAATAATAGTAATGGGCTTAGACATCTAATCCAATAGTCTCCCACTTGGATAAGTCTAAAACTATTATTCAAGTATGACTCCAAGATCCCGACAAGCAATCGTAGCTCTTAAAGCCGTTGCCGAACTCTAACCTAGTCAAATGACGTGTCCATTAGATAAAGGATCCTATATTCCTCCATTCTAGATATCATATGGACTGAGACATGGATTATAATCATTCTCTCTGTCCATTTGTTGTTTCCTGTTTTCCGATTTATGACGACTGACTAATTGAACAAATCAAATCAGTCCAGGCTTGGCCAAGCACTTAGGGGTGTCATCACTAAATCATCGAGGGGCCCACATATATCGCTTTTATCCCTCCAAGGGTAAAAGGAATGGATAAACTTCGACCCAAATGTTCGCTTGTAATTACTCATCAAATTACACAAAACGATATGTTTTATAACAACCAAGTTACTGTTTGCGTTTACATATGTCAATGTGCAACTAACACGCAACTACAACTCACACGTCTCCGTTTGAAGAATATAAGATATTATCATCTCATGATCACTCGTGATAAAATCCATGAAGTGATTCAAATGAGCGTGGGTTTAATCCAATACTCGAATCTCATTCCAGGAGCACTCATGAATGTTGTAGCAACTTTTGCTATGTCTAAACACTTTAGACATCTACAAGCCCACTTCATGACAGTCTTCATTTATACCTACTTCCAAAGTATGATTGACTGTGCAGAGTTTGAATAACCTAGTTATCTGGGAAGTCAAAACATGCAAAGTGAAACACAAGAATAATCGAATCCAATATGGTCTCAGAACTTATGAATATAGATAAAACACCTTTTATTTATCACCATATTGATTACACATTATTCATTGTATAATGTTTCAAATAATCAACTTAATACTTGAATTAAAACAATAGTTGTCCCATGCTCAAAGCATGTACACTATGTTTTCTAAACCATAGTTATGCCATACTCCAAGTATGCACACTATGTTTTTCTATGATCCTTACTTTGTGAAATATACCAATTGAACATGATTCCAATGATGCTCATTTCACAATGCCAAATCCTTATCGCAAATGTAATAATAAAAATATTCTTTGCCATTTACTGAAATCCGATAATTTCTAAACTTATATGCATTGATCCTTTTTTAATGACTATGCACAAAAGTCACAAAGACTTGGCAACAGACATTTACAAAGTATTCCAATGGATAGCAATTCCATGGAAACGAAGTCTCAAATTCAAAGTACATTCCTTTGAACATCCTTCTTGCATTAAGTTTTTCTAATATTAAACAGATATAATGAATAACTTCCTCCTATTGAACCATTTCCATATTCCCATTTTGACTATCACTTTTGAACAAGAGTTGCCTCTTTTCAGAATATGTCAATATGGTCCTCTCCAAAAATTTACACCATACTTCCAATTGTCCATGAGCAACCAATCTTTGGTAAACCTCAGATTGTCCTCGACAATTGCTTAATCATTTTAGTCATATCCAATTCTAGACCTTTTCCCCTCTTAATGCCCTAGGCATTAGGAAAATTTAAAAATGATAAATATTATAGCACATGTAATCGATCCTACATCCGAAGCATATGGGACACGATTCATGATGTCTCACATAAAGACATGATCCTAGACCAGTTTTTTGTTGCAATATTTTTTATTTGCCATGTTTTCAAAATTTGACTATAAAGAGGGATGTCGTAATCATAATCGAATTTGAGAACGCAATATATATAGAATTTCCTTATGTTGAACCATTCCAACATAAAATTCATATATATATATCCTTGACTAAAGAATGATTAAAATCTCAATCTAAGATTTTAGAATTGAAATGAAGTATAATTTCCTCTCCCTTAATTATAGCAAAACAACTTTTCCCAATTGAAACTTTTCTTTTCTATAATTAACATTGCTAACTTGCAACACTTATCATTATCATGCTCTGTCACACCCCAAAACCGGAACGGCGGAAACGTTCTGGGGCGGAGGACGTCATGTTTCGTATCACAAGACATGCATCATAGTAAGCAAGTAATAAACAACCATTTCATTAGAAAGAAAGTGTTTACAAAGTATGTGATTCACATAATATAGAATACATAGCAAATAATAAAAAGACATGAAGCTATACTGCTCCATCTTCTGAATCCCAGTGCGCGAACCTGCCTATTGGTCTCCTGAGAATACAAGTTATTTTGAAAGCGTAGATCAGCATTTAAGCTGGTGAGTTCATAAGATTTTAGTGATGTAGTAAGTAGTAAGAAAGTTTGTAGAAAGTTGTAGTAAGTTGTAATAAGTTCTGTTTAGAAAAGTTTGCCTGCTCCTCCGGAAAATCTTATATTTCCTACTTTGATGAAAGATAAGTAAAAATGACTCTACAGTCCTTTCTATGAGTATTAAATGGATACAAGTTATGTAAAACTCAGAGTAAACAAACAATCGGTTGTGTGTATCTGCCCTAAGCCTACAACCAAACAAGGAACAGGAAATGAGGCGGAAGACACACATCCCATTGTTTGTTAGATCATCGTTGTATATAACCCCTGCGTATTCACTCGGTACTCACGGAGTTAACTGTAATAGTTCCTTTATATTTGATGAAAAGATCCTTTAAGAAAACCCTTATTTCTTATAACAAAATGATAACCACAGTAATTTCTTCTATAATCACTTAGTTTATACTAGTTATATATAATCTAATATCGAACAGATAGTTAATTGTGTGAATCTGCCCTAAACCCATAACCAAACAAGGAACAGGGAATGAGGCGGAAGGCACACATCCAACTACCTATCAGATATTAATTATATATAACCCTGGTGTATACTAAGGTATTATAGAATTAACCACCTAAGGTCCTTTAAGTTTTACTGGTTTAATAAAATGGATTAAACCCTTTACTGGTTAAGTTTCTAGTTTTGAATACCAAATGTTCTTTATTTGAAAAGTATGTTTTGTACTAGAAAACGGTGCATTAAATTAGTGTCCTATGACCTGACCCATACATGGTACCCCTTATGATTACTTGGTGTATACGGAACATATATATAGCTAAGCTCGGATAGATAGTAGGCTGGGTTTATCTGCTCTAAGCCCACACCCAAACAAGGAACAGGAAATGAAGCGGAAAGCACACATCCTACTATCTGTCGGACCCGATTAATATATATTCGTGAATGCATACACAAAGGAATCATAAAGTTAGCATTATAGATCCATTTCTACTAAATGTACTAGACTCGACTGTTCTATGTGTCGTTTGTAAAATGTAAGTTTTTCCCTAGTTTATAACTATCTTGACTCGAAAATAGTTTGTATTAGCTTTCAAGTGGAACTGTCACTTACTGAAAGTAATGGGAATTTATAAGTACGCAGTTGTCTTTTGAATTGACATTCTGTAGTACTAATTACCTTAAAACATGTTTGTTTTATTAAGGTCATGATGTGAATGCTAGTACCCTTACTATACGCTCTCCCTGTCAAGAGATTCTGGGAACCAAACACGACTGTAGCAAAAAATTGCTAGCCGTGTAATTCACATTAAAGTTATATGATCATGTATACCCAATTTAACTATCACCTTTTGTTAAGAACAATGAGTTAGTGATTCATTGGTATAATTAGATCCTGTAGTTGTTCTATGCTATAGCATCTTAGTATGTTCGTTCTGTTATAGTATCTTAGTATGTTCTCTTTGAAGTATTGTATCTACCTCCTTGTTTCTCTTTATGTTATCATGTATTGTATCTTCCTCCTTGTTTCTCTTTATGTTATCGTGTATTGTATCTACCTCCTTGTTTCTCTTTATGTTATCTAGTATGAACTGAACCTCTAAACTATACCCCTTATAGTTTTGTAGTATTTTACTTGAACTGTTGTTGAAAAGACTCATTTTACTACTAAGTTATGCTTGTACTTTAAAAACGGAGTTTGGTTAAACTATAAAGTAACATAACTTTAAAAGAGTTTTTGAAAAGTTTTGATCACTTATAAAAGACATAAGCAACCTTTTGAAAGATGTTTATAACAAACAATTACACAATTATCATTGTTTTCAACTTGCATTCCCCCCTTAAAAGCATTTAAAACAGTTTAAAAGATTGATTACAGGGTATGACTCACCTTATGTGGCTGATTCAACGAATAAGCGCGTAAGGATGAGAAGTTCCACGAATGAAGTCCTGAGACACAACAAGTCCTAAATGACATATATGGCATATAAAGGCATGAATATAGTGTTTATAAGCAACTATATGAAAGGGAACACCTAAAGGGACTAGGAAACACTTTGACCAACTGTTGGAATCACATGTGATTCATCTAAGGGATGTTTAAGGTCATCATATGGTGTTTACGGCCATGGGTTTACGGCCATGGAGTTTACGGCCGTAAACTCATGGTACAAAGGTGCATAAGGGTGTTTGAAGGCTTGGAAAGCTTGAGGGACCATTGCTCTACACAAGGATGAGAAAAACCAACTTTAAGGAAGGTGTTGAGGTGTTTACGGCCACACCAAAAGTGTATGGCCGTAAACTCACCAAATGGTCTTGTTTTGGGTCATAAGGCATTTAGGAAGGGTTCTAGGTTTATGTCCAAGCCTTAGGAAGAGTTTAAGGTCCATTTGTACTTCAAACTAGGGTTTACGGCCAAGGGAGATGCTCTTGACCGTAAACACCTCATGATCATGGGAAAAGCTTGTTTTCAAGGTGTGACAACCGTCAATTTTGGCCAAGTCAAAGTCAACTAAAGTCAACAAGTGAAACCGATCAACTCATCTAACCCTTGTACATTAGGGTTTCCATTATATTTCTTATTGAACGGCTCGCAATCTTAATACAAAGTATCACTTAGAGTTTTCACGTGTTCGGAAATTCTAAACCCTAATCAGGGCAAGTGATGAAACTACTAGATAAAACATTATTCCTTAACCCCTGGGGGCATATAACAATCATAACAAGACCTAACGAGGTTTACGAACCTTGAATTACAGAGATAAACACTCAAAAAGGTCACAAAAGAAGTCTCTCTCAATCTCTTTCACTCTAACTCTCCCAAATCTCTCTCTGTATGAGAAATCTCTCCAAGAATGTGAAATCTCTCCCAAATCTCTCCAAGTATGTCAAATCTCTCTCTCGGTATGAGAAATCTCTCCAAGAATGTGAAATCTCTCCCAAATCTCTCTCTGTATGAGAAATCTCTCCAAGAATGTGAAATCTCTCCCAAATCTCTCTCTGTATGAGAAATCTCTCCAAGAATGTGAAATCTCTCCCAAATCTCTCTCAAAACCCCTTTTGATTTATTTTAAGCATTTTAGGCATCCCGACACTTGACTTGGTGAAAAACCCTTCGAAAAGGGGTGATACCTTGGAAAATAGCCTCTTAGGGCCGAAGTCCCTCTATAGGGACCAAACCCTCCTTGAACCGGAGTCTCCTTGAGTAGCCCCAGCCAGCGAGCCGCAGCCACCGACCGCAGCCACCTGGAGCACCACATCCGAACCCGCCTGCGGTAGCTGCTCGGATCGCAGCTTCCTTCGCCTTCGGATCCACTGCAACGACCAAGCCCCGACTTCGGATCTAATGCTGTTAAGGCCGGAGTCACCCTCCTGACTTCAGATTTGCCATTTTCCACCCGGTTTTCGACCACGACTCCGTTTTAAGCCCGTTTTTAATTATTTTAACGCGGGACTTTCTCCAAAAATCATATTTTAACATATAAGACCCTAAATATTCATAATTTAAACAGATTTTTATGGAAATATTTATTTAAGAATAAAATCTAGTGGGTGAATATTTGAGGTGGAGTGTTGACTTTACCTTAGTGTATGACACAAGCAACCACTCTCATGCCCACTCCATGACCAGCTATTATCCTTCCACCATACCTGGTCATTCAAGAGTACTTTCCCCACCATTTGACCAGCCATACTCTTGGTCAAAGGCTGAAAACTATTATCTCTCATCATCTTTCTCTTATTTCTCTCATTTTTCCTCCAAAGAACAAACACTTTTTCTCTCACTTCTCTCTCTCTCTCAAATTCGAGATTCAAGGGCTGATCATCAAGCTCTCTTCCATTCTTGGTAAGTATAATTCATTCTTCTTATGATTATTTCACTTTCTTCTTCCCAAATCATAGATTGCTTACACAAATTCCATCACATTTGTGTTAGATCTTCAAATCTTCAAGGCATCTCCCAAGTGTTCTTGAGTTGAACACTTCTTTTCTCCATCATCCATCTACTGAAATCACTCAAGGTGAGTTCATACCCCTATCTTTTCATGTTTTTCTTAAGTTTTAAGGGGGGGAATACAAGTTAAAACACCAAGAACACAACTAAACTCATTTAACAGCCTTCATCAGAAAAGTTCAACTCCATTCACGGACTGTTTTGGTCAACTTAAACATTTTATTTTTCAAAACTGTATTAGTTGAAAATAGTTCAGGTTCATACCTTTAAAATGACTACTTGCACATCACCATACGATTTTTCTACGATTTATGGTGATTTTTACAAAACTGCCTATCATTTCAGAAACAAATTCGGACCAGTCTGTGAATACGAACATTTTAACACAAGTTCAAACTTTTAAAAATCATAATAAATATTATGAATAAACTAGACACATTTTATGAACTCTCAGAATTTACGTATTCAGTTTTCGACTTCGTATGATTTTTCTATGATTTTTCTAAAACAGTGCAGAAAGCTTAAAAACTAGTTAACAGCTTATAACTTTCATAACACTTTGTATTATGTTGAGCAATGTGTATAACAATAAGTTCTAAATATTGAATGTAATTTCTTGTTAGTTTATCATCATAAACTGAAATTTAGTCATTCATGATAAGAATTCTTCATTCATTCGAACACATATAATAAGCTATAATAAGCATAGTTATGGATTTTTACTACATGAGAAAGGTTTTACTCTCAAACAAATGGGTTTTTCATAACTACATAATAGTAATAGTTTATGGACTTATAGTACTAATGTGTTTTCGGATAAACTATAATAGGTATAGTTTAGGTATCATTTACATTTCAGTAAGATTCTTTTACGTTACAAACGTTTTGGATAAACTATAATAGGTATAGTTTATGCATCATTTACCTTTCAAACTCATTTACCAAAGGTTTTCAGTTCAGTTTACGTAAATCTGTTAATGAATAAATTTGTGAGTCATTCACTTCGTGTTACCTTCAAAGTAACAAAGTCAAAAGTCCTGTAAATTGTAACCAGAGTCTCCTGGAGGGAGAGCGTGATAGTTGTGTATAGATCTATATTGGGTTTGACAAACCCACACCTGAGCTGCATGCAACAGCTAGACCGGCAGGTCTGTGGTGACAAGTGTCATTTAACGTGCGACGCCTGAAGAACGTCGTGTTACGAGGCCACCTAAACTAGTCTTAGCATGGTTATAATAGCTCACATGTGGTATTAACAAATCATAAGATTTACGGGTTCTTACTTTTAAATTAGCGAGTTATGTCGATTTAACTCACATGAATTACTTTCAGTATAGAAAAATACCTGTACACTTTCGGTCTTAGGATTAAGACAACACACAACACATAAAGTTTACAGGAAAATTCCCAGATTAAAAAGGGTTTTATGTCAATTTAAAATCACTTTTTATACCTTTATGTATGTAAAAATACTTGTTTATTTCCAGCCCTGGGATTTAGGAGTACATAACTTTATTACGGAAAATATTGGATTTTCTGGAAACTTACTTTGTCGCTTTTACAGATAAAACGGCTTCTTTCTTAAACAAAACTCTTATGAACTCACCAACTTATTTGTTGACACTTTTTCAAAACTACTTGTATTCTCAGGAAATCAGTGAAACAGGAAATCAACAGCGTTTTCAGGATGGGACGTTAAATCGTCAAACAGTTCATTTTGTCATCATAATGTAATTGATTTGAAACATGTAAACATATACTTTGGTGTAACCTTTTCAATTATATTTATGATGGTTGTAATTACTTTGAGCACTATTATACTCGTTGTTGTGATACTATACATGAAGTCCTCCACCCCCAGACGTTTCCGTCATCCTTGGTTTGGGGGTGTGACAGATTGGTATGAGAGCATTGTTTATAGTGAACTAAGTATATCGAACCACATAAGATATACAAACTATAAATGCATTGGGACTAAGGTCTCTGATGTAACATTTTCAAATAACTATACTTTTAGAAATAAATAATTTCTTGTTAAAAGTACATACATGCATACCGGTTTAGTGTCATGTCTAAGGAAAACACAAAAGTTAAAAATAGAGAAGTTGTGCAATGTGAATATGCCCTGGGATATGCAATCAAGTCTGGGAGGGATATAGCATGATCAACTATATTCGTCCGAGAAATGACTAACATGTGCCGGGGGATAGTCATGGTTGGCAACAAGTCTATCAACTTACCAACGCCCATACAAGAAAATCGTTAAGAACCAAACATAATATTAAAATACTATAGGAGTATTTTGTGATACTATAACCAACTTATGTGAAAACTAAAGACCCCTATTAGTAGGTCTATAATGCCTGAGGTCATACGCTAAGGTTATACATAATTAAAGATATTATAGACTCAGAATCTATGACTATTGCTCTATTTCCTGTTCCTTGTTTGGTTGTGGACTTAGAGTAGAGTCATTTACTCGAAGGTCTATTCTATCTCAGATTATGTATAACTGGTATGCACTATGTGATTATAGACGTAACTAGTAAGGATCACCCCTATAAGTAATTATAGGATTAGACGTCTAATAATTATCCTTTCTACCCCTCCTATTCTCGCACATATAACATAGCAAGATTTTACTTACCAGGCGACCCCTACTTTCCCTACCAGAGAAATGGTGGATGGTTATGAGAAGAATCAGAAGCGGAACCGGATGTAATCAACCCTACATGCATAGCCAGGGTTCCCGTGAACCGTTTCGACTACATCGGACCTATGCCCCGTTGGGCAACCGTGATCGAGGGTTGAAGTCGACAGCAATGACAGCAATCACCATGCGGAGACCAACGAGGGTTCTATGACCTCAACCACGGGGGACCGACTGACAGAGCCCTCCCGGCGAAGACCCGGCGGATCGCGAACATCGGGGATTAAAACAGGGAGACTGCAAACCGAGTTCGAAAACTGCGCGCTACTAACAGACCCTACCATCTCACATACCCGAGACTTGGAAAAATACTGCTATTTCAGAGACCAATTTTCTTTTTAGGACCTTCTCGCCGCTCGGGCAGAGGCAAAAGAGTGACAGGGTAGGCACACGGCATTTGAAGGGAGAATGGTTGCAGCCAAGCGTCGATTGGCAAAGCTGCAAGGTGCATCGACTTTGCCTCAGGCATCGCAAGGGACGGAGCGTCATGAGTAAAGTTCATACCGCTCACAAGACCTTGTAAATTAGGTTCATGAGTATGCGTTGGTGCTACTCTATTCTGGGTGTAAGCAAAACACTGCGATTTAAGCCGGTATACTAATCAAGAGATCTATTTGCTATCAAAACTTTTCCTTGCAGGGATGTGAGGTAGACCTGCATCGAGATCAAAATTTTCTCCGAAACCATAATTACTAGAATCATATTAACAAGATGGACTTAGGACATACCTAACAGACTCGAAGGTCTATTTAGTCTTAATTATATAACTAAGCATACATCAATTGGTTGTAAGAAGGATCTATCTTGAATCAAATTACAAGGTTTCACTTGGATACAGAACTACTAAAATACATGGGTTTATTACATATATATACACTTTCATTACGAATTGTTTTCAGAACACCATAAACAACCGAAATACGTTACAAATTGAACTAAGATAAACTTAGTTAGAAAACTCGCGACGTATAGCCATTCTAAAAACTCATTATCGTCTCACCTTTAAACATTTTGGTGGAAAGGTGCCTTCTTCGTAGACCTATAGGGTGCGATCATACGAGCGCTGATGCACCGGATCCCATCAAAACTCCTCAGCTAAGTGTGTTTGGACAAACATGATCCTAAGATGAGTAAAGCTTAACGCCTGTATGAAACCTACTTCTACCCACCACCATAACTCCGTCTTAGGGACGTTAGCAGAAACACCGAGAATAGTTCAGTAAAGTGTGACATTTATACATGTGTATATAAATGGTAAGGATATAGCTAGAGATAATCATCCCTACTCACGACATCGTTTCTCCTCATGCAACAGGATTATGTCTTCACAAGAAGGTAACCAGCCGACAAGCAAGGCAGCAATCCTGCAGATAGATCCTGCTACCTTTCAAGCTGCAGTCACGCCAGCCGTGACAACCGTCATGGCGCAACTCAATGCTAACAATGCCGGTAGAGATGAAAGCGGTATCGACAATACAAATCGTTGTAACAATTAGGAACACCGGCGGGTGTCTGCCAATGAAGGCGCCTCAGGCCACAAACCTACGAACAAGAAGCGAAAGTTTTGGGACGAAAAGAAGTGTAACCTACCTCAAAAATTCGCTGGAAGACAACAACCCATGGCCACCCCTGCCATTACAACACCAGTCACGACACATGCCTCGACACTAGCCACAATGTCTATCACCCAAGCATCGGCCAGACCATATAAGGGATCACTCCCAATGTGTAACAAGTGTGGCTTCCATCACAATGGGGTTTGCCGGGTGATGCACTGTAAAAACTGCAACAAGAACGGACATACTGCCCGTTTCTGCAGGAGCCAAACCCAGCACCTCCCTTCAATCACCAACACCAGGGTAGGCCCAGGATGCTACCTATGCGGTGAAATGGGACACTTCAAGAGAGAATGTCCAACTAAGAAGAATGACGGGGGAGCAGGAGGAGTGTGATGAACAAACCAGCAGGAGCAACAAGGGAACCCTATTAGGACTTTTGTAATGTTTCCAACGACAAAAACGTTTAAGTACCATATGTTTGTAATGAATTTGGTATGCTTGCTAAAACTACCGTCTTTCAAAAAGTAGTTAAAATTACTCTCTCGTTCAAATCAACTCAAAGACACTCATATATGACCTTAGGATGATTACCTATGTGATGACTTTGTACATACATCAGGGTTAATTATAATCAAAATACTAAAGACCTAAAGCAAATAATTCAGTCTTGACTCCTGTTCCATGTCTAGTAGTGGGAGTAGGGTGGAGCCACCCACTCGACGACTTCACCAATATCAAATTTCATACGACATACATATACCGCTCAATCATGGAGTGACCTGTCAGGGATCATGATACCCAGTATCATTGATAGCTATCAGAACCCACTCACTACCAGTGCTAGTTGCTGTAGTATGAGTCATCTGCGATAATAATAACATCGAACAAAACGGAACACACTGAAAAGAAACACAAGATACTCTATCACTCTAACGAGCATTTCTTGCAAATACAGCTTGACACATGTTTTACCTAAAAAGATATTGTTGTCATCATTCGATTTCAATTGATATAGTCCTCACTTTCCCGACTAAACAGCTACGAAAAGACCTTTCACCTAATCTCGAAAAACCTTCGTCTCGCATAAACACAAATCCAACACGGACCTCCGGGTCATCTCTCGTCGCGAAACCCCAAAACACTCACCAGAGAAATATTATACCCTCCGAAGCCTCACCACAAGTATATCCAGAAGACCCTTAGGGAATGTCACGCATGCAACAGATAAGGCTCAAGCATAGAAGCTTGGGACGAATACGGTTAGTCTACCACTACTACGTGTATACGCGAGGATAATGTACAATTAAGATTCTACGGACATTGGATGTGTGCTTCCGCCCTATTTCCTGTTCCTCATCTGGTTGTGGACATTGGGGCAGAGTCACCTATCCAACTATCTCACCAACCTTAATTACATACGACCTATATGCGCAAGTTGATGATAGATGGACCAAGTCCGAGTCCTGCCATGAACTTCGGGACCAGGTTACCCAGGAGTGCAAGTGACCGCCCTATCATCCGAATAAGCCTAGTCGTGTAAACCGAACCCATATGTTCCCTACCGATCTAATCAAACGAGAAACGCTTAAGCAGGCCCTATGCGACGCTCCAAAGAGAAGTTATCATTTATGACTTAGTACAAATACGAGAAAGGCTAAAAGCATCTCGAGGACACGGCAAAACCCGAATAAGCCTTATCATCTATATAAAAACGCAGGGTTTTTACTGGTGAATCTATGATGGCTAGTGTAAACATGATGGTCATGTATCATTAAGATCCCATGGACTTAGAATGTGTGATTCCGCCTCATTCCCTGTTCCTTGTTTGGTTGTGGGCTTAAGGCAGGGTCACCCATCCGAATGCCCTTGCAATCTTAATGATATACGACTAGTTTACTCCAAGCGATTAAAAAAGAACTAGTAGGACTTACAATGCAAATCTCGTCACAATTTGTTGAAACATTCGTAAGGATAATACTCACAAATTACCTTATAAAATATTCATAGTGGTAATACCAAGTATAAAGCGGAGAGCATAAAGGCACATGTAGAATACACTGTCATTCCAAAACAATAACTCCTTTAAATCGACTCAGCTCAAGTTACAATAAGAAATTCCAAGGTCGTCAGTTAACATCAGGCGGGTTGTTCCCCACCATATCAATTTCTTATACTACGAAAAGTTCCCTCATCTTTCCTCCAAATTCTTGAAGTCCCAGTCGAAACACTAATTTCGGGACGAAATTCTTTCTAACGGGGGGATGATGTGACAACCGTCAATTTTGGCCAAGTCAAAGTCAACTAAAGTCAACAAGTCAAACCGGTCAACTCATCTAACCCTTGTACATTAGGGTTTCCATTATGTTTCTTATTGAACGTCTCGCAATCTTAATACAAAGTATCACTTAGAGTTTTCACGTGTTCGGAAATTCTAAACCCTAATCAGGGCAAGTGATGAAACTACTACATAAAACATTATTCCTTAACCCCCGGGGGCATATAACAATCATAACAAGACTTAACGAGGTTTACGAACCTTGAATTACAGAGACAAACACTCAAAAAGGTCACAAAAGAAGTCTCTCTCAATCTCTTTCACTCTAACTCTCCCAAATCTCTCTCTGTATGAGAAATCTCTCCAAGAATGTGAAATCTCTCCAAGTATGTCAAATCTCTCTCGGTATGAGAAATCTCTCCAAGAATGTGAAATCTCTCCCAAATCTCTCCAAGTATGTCAAATCTCTCCCAAATCTCTCTCTGTATGAGAAATCTCTCCAAGAATGTGAAATCTCTCCCAGATCTCTCTCTGTATGAGAAATCTCTCCAAGAATGTGAAATCTCTCCCAAATCTCTCTCTGTATGAGAAATCTCTCCAAGAATGTGAAATCTCTCCCAAATCTCTCCAGGTATGTCAAATCTCTCCCAAATCTCTCTCAAAACCCCTTTTGATTTATTTTAAGCATTTTGGGCATCCCGACACTTGACTTGGTGAAAAAGCCTTCAAAAAGGGGTGATACCTTGGAAAATAGCCTCTTAGGGCCGAAGTCCCTCTATAGGGACCAAACCCTCCTTGAACCGGAGTCTCCTTGACTAGCCCCAGCCAACGAGCCGCAGCCAGCGAGCCACTGCCACCGACCGCAGCCACCTGGAGCACCACATCCGAACCCGCCTGCGGTAGCTGCTCGGATCGCATCCTCCTTCACCTTCGGATCCACTGCAGCGACCAAGCCCCGACTTCAGATCTAATGTTGTTAAGGCCGGAGTCACCCTCCTGACTTCGGATTTGCCATTTTCCACCCGGTTTTCGACCACGACTCCGTTTTAAGCCCGTTTTTAATTATTTTAACGCGGGACTTTCTCTAAAAATCATATTTTAACATATAAGACCCTAAATATTCATAATTTAAACAGATGTTTATGGAAATATTTATTTAAGAATAAAATCTAGTGGGTGAATATTTGAGGTGGAATGTTGACTTTACCTTAGTGTATGACACAAGCAACCACTCCCATGCCCACTCCATGACCAGCTATTATCCTTCCACCATACCTGGTCATTCAAGAGTACTTTCCCCACCATTTGACCAGCCATACTCTTGGTCAAAGGCTGAAAACTATTATCTCTCATCATCTTTCTCTTATTTCTCTCATTTTTCCTCCAAAGAACAAACACTTTTTCTCTCACTTCTCTCTCTCTCAAATTCGAGATTCAAGGGCTGATCATCAAGCTCTCTTCCACTCTTGGTAAGTATAATTCATTATTCTTATGATTATTTCACTTTCTTCTTCCCAAATCATAGATTGCTTACACAAATTCCATCACATTTGTGTTAGATCTTCAAATCTTCAAGGCATCTCCCAAGTGTTCTTGAGTTGAACACTTCTTTTCTCCATCATCCATCTACTGAAATCACTCAAGGTGAGTTCATACCCCTATCTTTTCATGTTTTTCTTAAGTTTTAACTGGGGGAATACAAGTTAAAACACCAAGAACACAACTAAACTCATTTAATAGCCTTCATCAGAAAAGTTCAACTCCATTCACGGACTGTTTTGGTCAACGTAAACATTTTATTTTTCAAAACTGTATTAGGTAAAAATAGTTCAGGTTCATACCTTTAAAATGACTACTTGCACATCACCATACGATGTTTTTATGATTTATGGTGATTTTTACAAAACTGCCTATCATTTCAGAAACAAATTCGGACCAGTCTGTGAATATGAACATTTTAACACAAGTTAAAGACTTCTAAAAATCATAATAAAAATTATGAATAAACTAGACACATTTTATAAACTCTCAGAATTTACGGATTCAGTTTTCGACTCCGTATGATTTTTCTATGATTTTTCTAAAACAGTGCAGAAAGCTTAAAAACTAGTTAACAGCTTATAACCTTCATAACACTTTGTATTATGTTGAGCAAAGTGTATAACAATAAGTTCTAAATATTGAATGTAATTTCTTGTTAGTTTATCATCATAAAATGAAATTTAGTCATTCATGATAAGAATTCTTCATTCATTCGAACACATATAATAAGCTATAATAAGCATAGTTATGGATTTTTACTACATGAGAAAGGTTTTACTCTCAAACAAATGGGTTTTTCATAACTACATAATAGTAATAGTTTATGGACTTATAGTACTAATGTGTTTTCGGATAAACTATAATAGGTATAGTTTAGGTATCATTTACATTTCAGTAAGATTCTTTTACGTTACAAACGTTTTGGATAAACTATAATAGGTATAGTTTATGTATCATTTACCTTTCAAACTCATTTACCAAAGGTTTTCAGTTCAGTTCACGTAAATCTGTTAATGAATAAATTTGTGAGTCATTCACTTCGTGTTACCTTCAAAGTAACAAAGTCAAAAGTCCTGTAAATTGTAACCAGAGTCTCCTGGAGGGAGAGCGTGATAGTTGTGTATAGATCTATATTGGGTTTGACAAACCCACACCTGAGCTGCATGCAACAGCTAGACCGGCAGGTCTGTGGTGACAAGTGTCATTTAACGTGCGACGCCTGAAGAACGTCGTGTTACGAGGCCACCTAAACTAGTCTTAGCATAGTTATAATAGCTCACATGTGGTATTAACAAATCATAAGATTTACGGGTTCTTACTTTTAAATTAGCGAGTTATGTCGATTTAACTCACATGAATTACTTTCAGTATAGAAAAATACCTGTACACTTTCGGTCTTAGGATTAAGACAACACACAACACATAAAGTTTACGGGAAAATTCCCAGATTAAAAAGGGTTTTATGTCAATTTAAAATCACTTTTTATACCTTTAAGTATGTAAAAATACTTGTTTATTTCCAGCCCTGGGATTTAGGAGTACATAACTTTATTACGGAAAATATTGGATTTTCTGGAAACTTACTTTGTCGCTTTTACAGATAAAACGGCTTCTTTCTTAAACAAAACTATTATGAACTCACCAACTTAATTGTTGACACTTTTTCAAAACTACTTGTATTCTCAGGAAATCAGTGAAACAGGAAATCAACAGCGTTTTGAGGATGGGACGTTAAATCGTCAAACAGTTCATTTTGTCATCATAATGTAATTGATTTGAAACATGTAAACATATACTTTGGTGCAACCTTTTCAATTATATTTATGATGGTTGTAATTACTTTGAGCACTATTATACTCGTTGTTGTGATACTATACATAAAGTCCTCCACCCCCGGACGTTTCCGCCATCCTTGGTTTGGGGGTGTGACAGATTGGTATGAGAGCATTGTTTATAGTGAACTAAGTATATCGAACCACATAAGATATACAAACTATAAATGCATTGGGACTAAGGTCTCTGATGTAACATTTTCAAATAACTATACTTTTAGAAATAAATAATTTCTTGTTAAAAGTACATACATGCATACCGGTTTAGTGTCATGTCTAAGGAAAACACAAAAGTTAAAAATAGAGAAGTTGTGCAATGTGAATATGCCCTGGGATATGCAATCAAGTCTGGGAGGGATATAGCCTGATCAACTATATTCGTCCGAGAAATGACTAACATGTGCCGGGGGATAGTCATGGTTGGCAACAAGTCTATCAACTTACCAACGCCCATACAAGAAAATCGTTAAGAACCAAACATAATATTAAAATACTATAGGAGTATTTTGTGATACTATAACCAACTTATGTGAAAACTAAAGACCCCTATTAGTAGGTATATAATGCCTGAGGGCATACGCTAAGGTTATACATAATTAAAGATATTATAGACTCAGAATCTATGACTATTTCTCTATTTCCTGTTCCTTGTTTGGTTGTGGACTTAGAGTAGAGTCATTTACTCGAAGGTCTATTCTATCTTAGATTATGTATAACTGGTATGCACTATGTGATTATAGACATAACTAGTAAGGATCACCCCCTATAAGTAATTATAGGATTAGACGTCTAATAATTATCCCTTCTACCCCTCCTATTCTCGCACATATAACATAACAAGATTTTACTTACCAGGCGACCCCTACTTTCCCTACCAGAGAAATGGTGGATGGTTATGAGAAGAATCAGAAGTGGAACCGGAGGTAATCAACCCTCCATGCATAGCCAGGGTTCCCGCGAACCGTTTCGACTAAGTGTTCTTGATGTTCTTGAGGATCTTGAAGATCTATACTCAAAAGATGAAATCCATGGATGGAATCAAAGAATGATACATGTTAAGGAGATGTATCAACAAATAGATGGAATAAACACTTACGTTTCGAAGCTCTAGAGTGAAGAACTCGATGATACTTAAGGGAGAATGGAGAGATTTCGGCCAAGGAAGGAAAGAAATGAGAAAATGGCTAAGTGTTACTTATATAGGGGTGAGTTTACGGCCACCTTGAGTTTATGGCCGTAAACTCTTGGTGCCTTGGCCGTAAACTCCTCTTGAATGAGTTTATGGCTTGCTTGATGGTTTGGGACTATAGTTGACCCATTCATACACTTAATCCTTAAGTGTACTTGGGCTTAGAACACTCAAACAGACTCTAAACAGTGCTAAAAGATAGCAGGAGCGAGTCTGACTTGAGGTTGATTGTACTGGCTTATAAGGTAAAAATTTTCGGGTTGTCACATCATCCCCCCGTTAGATGGAATTTCGTCCCAAAATTAGCTTTCTTAGCAGTACTACTGGGGTTGCACTCCTGTGATTTGCAGAATACCCACTCGTAGACCTGGCACTTTGCCCTACTGTTCATGATAGGATTCATACTCGGTCCATCTATAATTATATCGTGTACACAAGTCGTATATAATTAGGATTAGTTAGACAGTCGGATGTGCGACTCTGCTCCAGGTCCACAACCAAACAAGGAACAGGAGATAGGGCGGAAACACACATACTAGATCTGTGTAATCATAATCATATACTACTCTCGCGTATACACTTAATAGTGATAGGTGGGCTGTATTCGTCGTTAGCCTCTGTGCTTGAACTTGGTCTGCTGGACGAGTGGTATTTCGGAAGGGTCTGCGGACATACGACGGCAAGGCTTCGGAGGACAAAGTACTCTTCGCACGAGTACTTCGGGGTTTAGAATACGAAAGACGAAACTGAGTTTTAGGTCGGACTGTCGCTACGAATGACAAAGGTTTCGTGAACTTGACGGTCGCGGTGATAGAATCATATGAACTTAGTATGGTGAGGACCACGCCAACTCATGACGAATGATAGTAACAGACTCTTTACTGAACAAAGTTTTGGCCAATTTGAAAGAAATGTATGTTATACGATGATGTACTCCCTAGTGTGCTTGAAAAATGTACTCTTTGTAAATGTTCTAGTGCTTTCTGTTTTCCTCTTGATGTTAACACTTCTACGTATTGTACCGCGATGTGCACATACATACCGTGAAAGTGCTTTGTTATCTAGTATTGATACTTAAACTACGATCCTCCTTGGTACCACTACAATCGCCTGAAATATACAAGTTATAAATACTTAAGATGAATTGGACGGTCGACTGAGTAACTCTGCCTCAAATCCACAACCAAACAAGGAACATGAGTTAAGGCGGAATCACTCACTCTAAGTCTGCAAAATCTTAGCTATGCACAACCCTTAATGTACGTACTAAGCCATCATAGCTTCTTAGAACGGATCTCTTAGTTCTTTTGAATACTGTGACCTACTTCATTATGTGAGTTAATATAATTACTTTTAAGTGTTATCCCCCAAGTTTTAATCTTATATGAATATAAATTAATTTTCAAAGTAATTACTATTTCGAAAACGTACCACTGTTCGATGACGACTCCGAGGTAGATTCTCCTGCGGTGATCATCAGAATTCTTCCATCCGTTCCTGAGTTCCTTGTTATCGGGCAGTCCTCCTGGTAGTATCCAGTCTCACCCCAGCCATAACAGGCTTGGTTTTCTTCAACTTCGGGGACTTGGGAGATCGGTTGAGCCGGTGCCCTGCAGAAACGGACTGTGTGTCCCTTTCTGTGGCAGTTCAGACACAGCATTTACCGGCATTCTCCGGTGTGGTGATAGTTGCACTTACCACACTTCGGGAGGGTTCCAGCATATCGACTGGCAGGGGCTGGAGTAGCAGGTGTTGTGGCGGCGTACATAGTACTCGTTTGTTCCTCCTGCGGGGTTTCCTGTGTTGTTCGCTTCTTCTTTCTCTTGTTCCCCGACTTCTGGCTATTGCCCTCTTCCCTCGATGGCTCGGGAACGGGAACTTCCACACCATGGCGGACTCCATGTTCAATGAGTCGTTGAGCCAGGCACTTAGCACTGTCGAATGTGGCTGGGTTAGAAGACATCACATCTCCTTGGATCGGGGCGGTTAGACCTCAGATGTATCTTTCTATCTTCTTGCTCTCTGGGGTAACCATCCCGGGGCATAGAGCTGCTAGTTCGCTGAACCGGTCAGTGTAGGCCGCTATATCTGAACCGACCATCGTGAGCTCCCACAGTTCTTGTTCCAGCTTTTGAACTTCTCCCAACGGGCAGTATTCTTCCAGCATCAACTCTTTTAGGTTTTCCCAACCTATTGAGTTAGCCACTGATAGGGTCAGTGACTTTACATGGCTATTCCACCATGTCAGGGCTCTGTCAGAGAAGGTGCAGGCAGCAAACTTCACTTTGCTCCCTTCAGGGCATGAACAGATTTCGAAGACCGAATCTGTTTTCTCGAACCATCGCATCAGAGCGATGACTCCACCCTTTCCATCGAAGGAATTTGGTTTGCAGTTCATGAAGTCCTTATACAAACACTCCCTTGGGTGTTCGTGAGTAACTCCGGGGTTGGTTAAGTGGGTACCTCTACCAGATCCGAGGGTACCACTTTCACTGAAGTGAGCTAGAGCAGTTTCCACTGCGGAGGATATCGCTGCTTGAAGAGCAGCATGATCGAATTGCGACGGTGGAGTTGGAGTTATCGGAGTAGCGCGTCTGTTTGATCTGCGAGGAGGCATCTTTGCTAAAAGAATACAAAGATGAGATGGAATAAGTCTAAAGCAATGGACACAAGCCGAAAGCTGAAAAGACAAGGTTATCCTAGTTCTAGGTGTGTCGGGTCCTGACTTCCACAGGGTTCTGGAAACAATTCATAAAAGAGTCTATACCTTATAAACTTTATGAATTTGGAATGGCTATCCTCGAATGAATATTTGTTGTCTGAATAACTGTTACCAGCTGCATGTAAGAAAATAATCCTAACACGTAATGTGACGCATTATTTATTAGTGTGACGCATAAGACGTTTTGGTTACTTCGGTTGATCCTTCTTTGAAAGCTACTCATGAATTTGCTCTCGTTTCCTCCTGACTCTTCTGTTGTCTACTGTGAGAAAGTGGTTACATCTACTTGGTCTTGTTGTACGAGAATGGAAGTGACTAAAGAATCTATGAGATTAAGTGAAACATTATGGGGTGATCCTTACAGAGTCCTCCTATAATTTCACAAGGTATACAAGTTGTATATAATTCAAGATTAAATAGACCTTCGAATAAGTGATCCTACTCCAAAACCACAACCAAACAAGGAACAGGTAATGAAGCGTAGATCACAAATTCTAAGTCTATAAAATCTCAATTATATATAACCTTGGGAGTATACATTGCAAGATTATAGACCTATCTGTAAGGGTCTTTTAAGTTATCACATAAGTTATTTGTATAGTGCCTAAAATACTACTATAGTATTTTAATGTAATCTATTGGGTATGTTTTAAACTTGTTATTGTGTTATAGTATTATAGAATACTCCTATAGTATTCTAACTCTAATGTACTTGATCTAGTATTCTCTTGACTTAGTATTAGGTAAGTTTTACGACCGTTGCAACACCACATCACTCCCAAACACATGTCGGTCACATCTCGAATGAATATAGTTGATCAGGCTATATTGATTCTAGGTATGATTACATAACTATCCAGGTTTGACCATAGTGTTCAACCATTAACTTCTTTTGTTCTGTTCTTCTTGTGATACTTGTTCTAGTATGTATATATGTATAAGCAAGTATGTATACTTCTATAAGGTATCATTATATATTTAAAATATATTCTTATCCAGAGCACTTCGGCCCCATTGTATTTATAGTTGTATATCTTTTATCGGTTGATATACTTAGTTCACTATAAACAATGCTCTGATACCAATCTGTCACACCCCAAAACCGGAACGGCGGAAACGTTCTGGGGCGGAGGACGTCATGTTTAGTATTACAAGACATGCATCATAGTAAGCAAGTAATAAACAACCATTTCATTAGAAAGAAAGTGTTTACAAAGTATGTGATTCACATAATATAGAATACATAGGAAATAACAAAAAAACATGAAGCTATACTGCTCCATCTTCTGAATCCCAGTGCGCGAACCTGCCTATTGGTCTCCTGAGAATACAAGTTATTTTGAAAGCGTAGATCAGAATTTAAGCTGGTGAGTTCATAAGATTTTGGTGATATAGTAAGTAGTAAGAAAGTTTGTAGAAAGTTGTAGTAAGTTGTAATAAGTTCTGTTTAGAAAAGTTTGCCTGTTCCTCCAGAAAATCCTATATTTCCTACTTTGATGAAAGATAAGTAAAAATGACTCTATAGTCCTTTCTATGAGTATTAAATGGATACAAGTTATATAAAACTAAGAGTAAACAAACAATCGGTTGTGTGTATCTGCCTTAAGCCCACAACCAAACAAGGAACAAGAAATGAGGCGGAAGACATACATCCCATTGTTTGTTAGATCATCGTTGTATATAACCCCTGCGTATTCACTCGGTACTCACGGAGTTAACTGTAATAGTTCCTTTATATTTGATGAAAAGATCCTTTAAGAAAACCCTTATTTCTTATAATAAAATGATAACCACAGTAATTTCTTCTATAATCACTTAGTTTATACTAGTTATATATAATCTAATATCGAACATATAGTTAATTGTATGAATCTGCCCTAAACCCACAACCAAACAAGGAACAGGGAATGAGGCGGAAGGCACACATCCAACTACCTATCGGATATTAATTATATATAACCCTGGTGTATAAACTAAGGTATTATAGAATTAACCACCTAAGGTCCTTTAAGTTTTACTGGTTTAATAAAATGGATTAAACCCTTTACTGGTTAAGTTTCTAGCTTTTTGAAAAGTATGTTTTGTACTAGAAAACGGTGCATTGAATTAATGTCCTATGACCTGACCCATACATGGTACCCCTTATGATTACTTGGTGTATACGGAACATATATATAGCTAAGCTCGGATAGATAGTAGGCTGGGTGTATATGCTCTAAGCCCACAACCAAACAAGGAACATGAAATGAAGCGGAAAGCACACATCCTACTATCTGTCGGACCTGATTAATATATATTCATGAATGCATACACGAAGGAATCATAAAGTTAGCATTATAGATCCCTTTCTACTGAATGTACTAGACTCAACTGTTCTGTGTGTCGTTTGTAAAATGTAAGTTTTTCCCTAGTTTATAACTATCTTGACTCGAAAATAGTTTGTATTAGCCTTCAAGTGGAACTGTCACTTACTGAAAGTAATGGGAATTTATAAGTACGCAGTTGTCTTTTGAATTAACATTATGTAGTACTAATTACCTTAAAACATGTTTGTTTTAGTAAGGTCATGATGTGAATGCTAGTACCCTTACTATACGCTCTCCCTGTCAAGAGATTATGGGGACCAAACACGACTGTAACAAACCATTGCTAGCCATGTAATTCACATTAAAGTTATATGATCATGTATACCCAATTTAACTATCACCTTTTGTTAAGAACAATGAGTTAGTAATTCATTGGTATAATTAGATCCTGTAGTTGTTCTATGCTATAGCATCTTAGTATGTTCGTTCTGTTATAGTATCTTAGTATGTTCTCTTTGAAGTATTGTATCTACCTCCTTGTTTCTCTTTATGTTATCATGTATTGTATCTTCCTCCTTGTTTCTCTTTATGTTATCGTGTATTGTATCTACCTCCTTGTTTCTCTTTATGTTATCTAGTATGAATTGAACCTCTAAACTATACCCCTTATAGTTTAGTAGTATTTTACTTGAACTGTTGTTGAAAAGACTCATTTTACTACTAAGTTATGCTTGTACTTTAAAAACGGAGTTTGGTTAAACTATAAAGTAACATAACTTTAAAAGAGTTTTTGAAAAGTTTTGATCACTTATAAAAGACATAAGCAACCTTTTGAAAGATGTTTATAACAAACAATTACACAATTATCATTGTTTTCAACTTGCATTCCCCCCTTAAAAGCATTTAAAACAGTTTAAAAGATTGATTACAGGGTATGACTCACCTTATGTGGCTGATTCAACGAATAAGCGCGTAAGGATGAGAAGTTCCACGAATGAAGTCCCGAGACACAACAAGTCCTAAATGACATATATGGCATATAAAGGCATGAATATAGTGTTTATAAGCAACTATATGAAAGGGAACACCTAAAGGGACTAGGAAACACTTCGACCAAGTGTTGGAATCACATGTGATTCATCTAAGGGATGTTTAAGGTCATCATATGGTGTTTACGGCCATGGAGTTTACGGCCGTAAACTCATGGTACAAAGGTGCATAAGAGGGTGTTTGAAGGCTTGGGAAGGTTGAGGGACCATTGCTCTACACAAGGATGAGAAAAACCAACTTTAAGGAAGGTGTTGAGGTGTTTACGGCCACACCAAAAGTGTATGGCCGTAAACTCACCAAATGGTCTTCTTTTGTGTCTTAAGGCATTTAGGAAGGGTTCTAGGTTCATGTCCAAGCCTTAGGAAGAGTTTAAGGTCCATTTGTACTTCAAACTAGGGTTTACGGCCAAGGGAGATGCTCTTGACCGTAAACACCTCATGATCATGGGAAAAGCTTGTTTTCAAGGTGCTAAGCATGAGTTCCTACTAGATATCAAGTATAGGGGAGTAATACTTACGATATGAAGGCAAAGGAGGGTGTTTTCGGCCCGAAACACCTAAGTATTCTTGATGTTCTTGAGGATCTTGAAGATCTAGACTCAAAAGATGAAATACATGGATGGAATCAAAGAATGATACATGTTAAGGAGATGTATCAACAAATAGATGGAAGAAACACTTACGTTTTGAAGCTCTAGAGTGAAGAACTCGATGATACTTGAGGGAGAATGGAGAGATTTCGGCCAAGGAAGGAAAAAAATGAGAAAAATGGCTAAGTGTTACTTATATAGGGGTGAGTTTACGGCCACGTTGACTTTACGGCTGTAAACTCTTGGTGCCTTGGCCGTAAACTCCTCTTGAATGAGTTTATGGCTTGCTTGATGGTTTGGGACTATAGTTGACCCATTCATACACTTAATCCTTAAGTGTAATTGGGCTTAGAACA
The DNA here is from genome assembly GCF_052849685.1 of Lactuca virosa. Taxonomy (NCBI): domain Eukaryota; kingdom Viridiplantae; phylum Streptophyta; class Magnoliopsida; order Asterales; family Asteraceae; genus Lactuca; species Lactuca virosa. Next base: position 147,955,945 of record NC_136432.1, on the reverse strand, counting down.
CTCAATTAGACTCTAAACATTGCTAAAAGATAACAGGAGCGAGTCTGACTTGAGGTTGATTGTACTGGCTTATAAGGTAAAAATTTACGGGTTGTAACATGCTCCCACTAACATGATAATTATTAGCATAACACTTATGCTCCCACTAGCTTTGACATGTATCCAGAAATCATCTGGACTTCTAGAAATCAATACTTTATTGACTTTCTTACCAAAGTTCAGATTTCTGATACGAGATGCTTTGATAAGACTTTATCAAAAACATACACCTTTTCTTAGATAGCTCACATGTGTGTCTAAACAACTTTTAGAACTATGAAAATGGATGCCGTAATCATAGTCTCAATTGTTTAAACCTTTGCCATTTCTCACAAGTCCACGTTAGTGTGTCGGTTAACCACACACGCTCCACTAACGAATTTGAGAATGCAAATATCACAATTGCTATCTACTTAAAATCTACTTAGTGAAAGCGTTTCCTCACCATCATTTTCATGAATCGAAGAGAAACCTAATGATACTTAGATTTTATGGTGTATGTGTTCCTATCCATGTGAATTTTTCAAAACCATAATCACAAGACAAGGTTAGTGACAAATCCAAACTCATATGGACTGAACTTGTGCAATCTTAATTTCTTGCCACTTGGCAGCACAAGGGCCTACCATGTCTTCCAAGTTGTTATGCAAGCAACCGAGAACTCATAGACTTCTCATGCATAGTCAACTTTAACCGGAATGGGCATAGAAACAAGAATTATGTCAGCACGTCAGGTTATAAACCTCAAGTCTTGTGCTAGTGATAAACTACAAGTTTTATTCTTGATTAGTTCTTGAAACTCTTTCAAGATCTTTTAGACTCTCACTGTCCTCTTGACACATAAGACTCTCTTGCCAAGAACCATTCCTCGACAAACAAATATTCAAGAGATAGTGCGGATTCTTATCAAGACAAACACTTCACACAATTGGCCTTAGTTGGTCTTTATTTTATCCAAAACATCACAGCTTACCAATTTCAAATGTACAAGAGTATAAAAAACATTTTACTCTACATTTGACAACTGTTATAAAACTTCTTTAAGATATGCCACTCAAGTTACAATCTTGGAGTATGACTCTAAGAATTATTTTGGAAGGAAGTATGACTCATCTTCTTGATTTAACAACTTCAACAATTCATGACTCCTCTTCTTAGCCATAAGAATGCACTAAGATGTCCTTAGAGAATGAATTGTGATATGGTTTCATAATCATTAAGATGATCATAAAACATGATACTAAAGTACTCTCCCATCTTTTCAGATTCGAGAAACTTTTATCTTTCTGCCTAATTTGATTCTTCTCATTCGTTCTTCCATACACTGAAAATTTTCAAATGTTTCAGAATTACACTTAAACTTGTAAGTGTAACCATATTTACTAACTTTTAGTGAATCATGACGAATAGCCTTATCGATCTTTGTGGTGGACCTGACCAGCGCACAACCAAGTGTACCCGATCCTTTTTGTCCTTCACTTGACTCACATATACATGTGAATAATGAATTAGTCTTAATTTTCCAAAGATGAAAATTCTCATTCATCATACAATACAACTTGAATTTAGACACTACCACAAATAAGATAATCAAATTCAATTTTTCATAAATGCCATTGCAAGGAGATATAATAAAAAAAACAAAAACAAAATTTTATATATTTATAAAATGCGGAAAAAAACTTTTTCCTTACAATGCAACTTTAAATGAAAACTATGCTATTACATATTCCCTAGCAATCTATCAAAACCCCTAAGTAGTAGCTCAAAAATCTGATCTTCGAACCATGCGATTGAAATCCATCTTCGCGGTCAGATTCAACATACTCTTCTTTTAAGCTTCCTTCCCTTTGCATGATCCTGCCAAACATCAAAATGCAACCTAGTCACATCATGTATTAAGAATCAACAATTAGGAACTTAACATAGTTAGATAGTGGACTTACCTGAAGTATAGTCAAACTTTTTGATTCTTCCTTCTCTCAGATCTTTTAGGTAGTTAGCGCAGCTTCGTAACAAATTCACCTTCTCTTGACAATAAAAACATATAGACTCTTTGGTAATGGTACACGGGACTATCACAGACTTAGCCTTTCCCTTTACCTTTTGGTCAACCGAGTTGACCAAGGTCGATCCCTTTCCATTGGGAAGAGAAAGCTTTTCTGGACTTCCAATGTTACCATTGTCAATGTCCATGGAAGTTTGAGAAGTAGACCTTCCACCCAAATTTGCTTTTTTCCAGTGTGCCAAAACATTGCTGATTCAGCAGCAACAAGAAAATAAGTAAGATCAATAAGGGTCATGTCGTGGTCTGTCACATAGTAGTCCTTAATGAACTCACTATACGACTCAGGAAGTGACTGAAGAACCCAGTCAACAACCAACTTCCTTGGGATATCGACACCCAACATTCTCAACCTGTCAATGTGTGACTTCATCCCTAAGACATGAGTACACACAGGTCTTCCATCTTTATGTTTCATTGCAAGTAGGACTTTAGTGATCTTGAACTTTTCAAGTCTTCGAGCTTGTGGGTCAGGAGGGAGAATAATTTGAGGAGGTGGAGGAAGAGAAATATGATTTCCATGATCCAATCGTGGGACATCATCTTCATTAGGGAAGCTTGTTCCAAGAGATTTGGGAAGATCATAGTTGTCTGAACCAGACATCTAGAATGGGAGAAATTCAAGTTAGTTGATTTAAGTCCTTAATATAACACCCAATATGAAATATTAAGGCTAGGACCCAACACAATATTTTATAACTTGGAAGAGGAATGTCGTAATCCAAGCTATAAAATATTTGAAGGTAGACGAATGACGATTCACCAATTTCCACCATGAAAAACGAAATAGGTATTAGGTTTTAATTCATTTTAAACTCCTAGATCTTTTGAGATTCATTGAACTATTCAATGGCATGTTTAAATCTTGATTATGCCCTCTCAAGTTTGTGACTGGGATGTCGAGGATCACAAACAAGGTGTGAATAACCATGCAAATTAACTTGGTACCCTTAATCTTTATCACCTAATCGATGTGCCGGTTACCCACACGCGCTCCACCGATCTATGATAAACATTAAGTCACCATTTGCCACTCTTACTAGTCCAAAACAACTTAGGGTAACGATTCTAGTCCATTTCCAGCAGTAAAACTCGAAAATCTGCACACAGGGCCTCCTACTCGCCGAGTGCAAGAGCCTACTCGACGAGTAGGATGAATTTATACTTGGACTCGGTGAGTCCCCCAGTGGACTCGGCGAGTCCACTGCCCAAAAAGCCATAATTTTCGATTTTTAAGAAATTACATCAAGTATAACTGAAAACCAAGCCTAGGCTCTGATACCACTGATGGGTCTTATGCATTCTAACACTCCTATGGTGTACATACAACCCTATAAACCTTGGATCTATGTTTTCTCTATTATACATGCAAATATTCAATATTCCAAGGTTTCATCCTAACTAGCATACAATGGGGAACTTGTAATATAAAACTTAGTGGGATGCCATACCTTTTGCTTGTGGTTGATTCCTTGGAGCTTCAAGAGCCTAGCACCAATAATGTGGATGCCTCAAGTGGAATCACAAATCACCAAAAACACCTTGGAAAACTTGAGAGAATAGCAAGCACTTCTAGAAATCGGCTCACCCTTTATACTCACACACTAGTGCCATTTCATGTGCCAAAGACCTCTTTATATAGTATGGAGGATTAGGGTTACATTCATGTAAACCCTAATACCCATGACCTTTCATTTCCATAGGATCCATGGGTTAAAAACTCCATGAACTATCCATGCAAGCTTAGCCCAACCTTAATGAACTTGGCCCATCCTATATATATATATATATATATATATATATATATATATATATATATATATATATATATATATATATATATATATATATATATATATATATATATATATATATATATATATATACAAGAGTCCATATTTAATTAGTTCCTTTTGATCACTAAATTAATTCTTGATCAATACTAATTAAATAATATGATTTCATATTAATATATTATAACTTATAATATATTAATAAACCATAGACATACTATTCTCAAAAGACTAGCTATACAAATTGTTTCGGTGAAGTTTAACCCAAATGGACCATGCTACTCTCGGGTCGAGTATATACCAATAATAGTTATGGGCTTAAACATCTAATCCAACAACAACTTCGTTTCCAGTGCCCTTTTTCATGATAATGGAAGCACTCTGCATCCTTTGGATTGGTAGAGGGATTAGCATAACCAGCTTTGGTCCCACTGGAAGAGGATCCATCAAGAGACGTTCCCTTGCGGATCTTAGAAGGAGCCTTCCTCTTCTTCCCTTTCCCATGTCCAATTTCCAGAACAGGCCAGCATCAGTAGGAGTAGATACAACCGACTTGCCTTTCAAGTTGCTTTCTGCAGTTCTTAGAAGGCCTTGAAGCTTGCTAAGTGTGACCTCCTCCTTGTTCATATGATAGGTCATACGAAACCGATCATAACAAGAAGGCAACGAATGTAGGATGATGTCAATGACCAACTCTTAATCGAAGTTCACATTCAACTTCAGCAAGCGGTCCACATATCTCTACATCTTTTGCAAGTGAGACGTGATGGACTATCCGTCCTTCATTTTGGTTGTGATCATGGAGGCAATGATCTCATACCTCTCCTGCCGAGCACTTTGATGGTACCTTTCCATCAAATCTTGGTGCATTTCGAAGGGCCAGTAGTCCTCATAGGACTTTTGAAGCTCAACAGTCATGGTAGTAATCATAATACACGACACCTTTGTCGCGTCCCTCTCATGAACCCTGTATTCCTCGAGTTGTTCGGGAGTAGCAGTTTGTTCATCAATATCCTTCAGCTCTTTATCGAGAACATATTCTTTGTCCTCGTAGCGAAGGGCCATATGAATGTTTCTAATCCAATCGTTAAAGTTTGACCCACAAAAGATAGTTCTCTCAACCAAGTTCATGAGGGAGAATGATTTAGAAGGGTTGGAGCCTGAAGCATTGTTTGGGATAGACATCTGAAAAGAAAGAAGAACAAAGTTTAGATTAGATGAGAATCCTTAATATCACACCCAAATGAAATATTAAGGCTAGGACCCAACACAATATATTACAATTCGGAAGAGGGATGCTGTAATCCAATTGCAAAATATTTGAAGGTAGGTAAATGACGATTTACGAATTTCCACCATGAAAAAAGAAATTGATTATTAAGTTTTAATTGGATTTAAATTTCTAGATTCTTTTGAGATTCATTGAACTTTTCAATGGCATGTTTAAATCTCGATTATGCCCTTCAAGTTTGTGACTGGGATGTCGGGGATCACAAACAAGGTGTGAATAACCATGAAAATGTGGTTGGTACTCTTAATGTTACAAATCATCTAATCAATGTGTCGGTTAACCACACACGCTCCATTGATCTATGATTAACATCAAGCTACCCTTTGCCACCCTTATTAGTCCCATATTAGTGTGCCGGTTAACCACACACGCTCCACTAACGACTTAGCAAGGTGCAAAGTGCAATTTCATGGAATAGCACCATTTTCACATTTTTCCTAAAGTAACTAAGATTGGGAATTTAATAAAAGTTTAGTTACTTTATAATTATCATTATACTTATAACAAGAATTAATGTCCTATCCTACCCATTCGGCTAATGACCCTCCACCAGTAAAGGAAGCGGTGGGTGAGAGTGGACACCCATTAAACCACCATTTTATAGACAGTAACCTTATACCCCCCCCCCCCTTATAGTCCGACTTCGTGAATGAGGCTTACTAACGGTAAGACTGACTTGTCTTAATCATATATATATATATATATATATATATATATATATATATATATATATATATATATATATATATTATTAAACTTATAATATTGTAATAGTATAAGGGTTGAATTTTAAACTTTTAAAATTCTAAGGTTTGGAATTAAATGTTTCATTAGTGAGACTTTACAAATTCCAAAACTTGAGGGCAAGTTTTGTAACTCTTCAAAACTTTTGGTTTCCATAACTTATGAAAACTTATGAGTTTTAATGTTCATGAATGAGACTCTTCGTATAACTTGAGGAAAAGTTACAAAACTCACTTTAAGAACAACTTAGATCAATTTTAACTAACAACATTATCATATATCACTATTGATCTAATCTAACTCATAGTAAGGCAGTTCATATCAAATAATACAAATAATTATCTTATTATCTTAAAATTTGTCAATTCTCCTTTAATTTGATGAGGATCATCATTACCAAATCAGAAAATACGATTTTTATGATTACAAAACAGTTTGTGGTAATGATCTTAATCTAATTCTGGCCAAAAACTCGAAATTCTGCAAACAGAAGCCTCTACTCGAAGAGTACATGAAATGGACTCGTCGAGTTGCCCTTTTAGTGAGTGAACTCGTCGAGTCAAGCATTGGGCTCGGCGAGTTCATAAGTCAGAGGACAGAAAATCGGTTTTTTCAGCTCTGAAAAATAACCAAGAATAAAATATAATAGAAAACAATCCTAGGCTCTGATACCACTGTTGGGTTTTAAGCACTATAAGACTCCTATGGTGCACATGCAACCCTAGATTCTTTGTATCTATGTTTTCTCTAATTATACATGTAATTTCAATTTTCCAAAGAATACATCCTAACTAGCATACAATAGAGGACATACAACATAAAAACCAAGTTAGATGAATACCTATTGATGTAGTTTGTAATTCTTGGCCTTAGAAAGCTTTAGCACCTCAAGTGTGACGCCTCTAATGTGTCACAAACACCAAATGCAAGAGGAGGCTTGAGAGAATAGGCTAGTTAGCTCAAAATCGATTATCACTCTCTTAGAATGAATGGGCAACCGATTTTAGCTCTACGGGTTTGCTTTTATAGTGTTATAAAGGCTAGGGTTTAATCCATGCAAACCCTAATGCACCATATACATCAATTTACAAATAACCCAATGCCTTTTTTCATCAAATAAAAATAAAAATAGTGTAAACGTTATCATTTCTTAGAAAAGTGAATACCTCTAATCATAAATAAATACACTTATTCACACATGAATACAATGTTATTCAGAAATAAATACAACCATTCACACATGAATACATTGCTATTTACAAATAAATACACTGCTATTCATAAATAAATACAAAATAAAAATAGTGTAAAAATTAATATTTCTTCATAAAAAGAATACCTCTAATCATAAATAAATACACTCATTCACACAAGAATAAACTCATTCACACACGAATACACTGCTATTTATATTTAAATACATAGATGAATACACCAAAATATAATATCGTTTTTCATTCTCCTCTAGCTCAAATTCTTCACCTTTCATCTTCTCAAACAATTCTAAAGGACCTTCAAAAAAACCCATATTACATATATCATTAAGTTCAATGAACCATATCTCTCTCACAAAATTCATAAAATAACTTCCGTGCACAACCTTTTCCAATAAATATGATTCCAGGTCTACGTGAAGGTGATCAATTACAAACCAAAACAGTAATGTGTTTACTCCATATTAACAAAACCTAGTAAATGTTATCTTTATCACCTTATTTTTAGAAGCGAATAAAGAAAACCAAATTAAAAAGCATTATAAGAAACTCACAGAGCCAAGCCCCCTATTTTGCTGTGTTAATCATTAATTTTTTCATACCAGCGTGAGAGAGGAGGAGGACTACTCTTCATTTTGTTCTTCGACCCATATTACTCGGAATAAAATCATACTCAGGCCTGCATCGATTCTGCATCGATTGAAATAAATGGAAGGGTGCTGCGATTTCCATTTCGTCTGGAACCGAGACACAAAAAAAAACCGAATGGTTGTGTTGGATGGTTGACGGTTGAAACCCTAATTTAGCTGAGGGAGATGGAGAGAGCTCATACCTACATAGATTTATTCAAGTGGGAGGGCTGCGAGTTCTGTTTTTCTCTATTATACATATGCACATGTAATCTAGGAAAAAAAACTCAACACCCACTATTTTGTTGCTTTTGTGAAGCTAATAATGGCGATGGTATACGCCTAAGGTGTTAGAAAGAGATGGTTAAATAAGGTTGAATGATGATAGCGGTGGTTTTGTTGTTGATGGATTTGGCTATCTGCGATGGTGGTGTTTATCTTCTGTAACGACTATGTTGAAGAGAGGAAAGAGGGAACCGAATTCATAGAGGGGGAGGCTTTATTATGAAACCCTGGAGAGAGTGTGGGGGGATAAAGATACGGGAATATGAAAGGAAAGAAGGTGAAAGGATGAGAAATTATAGGAAATAGGTAAAGATGCAATTCCAATTATGCCATTCTGACCATTTAAAGGTTACACTTTAACGCCAGTAGCTTTAGAATTTTTCATAAATCGCCAGTTTAATAATAACCTTAGATTTAAGTATTTAAATGGTCAAGATATATTCTCACGTTCTCAACCTCTTATGACTTCTCATTTGATCATATTCCTATATATATATATATATATATATATATATATATATATATATATATATATATATATATAGGGCTAGGTTCATGTGTTTCTTACATTTATTGTGTGCTAGAATGTACCAATAGGAATTTAGTAAAATTAAATAATTATTTAATTAAATAAAGATAGACATTAAATGATTTCCATAATTTTATGTATATTAAATAATCCATAATTATAATTCTCTTTTTATGTAACTATTTAAATTCGTCATTAATGTCAACAACAACATTATTTCAGAATGAATTCGCATCTAAGTTTTCATGTATGGGTTCGCGTTTTGTTTATGAACATACTCACTTCAAATAAAACAAAGTTGCATGGAATATGAAAAACGAGAATGTATTCTACTGCAATACACTCATTCTGTTAGAATATACTCTCATTATTTTAGAATAAATTCTCATTCTACTAGACTACACTCCCGTTCTCCATGTTCTAGGCAACTTTATTGTATTTTGAGTGAGTGGGTCATGAAATAAAATACAAACCCATACATGAAAATCTAGATACAAATTCATTCTGAAAGAATATTAATGCTGACATTAATGACGAATTTAGATAGTTTCCATAAAAAATAAATTATAATTATGGATATCATTTAATATACATATAATTATGGAAATCATTTAATATCTATCTTTATTTGATAAAATAATAATTTAATTTTTACTAAATTCTTATTGGTGCATTATAGCACACAATAGATGTGAAAAACATTTGAACTTAGCTTTCTCTCTCTCTCTCTCTCTCTCTCTCTCTCTCTTTCTCTCTATGTGTGTGTATATATATATATATATATATATATATATATATATATATATATATATATAAGATTCAAGATTTATATATATATATATATATATATATATATATATATATATATATATATATATATATATATATATATACACAAAATAAAATAGCGTTAATGTTCTAAGATTTATTTTCGTTAGATAGATCTTGGACAAATTAGATATAAATTATTCTAATTATACGTATTTATTGGCTTTATTTATTTATTTATTTTGTAAACTAGGTGTGAAACTCATGCATTATACGGGTTGATTAAAAAAATAAAATATTAAAATGTAAATAATAAGTATTTTTTAAAATAAAATTTTGAAATAAGGAATGAAGAAACATATTAATTGCATATTATTATAATATTTATTACATTTGATACTTTACATATATAAGCAAAAGATTATGTGGCTTTTTAATTTTAAAAATTGAAAAAAACAATAAATTAACATGTGGATATTATTTATTTAAAAAATATCACAAAATGACAAGTGTCAAAACTCATTAGAGATTGACATGTGGCAAAAAAAACCTTCATTTATTAGAATAGATAAGCTCTTTTTTAAGATGTAAAGTTTAGATTATGTATTTCTTTCTCCCCAAAAACGAATCAATTTTATATACGCATAATTAAATAAAACATGCAAAATATATTCCAGATAAAATCAAATGGACTATACTAATATTAAGTAACTAGATTGTCACCCGCGTAAAACGCGGGGAACTTATAAAAAATACATAAAAAGTTATAAAAAACCGACACAATAAAAAAGGATAAAATAACATAAAGAGACTTCGTATTATTGATTCTATTTAAATGTCTAAAAAATAAAACGAATTGTCTGATTATCTAAAATCGTTGAAGAAGCTCTTTGTAGACAATATTTTTTGTTTTATTGGTTGGACGACCTTCCTCGTCACATATAAGTACCTTCAGTCATTTTTTACTTGTCACACGAGAAACAACTACATATAACTGATCATGAGTGAAGACGGGTCTAAGAAATTACAATCCAACAATTGATAATGACTGTCATTGACTCTTGTTAATGGTCATAGCCAAACAAACAGCTACGGAGAATTGCCTCCGCTGAAAACAGAAGGAGATTTTTTTATCAGACGGATTTAACTTCATGTGATGTATATAAGTAGTCTCATTGAAGAATCTACCGGCTATAATTTGTGTCTCAATGACATGTTTTCCAAGTCTAACTATTTGTAACCTAGTACCATTTCATAGACCTTTGGTTTGGTCAATATTACAAAGCAACATGACCGGAACACCTGTTTTTAGTGTAAATTTATGGTTGGGAATTCCAGATGCCTTAAAAGCATTATGGTACATATACAGAGAGTAAACTGATTCTTCAAAACAATCTGATGACTCTGTCTCACATAAAGAATCTAAAGCTAAGTTTTCCCTTCATCTTTCATCAATCCTAACATGTAGTCATTGATAGCATCGACTTCTTCATTTGTAGGGACCAAAATAGCTTTATCTTGAAAATATGACGGATCATCAAGATGCTTTTCAAAAGATGGATAAATGGTCGATACAATTGAATGAATATGGTCACCTGTAGAGCGAACGATAACGTCTTCTGGAAATTCAACTTCAACTTCACTATCATTAAGACCACCAATATTACCTTCACCAATTTTAAGAATCCATTCAACAAAGGCTTTTGTCTCATCCAAATTATTAGTTAGACAACCAACTTGAAGCCTCATGTTACTGTTAAATGTAAAAATGTACATTCACGCCATCATCTGATGGTGTTTTTAGAGCACTGGATGAATAGGATGCATGCACTAAAGAACAATTGTATATATCTAACACTTAATACAAAATTTAAGAAAAAAATAGTTATACAAATTGAACATTATAGACATTTAAGCATTGAAAATTTAAATATAATACTTATATATGAATTTTGCCATTTGTGATGTCAAATAGTGGTGTGGTTGGGAAGAGATGATGGGTAAAATATTACTAACAGAACTTTTAGGCTTTTTCTTTCTCGAAGCATATGAAATGTCACTCATTTCAATATGTTTGATTTGGTTTGTGCTCTTGGTTATATATATATATATATATATATATATATATATATATATATATATATATATATATATATATATATATATATATATATATATATATATATATATATATATATATATATATATATATATATACTGATATTGATGATTTCTAAAGCTTTAAATAAGGAAGTTGAATATTAGAAGGGTTTAAATTATGTAAAAAATAAATTTTGCATACAATTATGGAAGGAATAAATACATTATACAAAAATACATTTGGAATACATGCATGCACTAAAGAAGAATAATATATATCAAAAAAATAAATACGATATTAAAGGAAAAAGCAACTTATACAAATTAAACATTATAGACATATATGTATTAAAAAAATTAATGATAACAGTTAATATATTAGGAAATTAAAATTGATGTTATATGATTTAAGATGTGGAGGTAAATATAATATAAAAGAAATTAAGAATAATTTACCTTGACTGATTATTTGTGAAAGTGGCGACATTGACGAAATAAATGTGGATTGCACATTCAGGTGTATGATGTTATTTTGTTACCATATGCAAACGATGTATATTTATGCAAATAAAATTTAAATTTTATTTTGACGAATAAAAGAAGGTGAAATAGCATATGTAATAAAAATAAAGTGCTCTCGGAAATGAAATTTGTAAACTTATAAATTTTGAAGACATGTGATAAGATACGCGAAAAACACGTTGACACCATATATGTATCGATTTGTATGTGACAACGTGATACAAGTACCATGTTGCAATGACCAACAATTTATGTCCTATATAATAAAAGTAAAACAATGTAATTTAGTAATCTAAATGACTTAACCGATAATACATTAAACATGTATAGATTTTAAGTAAGCTTGTAGGCATACGACATATGCTATGTACAATAATAATGTACGGAAAATAAATGCTACAAAATCATATCATGAATGAAAGTAAAATAAACATAATATTCATTTACACAAAATAATTCAATAATATGAAATTGTCATAAATAACACAAATAACATCGTTCAAACCAAATAACATCCGAACCAAATTTCAAAACATGTAAAAGAATTGACCAAAAAATCCATAAACCGACAATTAAAAGTGCAACACACAAATGATTAAAAAGAAAAGATAAAATTGCAAAAATGGTCACTGTGGTTTTTTAATTTCTTTGGGTAAGGTCCAAAAAAAGTTTATTAGAAAAAAAGGTCCTTATTTGGTGGTTTTGTTGTGGTTTTAGTCCCTACCTCGTTAAGTTTAACAGTATGACTGTTAACTTTTGGCAAATGACGGATTTATCCCCAGTGACCATTTCTACAGTTTTATCTTTTTACCAAACTACAAAGACCAATTATGCATAATTCTTTTTCATTTTATTAAATTCTTTTTTAACTTCTTTCTTATTGTATTATTTTTTATTAGATTATTATATACTAATAAATATTATTTCTAATATATTATATTTATATATTAATAAATATTACTTTATTTGATTATTAATTTTTTAATTAATTTTTGTTGAATATCTTCTTTATTGGATTAATTCTTTTTTATTGAATTATTATATATTAATGAATATTATTTTTAACATATAATATTTATCTATTAGTAAGTGTTACTTTATTGGATTATTAATTTCATTTAATTAATTTTTATTTTAAAAATTTTTATTGCGTTAATTTTAGTTTTTGTGTTAATTCTTTTTTGGACAACACCACCACTATCACTCAGTCACCACCACCACCATCACTCAGTCATCGTGTTTATTTTAGTTTTTGTGTATTCACATATATTTAAATTTGTTATATATTTCAATAAACTTATGATTTTCACATATATAATTTCCCTAAAAATATTTCTACATGAATTATCAAATCCGAGTACTCGCTACTCGGCAGTCGGCCGAACGAGTACCGAATAATGAGTTCTACAACATTGCCACCACCTGTAGTGGCTATGGTGGTTTGAAAACCCTCGATCTAACATTGCCGCCATTTATAGTGGTATAGATAATGAATGGTCGGCTAGAGGTTGTATGTTTTCTGGGGTTTATTATGCATTGTGTGGGTAGTCGACCGGTGTAGTTTTCATCAAGAATTGTTGACTGTAGGCGATGATCGGCGATTTCCAACGAGAAGATACGACGACGCAAGGTGGTAGAAGGCAACGAATGGAGGAGCGGACCAGGTGTGTTAGGATCGGACCTCCTAGTGGTTGTAGCAGAATATGGTCGACTTAGTGGCAGATATAGAGGATTCTGACAGATTGTGATGAGGTTGTCTTAGGTGGCTATTGGCGACATTGGGTGTAACAAGTTGGTGGGCTTTCATCCGAACAATCGATGAAGGTGATAGACGGTTGTCCCACCGATTTTCGACGATGAGACACACACTTTTGCGTATTCCGACGACTTTGTGGTGGAACCAATAAAATTAAAAAGAAATAATATTATACGTTATAAATTATTAATCCAATGAAATGATATTTATTATATATAAAAATAATAAATTAAAAATAATAATCCAATAAAAAGAATTAACGTAATAAAAAAATTAAAAAAATTTAATAATACAATAAAGTAATATTTATTAATAGAAAAATATTATATGATAAAAAAATATTTATTAATATATAATAATCCAATAAAAAGAATTAATCCAATAAAAAAGAAATTAAAAAAAAATTAAAAAAATTAATAATATAATAAAATAATATTTGTTAAGATATAAATATAATATAATAAAATTAATATATATATATATATATATATATATATATAATCCAATGAAAAAGAATTATCCAATAAAGAAGAAATTAAAAAAAGAATTAATTAAAAAACATAATAATATAATAAAATAGTATTTATTAATATATAAATATAATATATTAAAAATAATATTTATTAATATCTAATAATCCAATAAGAGAGAAATTACAAAAGAATTAATTAAAAGAATTAATGTACAATAATTCAATAAAATGAAAAAAGAAAAATTACTGAAATGGTCCTTGTAGTTTGGTAGAAGAATAGAACTGCAGAAATGGTCCCTAGGGGGTAAATTCGTCATTTTCAAAAACTTAACAGCCAAACTATTAAACTTAACTATGTAGGGACCAAAACCACGATAAAACCACCAAATAGGAACATTTTTTGCTAATAATGTTTTGTTTGTATCTTACCCAAAGAAATTGACAAACCATAGGGAACGTTTTTGCAATTTTGTCAAATGTTGATGGGCGGCTTCATATTACTCCAAGTTTTTCATTTTTGGGATCTTCAAGGTAGCAGAAACAACACCGCCTTTTGAAGAAAACCACTCCAAAGAGTCAGTGGTGGCAACAATCTCAATAGGGCGCTTCCCCGCACTGGATGATGGTGTTAAAGCTTCAAGATCAACAACCTGAAGATTGTCATCATGGACCGAAATAGTATTTTCCTGTACAGAACACATAAAAGGATAAAAGTCGGATCATAATAATTTATAAAAAACATAACATACTTGCATAAATACATGAAAATCAGGAATTAAATTGCAATATATTTTTGACTTTTACATTTTTGTGATATTAAGCCATTGTTGTGATATTAATCCATCATGTTTCTGTTCTTGGAGTAATTGAGGTGTATGAGGTGTATTAGAACAAATGGAATGATATAAATGAAAAGATCAACTCGGAAAAAATGTGAGTAAATTGAACACATGTGAAAAGAAAATAAAAAGGTGCTACTAAACCTGAAGTGACAAAAAGATCTATGATTCTAGGTTTGCTGAAACAAACAAAAATACAAATAAAAGTTAGTTTTTTCATAGATCTTATTTCAAGATCTACTGAAATGAAATAAATACAAAAAAGATTAGTTTCCAGATCTGCTTAAATGAGCTTCAGTTCCCAAGCCAAGAGGTACTCCATAATCTAAGAACTACTAAAATAAATTTGAATCAACAAAATTAAAGAAAAATAGTTTGGAGAATCCGCTGCAAAAAAAAAAAAAAAAAAAAAAAAAAAAAAAAAAAAAACTACTACCAACAGTTATTAAAAAAAATTAATTTTACACAACAAAACAAATGATAGAGGGGCCAAAGACAATGCAAAATCCTCAAATAAGGATCAGAATTGCAATTCAAATATTTTTGGACCAAACCCAAAAAAATTGGTTAAACTCAGGGACAAAAAATATGAAATTATTCTTGATTACCATTTTTTTTGCTCACTTTTACCTGTAATCAGTTGATTTTTTACTCCAAACAACCACAAACTGCTTTCACCACATGATAATTTACGTGATCTTTGAGGAAAATGAAGGATAGTTGTGAAATTAAAGATGCCAATACTTTGTATTTGATCCTTAAACCATTCAACAACTTGTTCTTTTGATAAATCAACGGTTTTGGGTGTGTTCCAATAGCCACGTATGCATATTACATCTTTGATAAATATAAGCTATATCAGTAAACACATTTTAGCATATTCAAGTATTGGAATAAAAGTTAAAGTGTTAGGAATAAATAAATTTCATCAAAAAAATTCAAACATAGTCAAAAGTTCATAAAAGTGAATGAAATGTCCATTTGTTCATGTATGTCAATAAAATTTCACTCAAACATTCAATCAAACACCTTGTATGCATTTTAACAATCATCAACTCCTGTATCCTTCTTATCATTTTCTTATTACAAGGTACAAAACATTTAATCAAATGAAATTTCAATGGCTATTTGAAGCAATTTCATATGATGAGATGTAATTCAATCATTCGTGCAAGCTGTAACTCAATGAATAGACAATTGCATGTTTCTTTTTATGAATAATGAAAGTAGAATTTACGAAGGAAATTAAAGATTAAGCACTTGTCAACATCGAAGATTATAAAGTTTCGAATATTGAACACCCACCAACATGTATCTGGGATAAAGTCGACTAAATAGGAAAGACACATAGACACATAATACTGATTTTATAGTTCACAACCGAAAAAGAAGATATGTAAAAAAAAAAACCTCAACGGCTGTGCTATCTATTGAGGCGTAAATGATGAACCGATGAAGAAGAATAGTAAAAGAATCCCAAGATTATGGTTAAAACCCTTCCAAAGAATCAATCGTTGTAGATGGTGACGAAATTTGTCAAATAATGATAAAGATGTATTTGTAATTCTATACATAAAAAGAGATTGAGAAATTGAATATTAGAAGAGTTTAAATTACGTAAAAATAAATTTTGAATACAATTATGGAGGAAATAAATGTGGTATATAAAAGTAGATCTAGAATAAACTATTTCCTTGTCGCACTCAATTAGAAAATGGAAATGATTAAAACTATTAGAAAACGGAAAAGATTGTTGAGAGCATAAAAAGACACAGTAACCGGATGTAGAGCGTCTCGTGACAGGGCAGCCTGCCCAGTTAGCATCAGCGTTTTTCGTAAGAGTGCGACCTGGGGATGAATAAAGCTGGAGACCATAAGCAGTAGTGCCTTGAATATTGCACAAGATGCGTTTGAGAGCAGTAAATTGAGGTTCCTGAGGATCGTGCATGTATAAACAATTCTGTTGAACAGCATAAGCAATATCAGGACGAATGAAGGTGAGATACTGTAAAGCCCCAACAAGACTACGATATAAAGTGGGATCATCAACGGGAGGACCAGAGCCATCACGCTTAGCAGATAAGTCAGCAGGAGTGGTTTCAGGTTTACAATTAGTCATACAAGCACGATCAAGAATCTCAATGGCATATTTATGTTGAGACAAGAACAGTCCATCAACAGTTCTGGAAGTTGAAACACCCAAAAAATAGTTAATATCCCCAAGGTCTGTCATAGAGAACTCAACACTCAGTAGAGAAATAATCTGAGTCAATAAGTGAGGAGAAGAGTCTGTAAGAATGATATCATCAGCATATAGTAAAAGGTAAGCTATATGTGTGTCATGCCTGTAAATAAATAGAGAGGTGTCGCATTTGCTATGAACAAAACCAATGTATGTAATAAACATGGCAAATCGCTGAACCAGACACGGGGTGCTTGTTTGAGACCATAAAGGGATATCTGAAGCAAGCACACATGATTTGGTCCGTTGGGGTCCCTGAAACCTGGTGGCTAATGCATATAAACTGTCTCTTGCAAATGTGCATGAAGAAAAGCATTTTTCACATCAAGTTGTCTAATAGGCCACGTATGAGTGACCACAATACTCAGAACTATGCGAATAGTTGTCGGCTTAACAACCGTACTAAAAGTCTCATCACAATCAATGTCGGGACGCTGACCATGTCCATTAGCCACTAGACTCGCTTTATATCGAGATAACAACCCATCTGCATTGAGTTTCTTTTTTAAACAGCCAGATACAGTTAATAACATTAGGAGCTGGAGGTCTTGGAACTAAAACCCAAGTCTTATTAGAGATAGGAGCAGTATACTCTTCAGTCATTGCATTGAGCCAGTTGGGATCTTTAAAATCTTGAAGGTAATTTTTAGGGACAGGGGAATATGTATCCATATGAAGATTTAATATGTGCACAGGTTTAAAAATGCCTCGCTTTGCACGAGTGAGCATCGGATGGGATGGTTCAGCGTTAGGAGAAGAGACCGATGGTGGACTTTGAGCAACGGATAATGGGCTGTCGGTCGACATTGGGGTCGACAAAGATGGGTGCGAAGTAGATGGGCTCGCAATAGGCGTCTGTAGAGAGGGCGAATGAGGTGGGCTGAACATATCCGAGTTTGGACCACTTGGATTAACAGGTGGGCCAATGGAAGTGGTAGGTAACGATGAGGCTGTTAAAGGAGGGGAACTTGAGCCAGACAAGGAATCAGAATTGGGAGGTGATGAGAGGGTAGAGTCAGGTTGTAACGCTCGCAAATTCGGGCTAGTCAATTTAGAGAAAATATGCGTCAAAAATGACTTTTTGATAGAAGATTATTTAGAATAAATACTCTTAACTAAGTTATAGTATATTTCACAAGGGTTCCGTACATATAAAGAACACTGATATCCGAGTTATAACGAAGAAGTTATGACCTATTGAAGTTTCACGACAAAACCGGCACGACGCTGTGTGACGTAAAAAGTGAGTTTGTGATAAAATACTTTTTAGCCTTATAGATTTAAACAAAAGTCGTAGCATACGTTAAACCGAGAGCGTGCATAAAAAGAACGTCCAAATCTGACTTCGTATGAGGAATTTATGATTTTTCTAAGATTTCGCATAGCAGTACACAACTCGGAATTCGAATTTTAGATCGACCAATTTTTAGCCGACACAATCTAAATGAGAATCGAAGATCTCGTTAATAGGAGCTCAACGATAAAAAAGACAGACGAAAACGGATGTCAGGTGACAAAGTTATGAATTTTTAACGGACTCTATCCAGGTTCGTTAAAATATAACTTTAAAAATAAAGTCAAAATTAGCCGATGGAGTCTAAACAAAAGTTGTAGAGTACGTTGCCACCTACGCGTGGATATAAAGAACGTCAAAAGCGGAGCTCGTATGCGAAATTTACGAAATTTAGAAGTCGGGAGGGTGTTGTTACGAAGAGGGTCACGTGGCAAAATCTGGACCCTTACTTGCACACCACGACCTCGCATTCGGATCTTAACACATGCCTCTCATATGCGTAACGTACCGAGAACGCGCAGCGTCCCTCCGAGGAACGCCGTGCGTACCGAGGATCAACCCCTTATAAATACCATGCGAGGGCACCTCATTTTCCTCACTCCTTAACCCTTCTCTCTCTCTCTCTAACTTCTCTCTAAACCTATCCCAAGACTTAGTACTTCCCAAGTGCTAAGAGGCGAGTCCCGGAGCGCCAGAAGGATCCGAGAAGAAGAGCTTTCGGCTCGGAAGTTCTTCCCCGGCAGAGCCCGGTTCCTAGCCAAACCCCCTAGTAAGTGAGTTATGCCTACCCTACTTTAAGTATAGCTTATGTTTAAGTTTATTATCGTTATTATGAACTTATAAACAATATATATTATATAATATAGCATACAAAGTTTTATTATAATATCTTTTAACTACTCGTGGTACGAGGAATCTGGTTTGAAGGGCCACATAGGGTTGTTGGATTTTAGAAGTGCTATAATGCCAAAACAGTCTTGCCTCCGGTGTTTCATGTATGGCCCCTGTCTGTACATAGTGGTTGAAAAGTATTGTTTAACACTTATAATACAATATCGCTCGTAAATAGCCGCTATAAATATTATACTAAAATCTAGCGGTAATGATACTAGGTTTCGGCGAAGGAAAATAGAAATTTTAGAAGCGAAGCGTTGCCCGAGTTTGGAATCATCACTTTAACAAGTGAGTGCATAGTTACTTTCATATTACACATAGATACGAATTATTTAAAATAAATTACGTGCTATGTGTGCATATTATCTTTGTTTTTGACATCTATGCTGGATGAACAAAATATACATGTTTTATTTGATTTAAACTGTATATGTATTTTATACATATAAAAAATATTGGGTAAAGATGGGTAGATTAATGATGAGAGATGAAAGATGATATAGATAAACATTGGCAGCTATGGACTTGGTGTCTGATAGATAAACCCTGGCAGCTATGGACTTAGTGCCAAATAGATAAACCCCGACAGCTATAGACTTAGTGTCTTACAAATGAACATTGGCAGCTATGGACTTAGTGTCTTACGAATGAATGTTAGCAGCTATGGATTTAGTGCCCTATAGATGGAAATTGGAAGCTATGGACTTAGTTCCTATCAGATAACATCGGCAACTATGGACTTAGTGTCTGTTAGATAAATCCTGGCAGCGATGGACTTCGTGTCTATTCCTTAGGACAATCCTCAGGAATGAATGAGTGAATGACAGATGATTATTAGGGTAGATCCTTAAGAAATAAATAAGATAATGTGGATGGGTAATTGGGTTAATTGTTTGATGATGAAACATAATAACTTTATTATTGTGGGTTGAAAACCCTATGTACTCACCAGGTTTTCCAACCTGACCCACTCAGTTTATTTGTATCACAGGTGTCGATACGAAGCTACATTACACTGAGAGATTAAAGGAGATGTAAATCACTAGTATAAATGAATGTAAGGTCTGTTTATGCTTATGTTTATGTATTGACGATGATATCCCATAGTTTTTATATAAACAAAATACATTTCTTCGGAACTGCTTTGATAATATATTTATCATGTTTTTTGGGAACAAATTCCGCAATATTATTCTTTAAAATGAATACTCTGATTTTCAAATAAGCATAAATAAAATTTTTAAAATGACCATGAATTTGGGGATGTCACACAGGTTGAAATGAAGTGTCATGAAAGGATGGATAGGCGGGGGCCGGATTTTGTAACAATGGATTATAGGTATCATTTTTTGAAGGAATGAATAAGATGGAGATTTATTCGGAGTCATAGACCTGAATGGAAAAATGGTCTCATCAAAGACCACGTGTCGAGATATGATAATTTTGTTTGTGTCTAAATTGAGACACCGATATCCTTTGTGATTTGATGGATATCCAAGAAATATACACGGAGTTGATCTTGGTGAAAATTTGTGGGTGACATTAATATAAGGATAACAAAGACACCCAAACACTCGTACGTGATCATAAGTAGGTGAATTTTGAAAGTGTTTATAGAACGGGGTGTCATTATCAAGGGTGGTGGAGGGAAGGATGTTGAGAAGGTGAGCCGCCATGTGAAGGGCTTCGGTCCAAAAAGTAGGAGGAAGACGATCATGGAACAGTAAAGAACGAATGATATTATTGAGAGTGCGAAGCATGCGTTCCGATTTTCTATTTTGGGGTGAAGTATACGGGCATGAGAAACGCATGTGAATACCATGTTTAGCAAATAGTTGACAAAGTTTATGGTTGTCATACTCACCACTATTATCGCACTGAAACGATTTAATGTCCGTTTTAAATTGAGTATCGACAAAAGACTGAAAATGGAAAATTTTATCAAAAACATCAGATTAGGCACAAATGGGATAGACCCATACAAAATGAGAATAATCATCCAAAAATATGACATAATACTTGATTCCACTCAAACTTTAAATTAGTGATGTCCAAACATCAGAATGTATCAAATCAAAAGGAAAATGAGAAACAGAAATAGAAGAACTAAAAGGCAATTTAACATGTTTGCCCATTTGACATGCATGACATAAAGGAGAGTTTGTATTAGAAGAACATGAAATAAAGCGATTGTTGACAAGATGCTTGAAGATATGATGATCGGGATGACCTAGACGTTGATGCCAAATCGAAGGAGCTATGGATATGAAAGCGTGAGTAGTTGGAGACGTAACAGGATATAGATCACCAGTGCTGTCACATCGAATGAGGATTTGCTTGGTGCGAAAATCCTTCATAGAAAAACCAAATGAGTCAAATTCAATGGTACAATTATTTTCACGAACAAACCAACGAACATAAATAAGATTTTTGATAATGGAAGGAGTAATTAACACATTGCGAAGGGTCAAAGTACGGTAGGGATTAGGAAGGGGAAACGTGGTGTGACCCATTTTAGTGACTGGGATTAAAGATCCATCACCAACTAACACAGATGACGAAAAATTACTATTCTTATCTAAAGTAGCCTTGAGTATAACTGCATTTGAGTGGAGATAGGATGTGGCACCGGTGTCCATGTACTAATCGGCTTGGCCCAGGTCGTTTAGAGTCATCGTGTTGAAAATTTATGGAAGAGTCGTGGGCTCCAGACTAGGCTGCTGAACCTGGAAAGCTTGATGTTGAGTGGTGTCGTGTATGAGGAGAAGTAAAAAATTGATGCTGTTGTTGGGCTATACGTTGTTGTTAGGCCATGGATTGTTGGTTTGGTTGATTTTTGTGTTCAACACCAAACAAAATAGACTGATTTGAAACCCCACCTGGGTTTGGTAACAAGCCCTGCTGAATAGATCCAACGTTGGGTTGGTGGACTTGAAACAAGCCATACGCCCACGATCCCCCTAGTCCTCGTTGTTGACTATTGCCATAAGAATAGTTTCCACCGCCATTATGAAATCGACCGCCATGTCGACCTCCACCTCTACTGCCCCTATTATATCGACCACCCCTCTTATAGCCTCCTCTACCACCATTATTTTGATTATTTTGAGGATATGTTTGAACTTTTAGAGCATTTGGGGAAGAAGAATTGTCGACATGGGTAAGAGTTGCGTCTTTTTGCTCATCCAAGAGCATCTGTTGTTCTTCAGATATCAATATAGATCTTGCATCCCAAAATGACAGGGGCAAGTGACAGTGTCTGATGCTCGTCGCGATATGGCGGTATTTAGGTGCAGCCCGTTTATCATATATGCGACAAGATTCATATCAGAGACTTTGGCGTCCATATGTTCCAGGCGATCGGCTAGAGACTTAATTTTATTGCAGTAATCAGTGATAGAGGAGGTACCTATAGAAATATTTCGAAGTTCTCTGTCTACTTGGATGACATTGGAGGCTTTGTTGTCACGAAAAACTTTCTCGAGGCTTTCCCATACTTTAAACATTGTTGCCTGTCTTTTAAAAATTATGTTGAGAAGAGAAACAGATAGAGTGCCATACAACCATGATTTAACAATCGAGTCCATACGGAGCCATGTATCCTTGGCAGTTGCTGATTCTTTTTCTTTGTCTTTGTCAGAGGTTTGAGAAGAAGACTGAGTAGGAGGCTTGAGATGATCGTCAACACCGTATCCAGTACAATGGATTTCAAACAACTCTTTCCATATATCATAGTTCATTTGATCCAAATCTAAGACAAAAGGGACAACATGTTTTATATTGATTGTTGAAGAAGGTTTGTCTGATATGTTGGTAGACATCGTGAGAAGAAGATTGAAGAGAGGTTTCGAAGAAAGAGTAAATATCAGAATGAAAGAGGATGATCAGAATGATGGGGACGACGACTAGGGTTATCGAGAATGATCCAAGTTTATAGGAATTGCTCTGATACTATGATATCGTATGAATTTTCCCATGAACAATTTCATTAATAACCCACAATATATACAAGTAACATATGAGAAAAGGGCCAAACAACAAAAGGGCCGGGCTATACAAAATAATATAAATACATAGACTAATAATAATACACTAACAGATTTCAATCCCAAAATATCATATGGATTATGACAGTAAGTCAATAATGTAAGTTACAAAAACAATGTTTGAACAAAAGTTTAGTCAATATGACGTCATCAATTTGATTCAATGGTGGAAAACATAATATTGAAATACAATCAAAGACCCTGATTATTCGATTGATGAATTAATGGTTCTCTTTTAAGAATATTTAGAGATGATTGTTAATGATAAATTTGGAAATAATCTTGAAACCAAACAGCCTATAACTTAACGGTATAGAATTGATGAATATAAATTTTTAGTGTTTAAATATTGTTAGAGACAAAAGAATATACACTTAGAAATAAAATTCTTTAGCATAAAAATGTTGTATATATAAAAAAGCAATAAAATTGGTAATTATTTTAGTGTAAACATAGTCTAAAATGTTTAATTTTTTATAGATATAAAAACGGTAAATATTTTAGTGTAAATAACATGAAAAGTCAAAGATAAGTTAATTTAGTTAAAGGAGGGTGAGCCAAATATAGAGAGAAGTCAACTCCCAACCCATATTCCTTCCCACCACAGCTATCACCACTTCTAAATTCGAAATACTCTTCCACTCTCTCGTAACTGGCCTTCTAATGGGGCATCGGAAAACAAAATCCCATACCCTCCCATCCTCCCCCATCCACCACCACTCATCCTCTTCGGATTTTGAATTCACATCCGTCCTCTCCCCTTGCAAATCCACCACCATCAATCTCCGCCCTGCCGACGAGCTCTTCTATAAAGGTAAACTTCTCCCCCTCCACCTCTCCCCTCGCAACTCCATGGTCCGTACCCTACTTCTCACCTCCAACACCATCACCGCTCGCCACTCCTCCGACTATCATTCATCCTTCTCCTACACAACCTCGGATTCCTCCCGCCCCAGCTCCGCCACCGACGATGATGATACCCACTTTCCTCACAAACTGTTTGATCTCAATTCCCATACTCATAGATTCATCTCCGAAAACGAAAAGAAAATAATTGCTAGTAAGCAGTTTTCTTTCAACAGATTCTCTTCCCTGTTTCGCAAAGAAACCAGCAAACCCGCGGCGGGTATCACCACCCAGTCTGATCCGGCCACCTTAACCAGCTCCTCCGTGAAAGAAAAGATACGTAAATACTTGAAGAAAGTGAAGCCGTTGTACGAGAAGCTTTCCCAACTTCAAAGTCAAAAAACAAAGACTGCTCCTTCAATGGCGAAAAGGGAAGACATAGTTTCTCCATCGTTTTCGGGAAATCTGAGGTTTTTCAGAAAGACAAGCTGCGTATCAAGCTGCCCTTCAACAATGCCGTCGTCTCCATATCATTCAGGTGTTCTTTGCCGGAAAAACAACACTAAAGGCGCCGGTGGCTGCAGTAACACTTCGTCATCAACGGAAGAACTGCAGAGCGCGATTCAAGGGGCGATAGCGCATTGCAAGAATTCCATGGTTGAGAACCACAAGTAGAATGTACAAGCCGTGTTACACATTTTACAAGTGCTTAATGATCCCGTCCGTGATTAAGAACCTCCACATTTGGATCTGATCTGATCAGAATTTGGCAGAGACTTCTGATTCGTAGTACCAATTCTGTCTCTCTCTTATTTATTTATTTATTAGTATATAGTTTTTTAGGAAGAGATGGAAGGGCGTGCATGTGACCATATTATGGATCATGCATTTATATTCTTAATTTTAATCGTTTCTTCGTTCATACTTCAGCATTTAGCTTCATTTTTAGTTAAAAGATTATTTTTTCTCTAATTTAAATATTGTGGATTCAGTTATTATTAGTAAACATCATTTGACTTTAACTTATTTTTTATTACAATTGTTTTGTCTTAAACTCCAAAACTTAGTTCGTTTGATTAGTAACATGCGACTTAATAACAAGGGTGGGACGAGCAGATCTTTCACCCTCTTGCCACCTACCTATTGAATCAATATTTATCTTTCACCCTCTTGCCACCTACCTATTGAATCAATATTTATTTTAGTTTTTTATCAATTATATATTTTTTTGTTGGTGATTTAGTGTTATCAACATACTTTTAGTGTAGCTAGTATTGCTAGTGAGATAGGTTGAATTTTATTTGTTTTCTGAGATTGGATGTATGGGGTGCACACTCAGATAGTCTAATGTGAACTCAGCTATACGGGGGCGGGGGGTCCGGGGGCAGTACCCCTGTATACGACATTCCAAGGGGCAGCGCCCTACCCCTGGCGGGGTCTAAGGGTAGTGCCCCTAGCGGGGTCCAAGGGATAGTGACCCGAAACCTAAACGGATTTCTATGTCAGGAAAGAGTTCAGTCGTGCAAATTCCCACCAAAATTAGGTTGTCACATCATGATAATGTCAGATTCGGTTATGTCTAAATAACCATATTTTAACCATCTTTTTTTGGTGCCATAATAGATGTAACCCCCATAAACCAACTTTCAACTGATTTCTATTGATTGAAGTTCCAAAATTCAGTTGGAACATATACAAACGAAAATAGATCATTCAATATTTTTGTCTCCCAAAACAACACATCAAGCAATGTTATTATGTGTTTTACAATTCAAATTAGCCCTATAATTCGAATTGGTTTTGTTCTTGTATTATCCCACTTTGAATTCGTGTACCCCTGGAAATAGGGACGAATTACAGATTTTGAAAAGTGTTTGCAAACACGATCCTTAAATCTATCCAAGTTATATATATTGCTATTTTGATTCCTTAATTTCTAACATTCGAAATCTTTATTTTCTGCAAAAGGAATAACAATGGTAGAATCAGTCAGGGACTTAAGTTCCAAGTTCAGGAAACTTGATAAGTTTAAGGGAAATGATTTTTATCGCTGGAAAAAGAAGACGCGTTTCCGGGGGATTCTAAAGGCACCATAAATAAAAGGGAAAATGACATATATGCCCTATTATGTTTCTAGAGTTTACCCATTTAGCCACTTAACTTACTTTATGGCTTTTTAAGGGAACGAATTACACTTTGTCAGGTCGATTAAGTCCTTATTTCATTTGTGAAGGGGTCAGCCGGTCATTTTTAGTCCACCTCCCTCTAATAACATCACATAGGATGATAACTGTGTCTTTTGTGTAATGACATGTCATTAATTAGTCGCATCCTTCGTACTGTCGGTATATGCTTTATAAAAGAGCCCTTTTGACCTCCACTTTTCATCACTTCATCGATAAACCCTTTGTTGTTTTCTTCTCCTGAAACCTCAAACATGGAACTCGTATTCTTATAAGTAGATGTGCACTTGCAAGGAATCTTCGCCAAATACCCCGTACGCTACACCGACGAAATTACTCAAAGATTTTCAGACATCGATTTCGCAGGAATGGACAATGATGGGTGTTATGCGTTCATCGAAACGTTCACTGGGGAAAAGTGTGAAAAGCTCTATTACTGCCAACCTGATATTGATTTTCCGAAAGGTTTGACTTTAATTATCAATGACCCGGATTATTTCGACTTTATAGCAATTGCATATGAATGTGGTGTTATACTCCCTATGTATGTAGACCATTTTGGGAATAGTAACATACAGGAATGGTTGGATGAACACAAAGACAAGGTTATTGGTAACATAGAGGAAGAAGTACTTGATGGTGCACGACTGATTAAGAAAGTTGCAACAGGGCATCGTGATGTGGATGAGGTTGACGATGAGGAAGACTATAACACCCCAAATCAGGTATTACTTTTGGAACCCTTGAAATTATAAATATTGCATAATGGTCCCTTAAGTACACTGGGCGTACTTCAGGAGTATGCTTAGCGTACCATGCATGGATGATCGTGGAGGGCCAGCACGTACGCTGGGCGTACGTGACGAATGTTCAAACCTTAAATTTTGGACTTAAGACCTATATAAGCATCCCTATCTCATTTGAGCCTCACCCTAATTGGCATCCTTCACCCTCAAACGTCCCTCAAAACCCTAAAATCATTACAGTGTGTGTTCTTGAGCTTGTGAGTGTTTAAACACCATCCTTTTGGTGTGTTAGCTACTAGGAAGAGGAGGAAACAAGCTTGAACGTGGAAGAGCTCCTGGATCTTACATTTTGAGCAGCTTAGGAAGCTTGAGCAAGCTTTTACGTTGGGTGTAGATTAGCATACGCAACGCGTACAACTTAGGGACTCAGTACGTTGTGCGTACAAGCGTGGTACGCAAGGCGTACACACCTCAGATGGGCTTGGACTTGTTTTGGGATTGTAAGCCCTTTGGGCCTTAATCAGTCATTGGGCTTGGTCACGTTTAGAGTTAGTGGGCCAGCTTATCTGTTTTGGGCCATGGTTACTATGGTTGGGCTTTATTGGGCCATGAGGCCCATTAATGATTTTGTACATGGACTTTGGGCCCATTAGCAAAGGAAGACTTTTTAGGCCATTGTGAAAGGACTTGGGGTTTGGGTTCTTCAATTGGATTATGTTCAGCCCTACCTGGGTAATGGTATTATTGTTCAGCACGGGTGTTCATGAACTGTTAGGAGAGCAGCTTTCAGATTCAGTAGATAGAGGTGAGTCTTCTCACCATACCAATGGGTCGAAGGCACCAAGGTCAGTCCATTTTATGATATGTGATACACTAGTTGATGTAGTGTTATGTGACATGTTAGTTGGTTATGTGGTAGGAGGTATGATAGTTGTATATGTGGTATACTTGTATGGAAGACCATGGGAGAGCCCATGACACTTGGATGTAAGACCATGTGGAGAGCCCATAGCTTTCCTATTAAAGACCATGGGGGAGCCCATGGCACCTGGATGTAAGACCATGTGGGGAGCCCATGGCTTTCCTATTAAAGACCATGTGGGAGCCCATGACACTTAGGTGTAAGACCATGTGGGGAGCCCATGACATCCTGGAGTAAGACCCTAGGGGAGCCCACGACATCCTTATATGTTTGTATGTATGGCTTATATGGTTTATGTAGCTTTTATAGCTAACATGGATTATGTGATTATATGGATTGTATGGGGTATGCTCTGGGGAACTCACTAAGCATTAGCTTACACTTTGTTGGTTTGTTTCAGGTACTTCTGAGCCTAAGAGCAAGGGAAAGGCTTGATGGCGCGTCATACACTCTCTCAGGCGTTTTTATGGGACACTCTAATATTTGAAATAAAATTATTGATGTTATGAATTTGAAAACGATTGTTCTTCAGATTTTGTGGTTTATTCAAAATGTTGTGATTATTTAAAAATGAAAAATTTCTTTTGAAAATTGGGTCGTTACAAGTTGGTATTAGAGCCTTGGTTTGAGAGATTCGAGCACACTCTCGGTTGTATCAGGACTCAAACTAAGGAAATGGTAAAATTGTTTTCAAAAATAAAACTTAAAAACTTCTTAAAATGGAAAAGAGGAGAGTGCAATGTGCGTGATCGGCCGAGTCAAGTAAGTACTTCCCCCATTATGTTAGCCATGTTATACTGATATTTGAGTTATGATAATCGTATGAATATTGCTACGTGTATGCTTTCAAAATTGTATACGGTTAGGGTCTTATAGCCTCAGAAAGATTGATTTGGCCTTATTTCTTGTTGTTTTTCTGGTTGTGGTCTTAAGGAAGAGTATGTTATTCGAAAGTCTATTTGATCCTGTTCTGTGTATAATTTGCATGCATAAGGCAACCCGTTATGATTGAGTTCTATTTTGATATGGATGGATTAAATCTTAGGATAGCCTAGGATTTGAGCTATGCGGTAGCCTGTGAGATATGACTTGTTCTGGGATGAATTAGAGTTATCAGGTAGAGCCTTGGGGAAGGTACAGGTAGGTGTGGAAGATAGTATTGGGTCCGTACTACTGAAAGCACATGACTTGTACCCGAACCAATGTTAGATCTGGAAGCTCTAAGGAGAACCGGTGTGGAAGGACCCTCTTTTTGGACATCCTGATAATTATGCAATACAGTATGGTGGTGACACGACATGGATCTGGGGGATCAGGATCAGGATCCGGAGCTGGGTCGGGCGATGGTACCGAGCCCATTGATGAGAGGCTGTGCGAGCTTATTATGGCCGAGGTTACGAAGGCATCCTTGACGCTACCCCAATGATTTTTGGGACGGTCAAGGAAGGGATGATGGAGATTATGGAGGAGAGGCATAGGTCATTCAGAGCTGAGATTGTTGCGGGTCAGGCCGGGGCCTGAACTCCCTCGTTCCGGGAGTTCAAGGCGTGTGGGGCACCAGAGTTCTTCAAGGTCACGGACCCTATAGTTAGCTGACTGTAACACCTATTCCAGGTATTGACTATTTTATATAATGTTTAGGGTTTTGTGCATGGACTCGATGAGTTAGGTGCTCCAACACGTCGAGTAGAGACTGTTAAGGGACGCGGGGTTTGGGTCCTACTCAACGAGTAGGAAGGCCCCGACTCGACGAGTAGGAGCTGTAAAGAGAAACCCTAATTTTTAGGGTTTTAACCCTATTTAAGGAACATAACCCGCCTCTTGTGGCCTCCCTTATCACCCTATTAGCCAGAGAGAACCCTATTTCGACCTTGCATCTTCTTGAGTGAGAGTGAGAGCTTTTGTGAGTGATTTTGGGGTATTTGTGAAGGATTATAGGACTTGAAGAGGGAGGAGCAAGGAGAAGAACAGTAGATCCGACATCTACTCTGTTTTGGCCATCATCTTGAGGTATAAAGTCATCACCTTGATCTCTAGTTGATTAGATCCCTTTTCTTGGAAGTAAATGACCATTTTTGGTGCAAAAATGGAGTTAAACTCGGATATGGACTTATCACAAGGATATGGTTCCAGATCTGGACTTCTATAGGTCCCCAATGACACAAAGTTGCTCACTTTATGCAGCCTAGCCCCTTTCTATGCACAAAAACCTTGTAAGAAGCCTAGTTTTGATGTTATGGCCTTGAAGGGCATTGCATGCACGTAAAGTTTGCAACTTTACGTGATAACTGCACTAAGGAAGTTTATATCTGGAGTTTGGGACATTAGATCCCACTGAAAAGGGCTTAACTTGGAAAGGACTGAAGGAACTCGTCGAGTCCCTTAGTTGACTCGACGATTCGGGGTAAGGTTTGCCTGTTTCTGGGTTTTTGGATGAGTGCAGTGAAAGATTAGGGTTTTGGTCTGATCAGACATTAGTTTTCTGGACATATGATAAACTCGACGAGTCACTAGGGTGACTCAGCGAGTTGATGCGGGATTCAGTGGAATAGACTCGGGAGGAACACTACGAGTTACAAAGGTAACTCGGCGAGTTAACGAGTCATACAGAAACTCGACGAGTGGTTGAATGCACTCGACGAGTTGAGGTCAACATGGATTGTTGACCTTGACTTTGACCAGGGTTGACTTTGAAGGTAATTATGGGATTATGACAAGTTAATCACATAATGATTATAGGCAGTTGAATTGGAGCAGCACGTGGGACATATCTGATTCTAGCTTGTCAGTTCAACATCTGAGAGGTGAGTCTTCTCACCATACCAATGGGTCTAAGTTGCCAAGGCCGGCCCATTTTAAGATATGTGGATTGTTGATTGATTATACGTTATGTTAGTATGACATTTGCGTAGAAGATCCAGGGGGGTTCCCGTGGCAGTAGTCTGAGACCACGTGGGGGTTCCTGTGGCATTTGGTATAAGACCTTAGAGGGTTTCCAAGGCATCCTAGTATATTATGTCTTGTTTGGTAGTGAAGACCATGTGGGGGTTCCCATGGCAGGAAGACCATGTGCGGGTTCCCATGGCAGGCAGTCATGACCACGTGGGGGTTCCAGTGGCACTAGGTGTAAGACCTTGGAGGGTTTCCATGGCTTCCTTATATGTTGTATGCATCGCTTAGGTGATATGTGTAGCTTTTATAGCTAATATGATATGTGTTATGTGGATTGTGTGTGGGATATGCGCTGAGGGACTCACTAAGCATTAGTTTACAGTTTGTGGATTTGTTTCAGGTACATCTGAGCCCAAGGGCAAGGTCAAGGCTTGATGGCGCGGCGTGCACTCCCTTTCAGGAATTTTTATGGGACACTCTGATGTTTTGAAATAAAATGGTTATTGTTATGAATTTTGAAAACAATTGTATTTGGGATTTCATGGTTTGTGGAAAGTATTTTGATTAATCAAAAATGAAAATTTTCTTCTAAAAGTTGGGTCGTTACACCGACGTTGGGTGGCGGACATGGAGAACGCTCAACGCACGAGTTCTTACCCTGATGCGGCAAAGGTGGGTTTTGCTTCGTGTATGCGGAGGGATCGAGCCCGTGATTGGTGGGGAGAGGTGACTAGCCAGGTGGGAGCAGCCGGTGTGGCTGAGATGACATGGGTAGAGTTCGTCAGGCATTTTGATTTGGAGTTTGCACCACCAATTGAGGTGCAACGACTAGTGAGGGAGTTTCATGGGCTCCAGCAGACCACCGAGACTGTGGCAGAGATCACCACCAAGTTTCGGGAACGAGCATTGTTGACCCCACAGTATGCTACAAACGAGGATATGAGGAGGACGAGGTATTATTCCATGCTGAGGGATGATATCCGAAAGTTTGTGAGCTTTACAGGGTGCAAAACCTTGAATGATATGGTGGAGAAGGCCCGTGAGCGGGAGATGGAGTTGGATTTCCGCACCAAGCGGAAGCTCGAGTAAGAACAGACAGCAGTAGGTCAGGCTAAAAAGCATAAGACCACAGATTCTTCCAGTAGGGGCCAGCAGGGCCGTGGACGGTGTGCCAAGTGCGGTAGACCGCACAGTGAGGCTTTTCGGACGGTAGGCTCGGGATGCTACGCATGTGGCCAGTCGGACCACATGATCAGGGATTCCCCCAAGAAGGGCTTGATTTTATTTTTCACTGCAACCAGACCGGCCACAAACGGGCCGATTGTCCAAGGTTGCAGGGAGGAGGAGGAGCAGTGGTAGCGCCTGCGCCCACCACAACGAGGATCGCTGATGGCCGCCCTACTAAGGCGGATGCTCCAGCGGTGAAGAGCCGCACATTTCAGTTAACTACCGAGGAGGCTCGTCCAGAGCCATACGTCGTGGCTGGTACGTGTTTTATCTTTCCTTATTGATATTGATTTGTATTGCTTATGTGTATATATGTGCTCATGTATAGGGACCTTTTTGGTCAATGGTATGTCGGCTCATGTTCTATTCGACTCGGGTGCTACCCGATCGTTTGTATCTCTTGTGCTTAGCAAGAAGTTCCGAGATACGCCGGGGATTTTGGATTCCCCACTTGAGGTTGAGATTGCAGATGACCGCACTGTGAATGCTGCAAGGGTGTATCGAGACTGCGTCCTGAATGTGCTTGGGGAGAGGTTTCGTGTTGATCTAGTCCCGATATCGTTGCGAGAGTTGAAGGTGATCGTCGGGATGGACTGGTTGGGGGCCAATGGGGCCATGATAGATTGCGAGCGCCAGTTGGTGAGGGTTCGAACCCCAAGTGGGGGAGAACTAGTTATTCATGTAGAGAGGGCCTCGCAGGGGCCAACCCTCTGTTCAGCTGCGAGGGCTAGGAGACTTCTTCAGCAGGGTTGTTCGGGATTTTTTGCATATATATCGGATACGAGGGTTGAGACCTCGACGGATTTGGGCAGTGTACCAGTTGTACAGGAGTTTCGGGATTTCTTTCTCGAGGAGTTACTTGGAGTGCCTCTGGAGAGGCAAGTGTAGTTTTACATTGATTTGGTGTCGGGTGCCGTTCCGATAGCTAAGGTACCGTACCAGCTAGCTCCACTCGAGATGCAGGAGCTATCTACGCAGCTTCAGGAACTGCTAGACCGAGGGTTTATCCGTCTGAGCGGTTCCCCGTGGGGAGCACCGATCCTGCTCATGAAAAAGAAGGACGGGTCACACAGGATGTGTATTGATTATCGAGAGCTGAACAAGCTAACGGTGAAAAACCGTTATCCGCTACCAAGGATCGATGATTTGTTCGATCAGCTGCAGGGTGCGTCTTGGTTATCCAAGATTGATCTTCGGTCGGGGTACCATCAGATGAGGATATACTGAAGACAACTTTCAGGACTCAGTATGGGCACTATGAGTTTGTGGTGATGCCATTCGGGCTCACCAACGCCCCAGCAGCGTTCATGGATCTCATGAACATGGTGTGTAGACCGATGTTGGATCGGTCAGCGAACGTGTTTATCAATGATATTTTGGTCTATTCTAAGACAAGGGAGCAGCATGAGCAGCAACTGAGGGAGTTATTGGAGACACTGAGAACAAAAAGGCATTATGCCAAGTTCTCAAAATGTGATTTCTGGTTGTGAGAGGTGTAGTTTTTGGGGCACATCATCAACCAGGAGGGTATTTCAGTGGATCCAGCCAAGGTTGAGGTAGTGATGCGGTGGGAAGTACTGAAGAACGCATATGAGATTCGTAGCTTCTTGGGTCTAGCGGGGTACTATCGGAGATTCATCCAGGATTTCTCCAATATTGCGGTGCCTTTGACCTGCCTGACCAAGAAGAATGTGACATTTCGATGGGGCCCGGATCAGCAGTTGGCTTTCGAGACCCTAAGACAGAGGTTATGTGAGGCTCCGATTCTCGTACTACCTGAGGGGCTAGATGATTTGGTAGTGTACTGTGATGCGTGGATCTCGGGGTTAGGCGCCATAATGATGCAGAGAGCGCATGTGATCGCGTACGCCTCAAGGCAGTTGAAGCCTCACGAGGCGAACTACCCCACTCATGACCTGGAATTAGGTGCAGTGGTGTTTGCCATCAAGATTTGGAGACACTATTTGTATGGAGTTCGGTGCACCATCTTCACTGACCACAAAAGTTTGAAGTATTTAATGGATCGGGAGAACCTAAACATGCGACAGAGGAGGTGGTTGGATGTACTGAAAGATTATGATCGCGAGATCTTGTATCATCCAGGGAAGGCCAATGTGGTGGCCGACGATTTGAGTCGCAAAGCGCCAAGTACTCTGATTAGGGATGTCTGTTTGAGGATGACAATTATCTCTCCATTGTTGGATATGATCAAGGAGGCTCAGGTGGAGGGTTTGAAGAAAGAGAACTGGAAGGTAGAGCGGATTCGGGGTCAGCTTCCCTTGTTTGTTCAGGATAGCTGAGGTCTTCTGACATAGTGTGGCCGGGTGTGGGTATTGGTAACTGGGGGTGTGAGGCAGAAGATCCTGGAGGAGGCACACAGATCCAAGTTTTCTATTCACCCGGGGGCCACAAAGATGTATAGGGATCTGAGGTTGACTTACTGGTGGCCCTGCATGAAGCGGGAGATTGCATGGTTCGTGGAGCGGTGCTTGACCTGCAGGAAGGTCAAGGCCGAACATCAGAGGCCTCATGGAAAGGTTCATCCCCTACCCATTCCTATGTGGAAATGGGAAGAGATCAACATGGACTTGATCACGATGCTACAGAGGACAGCGAGGGGTGTGGATGCCATATGGGTTATTGTGGATAGGTTGACGAAGAGTGCCCACTTTATTCCGATCTTCGAGAGCATCTCCACTGAGAAATTAGCGGATATTTACGTGCGAGATGTGGTGGTTAGGCATGGGGTGCCAGCGTCGGTGGTCTCTAACCGGGATGTCTGATTTACATCCAGATTCTGGAGGAAGTTCCACGAGGAACTGGGTACTCAGTTACATTTCAGCACGGCTTACCACCCCCAGACAGATGGTCAGAGTGCGAGGATGATTTTATGATATGTGGATTGTTGATTGATTATGCATTATGTTAGTATGACATTTGCATAGAAGACCCCGCGGGTTCCTGTGCCAGTAGTCTGAGACCGCGTGGGGGTTCCCGTGGCATTTGGTATAAGACCTTGGAGGGTTTCCAAGTCATCCTAGTATATTTACATGGGTAGTTTGTATTATGTCTTGTTTGGTAGTGAAGACCATGTGGGGGTTCCCATGGCAAGAAAACCATGTGGGGGTTCCCATGTCAGGGAGTTAAGACTACGTAGGGGTTCCAGTGGCAATAGGTGTAAGACCATGGAGGGTTTCCATGGCTTCCTTATATGTTGTATGCATGGCTTAGGTGATATGTGTCGCTTTTATGGCTAATATGATATGTGTTATGTGGATTGTGTGTGGGGTATGCTCTGAGGGACTCAGTAAGCATTAGCTTATAGTTTGTGGATTTGTTTCAGGTACATCTGAGCCCAAGGGCAAGGACAAGGCTTGATGGCGCGGCGTGCACTCCCTCTCAGGCGTTTTTATGGGACACTCTGATGTTTTGAAATAAAATGGTTATTGTTATGAATTTTGAAAACAATTGTATTTGGGATTTCATGGTTTGTGGAAAGTATCTTGATTAATCAAAAATGAAAATTTTCTTCTAAAAATTGGGTCGTTACAATTTGGTATCAGAGCCTTGGTTTGAGGGATTCGGGCACACTCTCGGGTGTGTCATGACTCAAACGAAAGAAATGGAAAAATTATTTTCGAAAATAAAATAAAAGTTCAAACTTTTAAAGTGTGGAAAGGAGGAGAGTGCAACGCACGTGATCGGTCGAGCCAAGTAAGTAGCTCCCCAATATGTTAGCCATGTTATACTGATATTTGAGCTTTGATAATCGTATGGAACTTGCTATGTGTATGCTTTTAAAATTGTATACGGTTAGGAGCTTATAGCCTTAGAATGATTGATTTGGCCTTATTTCATGTTCCTTTTTTGGTTGTGGTCCTAGGGTAGAATCTTTTATTCGAAAGTCTATTTGATCATTTTCTGTGTATAATTTGCATGCATAAAGGCAACTTGTTACGATTGGTATGATTGGTGTGGGTAGAGCAAATCTTAGGGTCGCCTAGGATTTGAGATATGTGGTAATCTGTGGGATATGATATATATTTTGGTACGAATTGGAGTTATCAGGTAGAGCCTTGGGGAAGGTACAGGTAGGTGTGGAAGATAGTATTGGGCTTGTACTACTGAAAGCACAAGACATGTACCCGAACCAGTGTTAGACCTGGAAGCTCTATGGAGGACCAGTGTGGGAGGATCCCATCTATAGACATCCTGATCATTATGTTTTATGGTATTGCAGTACAGTATGGTGGTGACACAACACGGAGCCGGGGGATCAGGATGGGGTCTGGATCTAGGTCAGGCAATGGTACCGAGCCCATTGATGAGAGGTTGCTCGAGCTCATCACAGCCGAGGTTACGAGGGGCATCCTTGACGTCATCCCAGTTATCTTTGGGACAGTCAAGGAGGGCATGATGGAGATTATGGAGGAGAGGCTCAGGGCATTCAGAGCAGAGATTGTTGCGGGCCAGGTCGGGGCCTGAACTCCCTCGTTCCAGGAGTTCAAGGCGTGTGGGGCGCCAGAGTTTTTCGGGGTCAGGGACCCCATTGTTAGCCGATGCTGGGTGGCAGATATCGAGAACGCCCAGTGCACGAGTTCTTGACCAGATGCTGCAAAGGTGGGTTTTGCTTCATGTATGGTGAGAGATAGACCCCAAGACTCATGGGGCGAGGTGAATAGTCATGTGGGAGCAGCCGGTGTGGCTGAGATGACATGGGTCGAGTTTGTTCGACGATTTGATCTGGAGTTCGCACCAGCTATTGAGGTGCAGAGGTTAGTGAGGGAGTTCCAGGAGCTCCTGCAGACCACCGAGACTGTGGCAGAGATCACTGCCAAGTTTTGGGAGCGAGCATTGTTGATCCCACAGTATGCTACCAATGAGGACATGCGGAGGACGAGATATCATTCCATGTTGAGGGATGATATCCGGGAGTTTGTGAGCTTTACAGGGTGTAAAACCCTGAATGGGATGGTTGAGAAGGCCCGTGAGCGGGAGATGGAGTTGGACTTCCGCACCAAGCGGAAGCCTGAGCAGGCACAAAACAGCAGTAGGTCGGGCTAAAAATCCTAAAACTGTGGATTCATCCAGTAGGGGCCAGCAGGGTCGTGGCCAGTATGCCAAGTGTGGGAGATCTCATGGGGGAGCTTGTTGGGGGACGATCCCGGTATGTTATACGTATGGTCAGCTGGGCCACGTGAGCAGGGATTGCCCCAAGAAGGGCTTGATATGTTTCCACTACAACCAGACTGGCCATAAAAAGGTCGATTGTCCGAGGTTGCAGGGAGGGGGAGGAGTAGTGGCAGCGCCTGCGCCCACCACGATGAGGATTACTGACGGCCGCCCTGCTAAGGCGGATGCTCCAGCGGTGAAGAGCCGCGCATTTCAGTTGACTACCGAGGAGGCTCGGGCAGCGCCATATGTTGTGGCTGGTACGTGTTTATTCTTCTATGCTCTATATTTATTTGTATTGCTTATGTGTATATTGTGCTTGTATAGGGACCTTTTTGGTCAATGGTATGTTGGCTCATGTTTTGTTCGATTCGGGAGCTACCCGATTGTTCGTGTCTCTTGCGCTTAACAAAAAGTTTCGGGATGCGCCGGGAACTTTGGATTTCCCGCTCGAGGTGGAGATTGCAGATGACTGCACTGTGAGTGTTGCGAGGGTGTATCGGGACTGTGTCCTGAATGTGGTTGGAGAGAGGTTTCGTGTGGATTTAGTCCCGATACCGTTGCGAGGACTGAAGGTGATTGTCGGGATGGATTGGTTGGGGGCCAATGGGGCCATGATCGATTGTGAGCGCCAGTTAGTGAGGGTTCGAACCCCAAGTGGGGGAGAACTGGTTATACATGGTGAGAGGGCCTCGCAAAGGCCAACCCTATGTTCGGCTGTGAGGGCTAGGAGATTTCTACAGCAGGGATGTACGGGATTTCTAGCTTATATCTCAGATACGAGGGTTAAGACCATGATGGATGTGCGCAGTGACAGGAGTTTCAGGATGTATTTCTTGAGGAGTTACCAGGAGTGCCTCCGGAGAGGCAAGTGAAGTTTTGCATTGATTTATTGTCGGGTGCCGCACCAATAGCAATGGCACTGTACCGACTGGCACCGCCCGAGATGCAGGAGCTATCTACACAGCTTCAGGAGCTGATAGACTCGGGGTTTATTCGACCGAGCAGTTCCCCGTGGGGAGCTCCACTCATGTTCGTGAAAAAGAAGGATGGATCACACATTATGTGCATTGATTATCAAGAGTTAAACAAACTAACGGTGAAGAACTGTTATCCGTTATCGAGGATCGATGATTTGTTCGATCAGATGCAGGGTGCGTCTTGGTTTTCCAAGATTAACCTTCGGTCGGGATACCATCAGATGAGGATTCAGTATGAGGATATACCGAAGACAGCTTTCAGGACTCGGTATGGGCACTATGAGTTTGTGGTGATGCCCTTTGGGCTCACCAATGCCCCAGCAGCATTCATGGATCTCATGAACAGAGTGTGTAGACCGATGCTAGATCGGTCGGTGATCTTTTTTATTGATGATATCCTCGTCTATTCTAAGACCAAGGAGCAGCATGAGCAGCATCTGAGGGAGGTATTGGAGACCTTGAGGGCGGAGAGGTTGTATGCCAATTTCTCCAAGTGTGATTTATGGTTGCGAGAGGTATAGTTTTTGGGTTACATCATCAACCAGGAGGGCATTGCGATTGATCCAGTCAAGGTTGAGGCGGTGATGCGGTGGGAAGTACCAAATAATGCTTCCGAGATCCGTAGCTTCTTGGTTCTAGCGGGCTATTATCAGAGATTCATTCAGGATTTCTCCAAGGTTGTTGTGCCGTTGACTCGCTTGACTAAGAAGAATGTGACGTTTCGATGGGGCACAGATCAGCAGTTGGCTTTTGAGACCCTAAGACGGAGGTTATGCGAGGCCCCGATTCTAGTACTACCTGATGGGTTAGATGATTTGGTGGTGTACTGTGATGCATCGATTTCAGGGTTAGGTGTGGTACTGATGCAAAGGGGACATGTGATAGCTTACGCCTCGAGCCAGTTGAAGCATCATGAGGCGAATTACCCCACTCATGACCTGGAATTGGGGGTAGTGGTGTTTGCCCTCAATATTTGGAGGCACTACTTGTATGGGGTACGGTGCACCATTTATACTGATCACAAGAGTTTCAAGTATTTGATGGATTAGCAAAACCTCAACATGCGACAGAGGAGGTGGTTAGATGTGTTGAAGGATTACGAGTACAAGATCTTGTACCATCCAGGGAAGGACAACGTAGTGACCCATTTTTTGAGCCGCAAGGCGGTAGCTTCCCCGATTGGGAACGTTTGTTTGAGGATGACGGTGATCTCTTCGTTGTTAGATATGATCAAGGAGGCTCAGGTCGAGGGGGTGAAGAAGGAGAGTTGGAAGATATAGCGAATTCGGGGATAGTAACCTTTGTTTGTTAAGGATAGACAAGGTCTTCTGACACAGTGTGGCCGGGTGTGGGTACTGGTGATTGGAGGATTTAGACAGAAGATATTGGAGGAGGCGCATAAGTCCAAGTTCTCCATACATCCACGGGCTACAAAAATGTATAGAGATTTGAGACTGAGTTACTGGTGGCCCTACATGAAGCGGGAGATCGCCTGGTTTGTGGAGCGGTGCTTGACCTGCAGGAAGGTCAAGGCGTAGAATCAGTGGCCTCATGGCAAGGTTCAACCGCTACCCATTCCCATGTGGAAATGGGAAGAGATCACTATGGACTTCATCACGAAGTTACTGAGGACGGCGAGGGGTGTGGACGCCATATGGGTGATCATAGACAGACTGACGAAGACTTCCCACTTTATTCCGATCTCTAAGAGTATATCCGCTGAGAAGTTGGCGGATATTTATATGCGATAGGTGGTGGCTAGGCACGGGGTGCCAGTATCGGTAGTCTCTTACAGGGATGTTCGGTTTACATCTAGGTTCTAGAAGAAGTTCCACGAGGAACTGGGCACTCAGCTGCATTTTAGTATGACGTACCACCCCCAAACAGATGGCCCGAGTGAGAGGATGATCCAGACACTTGATGATATGCTTCGTGCATGTGTATTGGATTTTGGAGGGAGTTGGGATACGTACCTCCCACTGGCAGAGTTTTCATACAATAACAGTTACCATGCCAGTATCGACCGACCTCCATTTGAGATGTTGTATGGTAGGAGATGCAGGAGCCCAGTTTGCTGGAGCGAAGTTGGACATCGGGTCATGGGGAGCACGAAGTAGTGCTCAAGACTACCGGGCTGATTCAGCAGGTGTTCGACCGGCTGCGGGTCGCTTAGAGCCGTCAGGAAAGTTATGCTAACTGGAGGCGATCGGATCTTGAGTTCCAGGTGGGGGACTTTATGCTACTGAAAGTGTTACCATGGAAAGGGGGTCATCAGGTTTCGAAAGAGCGGTAAGCTAGGACCCCGATATACAGGCCCATTCAGGATTACGACCCGGGTGGGCAAGGTGGCATATCACTTGGATCTGTCGGATGAGCTTAGTCAGATTCACAACACCTTCCATGTGTCACAGCTTCGGAAGTGTGTCACTGACGATGTCGCAGTCGTTTCGTTGGACGATATTCAGGTAGATGAGAGCCTGAACTACGTTGAGAGAGTGGTTGCAATCTTATATAGGAAGACCAAGGTTCTTCGGAAAATGGAAGTGAAGCTGGTAAAGGTGCACTTACAGCACCGCAGGGGCTCTGAGTGGACTTGGGAGCCGGAGGACGAGTTGCGAGACCACTACCAGAAGTTGTTTGGGCCAGCAGACTTGAAGGACGAAGTTTAGTTCAAGTGGGGGAGACTTGTAACACCTGTTCCAGGTATTGACTATTTTATATAATGTTTAGCGTTTTGTGCATGGACTCGACGAGTTGGGGTGCTCCAACTCGCCGAGTAGAGACTGTTAGGGGCGTGGGGTTTGGGTCCTACTCGATGAGTCGGAAGGCCCCGACTCGACGAGTAGGAGCTGTAAAGAGAAACCCTAATTTTTAGGGTTTGCAACCTATTTAAGGAACATAACCCACCTCTTGTGGCCTCCCTTATCACCCTATTAGCCAAAGAGAACCATATTTCGACCTTGCATCTTCTTAAGTGAGAGTGAGAGCTTTTGTGAGTGATTTTGGGGTATTTGTGAAGGATTTTAGTACTTGAAGAGGGAGGAGCAAGAAGAAGAACAGTAGATCCGACATCTACTCTGTTTTGGCCATCATCTTGAGGTATAAAGTCGTCACCTTGATCTCTAGTTGATTAGATCCCTTTTCATGGAAGTAAATGATTAGTTTTGGTGCATAATGGAGTCAAACTCGGATCTGGAATTATCACAAGGATATGGTTCGAGATCTTGACCTCTCTAGGACCCCAATGACATAAAGTTGCTCACTTTATGCAGCCTAGCCACTTTCCACGCACAAAAACCTTGTAAGAAGCCTAGTTTTGATGTTATGGCCTTGAAGGGCATTGCATGCACGTAAAGTTTGCAACTTTACGTGATAACTGCACTAAGGAAGTTTAGATCTGGAGTTTGGGACATTAGATCCCACTGAAAAGGGCTTAACTTGGAAAGGACTGAAGGAACTCGTCGAGTCCCTTAGCTGACTCGACGATTCGGGGTAAGGTTTGCCTGTTTCTGGGTGTTTGGATGAGTGCAGTGAAGGATTAGGGTTTTGGTCTGATCAGACATTAGTTTTCTGGACATATGATAAACTCGACGAGTCACTAGGGTGACTCAGCGAGTTGATGCGGGATTCAGTGGAATGGACTCGGGAGGAACACTACGAGTTACAAAGGTAACTCGGCGAGTTAACGAGTCATACAGAAACTCGACGAGTGGTTGAATGCACTCGACGAGTTGAGGTCAACATGGACTGTTGACCATAGCTGTTGACCTTGACTTTGACCAGGGTTGACTTTGAAGGTAATTATGGGATTATGACAAGTTAATCACATAATGATTATAGGCAGTTGAATTGGAGCAGCACGTGGGACATATCTGATTCTAGCTTGTCAGTTCAACATCTGAGAGGTGAATCTTCTCACCATACCAAAGGGTCTAAGGCACCAAGTCTGGCCCATTTTATGATATGTGGATTGTTGATTGATTATGCGTTATGTTAGTATGACATTTGCATAGAAGACCCCGGGGGGTTCCCGTAGCAGTAGTCTGAGACCACGTGGGGGTTCCCATGGAATTTGGTATAAGACCTTGGAGGGTTTCCAATGCATCCTAGTATATTTGCATGTGTAGGTTGTATTATGTCTTGTTTGGTAGTGATGACCATGTGGGGGTTCCCATGATAGGAAGAACATGTGGGGGTTCCCATGGCAGGCAGTTAAGACCACATGGGGGTTCCAGTGGCACTAGGTGTAAGACCCTGGAGGGTTTCCATGGCTTCCTTATATGTTGTATGCATGGCTTACGTGATATGTGTAGCTTTTATAGCTAATATGATATCTTTTATGTGGATTGTGTGTGGGGTATGCGTTGAGGGACTCACTAAGCATTAACTTACAGTTTGTCGATTTGTTTCAGGTACATCTAAGCCCAAGGGCAAGAGCAAAGCTTGATGGCGCGGCGTGCACTCCCTCTCAGACATTTTTATGGGACACTCTGATGTTTTGAAATAAAATGGTTGTTGTTATGAATTTTGAAAACAATTGTATTTGGAATTTCATGGTTTGTGAAAAGTATTTTGATTAATCAAAAATGAAAATTTTCTTCTAAAAATTGGGTCGTTACACCGACGTTGGCTGGCGGACATGGAGAACGCTCAACGCACGAGTTCTTGCCCTGATGCGGAAAAGGTCGGTTTTGCTTCGTGTATGCTGAGGGATCGAGCCCGAGATTGGTGGGGAGAGGTGACTAGCCAACTGGGAGCAGCCGGTGTGGCTGAGATGGCATGGGTAGAGTTCTTCAGGCATTTTGATTTGGAGTTTTCACCACCAATTGAGGTGCAACGGCTAGTGAGGGAGTTTCATGAGCTCCAGCAGACCACCAAGACTGTGGTGGAGATCACCGCCAAGTTTCGGGAACGAGCACTGTTGACCCCATAGTGTGCTAGAGATGAGGATATGAGGAGGACAAGGTATCATTCTATGCTGAGGGATGATATCTAAGAGTTTGTGAGCTTTATAGGGTGAAAAACCCTGAATGAGATGGTGGAGAGGGCCCGTGAACGGGAGATGGAGTTGGATTTCCGCACCAAGCGGAAGCCCGAGCAGGCACAGACAGCAGTAGGTCAGTCTAAAAATCCTAAGACCTCGGATTCTTCCAGCTGCAGGGTGCGTCTTGGTTTTCCAAGATTG
Source organism: Lactuca virosa (assembly GCF_052849685.1). Lineage (NCBI taxonomy): Eukaryota > Viridiplantae > Streptophyta > Magnoliopsida > Asterales > Asteraceae > Lactuca > Lactuca virosa. The sequence goes on along the minus strand of NC_136432.1, from coordinate 147,912,270 downwards.
ATCTTCGGTCGGGGTACCATCAGATGAGGATTCGGGATGAGGATATACCGAAGACAGCTTTCAGGACTCGGTATGGGCACTATGAGTTTGTGGTGATGCCATTCGGGCTCACCAACTCCCCAGAAGCATTCATGGATCTCATTAACAGGGTGTGTAGACCGATGTTGGATCGGTCAGCGAACGTGTTTATCAATGATATTTTGGTCTATTCTAAGACCAAGGAGCAGCACGAGCAACATCTGAGGGAGGTATTGGAGACACTGAGAACGGAAAGGCTTTATGCCAAGTTCTCAAAGTGTGATTTCTGGTTGTGAGAGGTGCAGTTTTTGGGGCACATCATCAACCAGGAGGATATTTCAGTGGATCCAGCCAAGGTTGAGGCAGTGATGCGGTGGGAAGTACCAAAGAACGCATCTGAGATTCGTAGCTTCTTGGGTCTAGCGGGGTACTATCGGAGATTCATCTAGGATTTCTCCAAGATTACGGTGCCTTTGACCCACCTGACTAAGAAGAATGTGACATTTCGATGGGGCCCGGATCAGCAGTTGGCTTTCGAGACCATAAGACAGAGGTTATGTGAGGCTCCGATTCTCGTACTACCTGAGGGGTTGGATGATTTAGTAGTGTATTGTGATGCGTCGATATCGGGGTTAAGTGTCGTACTGATGCAGAGAGGGCATGTGATCGTGTACGCCTCGAGGCAGTTGAAGCCTCACGAGGCGAACTACCCCACTCATGAACTGGAATTGGGGGCAGTGGTGTTTGCCCTAAAGATTTGGAGGCACTATTTGCATGGATTTCGGTGCACCATCTTCACTGACCACAAAAGTTTGAAGTATTTGATGGATCGGCAGAACCTAAACATGCGAAAGAGGGGGTGGTTGGATGTACTAAAAGATTATGATTGTGAGATCTTGTATCATCCAGGGAAGGCCAATGTGGTGGTCGACGCTTTGAGTCGCAAAGCGGCAAGTACTCCGATTAGGGATGTCTGTTTGAGGATGAAAGTGATCTCTCCATTGTTGGATATGATCAAGGAGGCTCATGTGGAGGGTTTGAAGAAAGAGAACTGGAAGGTAGAGAGGATTCGGGGTCAGTTTCCCTTGTTTGTTCAGGATAGTCGAGGTCTTCTGACACAGTGTGGCCGGGTGTAGGTACCGGTAACTGGGGGTGTGAGGCAGAAGATCCTGGAGGAGGCACACAGATCCAAGTTCTCTATTCACCCGGGGGGCCACAAATATGTATAGGGATCTAAGGTTGACTTACTGGTGGCCCTGCATGCAGCAGGAGATTGCATGGTTCGTGGAGCAGTGTTTGACCTGCAGGAGGGTCAAGGTCGAACATCAGAGGCCTCATGGAAAGGTTCAGCTGCTACCCATTCCTATGTGGAAATGGGAAGAGATCAACATGGACTTTATCACAAAGTTACAGAGGACATCGAGGGGTGTGGATTCCATATGGGTTATTGTGGATAGGTTGACGAAGAGTGCCCACTTTATTCCGATCTCCGAGAGCATCTCCACTGAGAAATTAGCGGATATTTATGTGCGAGTGGTGGTGGTTAGGCATGGGGTGCCAGCGTCGGTGGTCTCTAACCGGGATGTCTGATTTACATCTAGATACTGGAGGAAGTTCCACGAGGAACTGGGCACTCAGTTACATTTCAGCACGGCTTACCACCCCCAGACAGATGGCCAGAGTGAGAGGACGATCTATACACTGGAGGATATGCTTCGGGCATGTGTATTGGACTTCGTAGGGAGTTGGGATACATACCTCCCACTAGCAGATTTTCATATAACAATAGTTATCATGCTAGTATCGACCGACCTCCGTTCGAAATGTTGTATGGTCGGAGGTGTAAGACCCCTGTTTGTTGGGGCGAGGTTAGACACCGAGTCATGGGGAGCACCGAGGTGGTGCTTAATACTACCGAGTTGATTCAGAAAGTACGCGACCGATTGCGAGTTGCACAAAGCCGCCAGAAAAGCTATGCTAACCAGCGCCGATCGGATCTTGAGTTTCGGGTGGGGGACTTTGTTTTGCTGAAAGTGTCGCCATGGAAGGGGGTCATCAGGTTTCAGATAGGGGAAATTTAGGGCCCCGATACATTGGTCCATTAAGGGTTTCTGCCCGGGTGGGCAATATGGCTTACCGTTTGGATCTGCCGGACGAGCTTATCCAGATGCACAACACCTTCCATGTGTCTCGGCTTCGGAAGTGTGTCACTGACGAGGCCGCAGTTATTTCGTTGGACGACATTTAGGTTGATGAGAGCCTAAACTACATTGAGATATCCATTGCGATTTTGGATAGGAAGACTATGGTTCTTCGTAACAAGGAGGTGAAGTTGGTGAAGGTGCAATGGCAGCACCGAAGAGGCTCCGAATGGACATGGGAGCCGGAGGATGACATGCAGGAGTATTACCCCGGTCTGTTTAAGTCTGCAAACTTCAAGGAAGAAGTCTAGTTCAAGTGGGGGAGAGTTGTAACACCCCAAATTAGGTATTACTTTTGGAACCCTTGAAATTATAAATATTGCATAATGGTCCCTTAAGTACGTTGGGCATACTTCAGGAGTACGCTTAGCGTACCATGCATGGATGATCGTGGAGGGCCAGTGTAACAACGTAATTTTTCAAAACAATTTTTCATTTAAAAACATACATTCATTCACACGATAATCATAAAAACATAATGTGTCCACTGTAACATAACAAAACATGTCCCAACATCTCGATATCATAAACTCCATAAGTGTGTACGGATCATGCCCGCGCCTTCCCGCGATCCTCGCTAGTACCTGAAACACATCACACAACAACTGTAAGCATAAACGCTTAGTGAGTTCCCCAAAATACCACATACCCTACATACGCCTTTCCAGGCCACAACTCTGTAGGATCTTCCGATCCATGTGTCTCAGGGGACTTCCATCCCAAATCTAGGTAGACCTTCCGGTCCGTACCCTATCGACCTTCCGGTCCATATCATCTCGACCTTCCGGTCCTTACCATACGTAACATACATAGCACATATATACATATCATCTTGACCTTCCGGTCCTTATCATTCATAGCATACATAACACATACATATCACATAGCCGCATATAGCACATACATCATAGCATACAAGACCTTCCGGTCACACATAGGTACCCTTCCAGGTACAGTATAGTGAGAAGACTCACCTCAATGAAGTCGGATAACCTCTCGTGCTCAACGTCCCGACTTAGCCTCCTCCTATTATTCAAATAACATTCCCGATCAATACTCTCTCATGATCTCATCTCTACAGACTGGGTAGAAGGCCATTCTACCCTTCCCTGAACCCTCCTGAATCAGCCTTGACCAGAACCCTAAGGTTAACGAAAGTCAACGGTCAACTTTGACCCGACTCGCCGAGTGCACTAGGGTGACTCGGCGAGTACACGCCTGCCCTCTACTCCCCTGGTCCTCCCTTGACTCGCTGAGTCAACCTTATACTCCACGGGTCGTCACAGGTCGCGAGTCGCGGGGCAACCCGACTCGACTCGTCGAGTCTGCTCATGGACTCGGCGAGTTCATTCCATGCTCACACTCAAATGACCTTCTGAGGTCAGATCTGTTCCTCTAATCCATAGATCTAACCTTCCCAAGCTCAATAAACACGTAAAGGTTCGAACTTGATACTCATGCAACGTCCAAATGATTCTACTTGATGATTTAGCCCCAAATACAACATCCTAAGTCAATATCTTTCATATTTCATCATAAAGCAAGATGGATAAGGTTCTCTGGACCACTATGGGTCCAGATCTGAAGCCTAAACATGATAAAGGACCATATCTCCAACAAATCATCCCAATAAAGGGTATAGAAAACCCTAAATCCATGGATTCTTTAACAAAACAGAAAGAGGATCGATATGCTACCTCAAAGATGATGCCCTTTGCTTGAAAACCACAGATGAGCAACCTCCTTGGCCTCCTCTAAGCTGGAATCAACTTCTTCTAGCAAAACCAACCCACAAAGGTCCAATAATGGCTTCTTCTCTCTCTCAAACGCTCAAGCACTATTAGGGTTTCTCTCAAGGGTCTGGTAGCCGCAAATGGTGGCTACAAGGGTCCTTAAATAGGTCCCAAACCCGAGGAATTAGGGTTTCATTAAACAGCGTGGACTCGTCGAGTCCACGAATGGACTCGCCGAGTCCTTCATTAAATCAGGCCAACACATCGCGATCCAACTCGGCGAGTCTGGGCGCCTACTCGCCGAGTCCCCCCTCTAAAACTCAATATAAAATACTTAAAATAGGATACCTGGGAATCCGGATGTTACAGCCAGCACGTACGTTGGGCGTACCAAAGGGTACGCGGAGCATACGTGAAGAATGTTCAAACCCTAATTTCCAGACTTAAGACATATATAAGCATCCTTATCTCATTTGAGCCTCACCCTAACTGGCCTCCTTCACCCTCAAACGTTCCTGAAAACCCTAAAATCATTAGAGTGTGTGTTCTTGAGCTTGTGAGTGTTTAAACACCATCCTTTTGGTGTGTTAGCTACAAGGAAGAGGATGAAACAATATTGAACATGGAAGAGCTCCTGGATCTTACATTTTGAGCAGCTTAGGAAGCTTGAGGAGGTAAAAAGCTTTCACCTTGGTCATTATTTTCATTTCTAGATCTAGGGTTTTCTCTTTAGTCCTTTTTTTGTGTTCTTGGACCACCTCTTGAGAGTTTGAGCAACTCTAGAGCTTAGGGAGGATAGATCTGAAGTCCTTTGGTCCATTCATACCATAAAAATGGAGTCTTGATGGGTGTTTTGACCTCATGCATGGATTAAGACTCTTGGAAAGGTCTTAATGGGTTGTTGGGAACATATGGAACATGCAAAGGCATAAAGTTGCCAACTTTATGCCTTAGGACATCTTAATGGACTCAGATCTAAAGATTAGACGTTAGAACATCGAGTATTAAGCACTTAATGGAAGATGTGCTTAATCTGTTTGTACGTTGGGTGTAGATTATCGTACGCAGCGCGTACAACTTAGGGACTCAGTACGTTGTGCGTACAAGCGTGGTACGCAAGGCGTACACACCTCAGATGGGATTGGACTTGTTTTGGGCTTGTAAGCCCTTTGGGCCTTAATTAGTCATTGGGCCTGGTCACGTTTTGAGTTAGTGGGCCAGCTTATCTGTTTTGGGCCATGGTTACTATGGTTGGGATTTATTGGGCCATGAGGCCCATTAACGATTTTGTACATGGACTTTGGGCCCATTAGCAAAGGAAGACTTTTTAGGCCATTGTGAAAGGACTTGGGGTTTGGGTTCTTCAATTGGATTATGTTCAGCCCTAACCTGGGGTAATGGTATTATTGTTCAGCACGGGTGTTCATGAACTGTTAGGAGAGCAGCTTTCGGATTTAGCAGATAGAGGTGAGTCTCCTCACCATACCAATGGGTCGAAGGCACCAAGGTCGGCCCATTTTACGATATGTGGTACACAAGTTGATGTAGTGTTATGTGACATGTTAGTTGGTTATGTGGTAGGAGGTATGATAATTGTATATGTGGTATACTTGTATGGAAGACCATGGGAGAGCCCATGACACTTGGATGTAAGACCATGTGGAGAGCCCATAGCTTTCCTATTAAAGACCATGGGGGAGCCCATGGCACCTGGATGTAAGACCATGTGGGGAGCCCATGGCTTTCCTATTAAAGACCATGTGGGAGCCCATGGCACTTAGGTGTAAGACCATGTGGGGAGCCCATGACATCCTGGAGGAAGACCCTGGGGAGCCCACGACATCCTTATATGTTTGTATGTATGGCTTATATGGTTTATGTAACTTTTATAGCTAACATGGATTATGTGATTATGTGGATTGTGTGGGGTATGCTCTGGGGAACTCACTAAGCATTAGCTTACAGTTTGTTGGTTTGTTTCAGGTACTTCTGAGCCTAAGGGCAAGGGCAAGGCTTGATGGCGCGGCATACACTCTCTCAGGCGTTTTTATGGGACACTCTGATATTTGAAATAAAATTGTTGATGTTATGAATTTGAAAACGATTGTTCTTGAGATTTTGTGGTTTATTGGAAGTGTTGTGATTATTTAAAAATGAAAATTTTCATTTGAATATTGGGTGGTTACAAAGACAATGGCGATGAGGATTAAGATCAGGATGAGTATGCCGATGACGATGAGGATGATCATGAGAACCCTCATTTTTTCAAAAAGGATAATGTGCTTCAGTTAGACATGAGTGAGAATGAAGTTGTAGGTGAGCCTTTGGAAGAAGACCCGGGTGACAATGAAGATGTTTATCCCGAGTTGCCAAATATTTTCACTGATAAGGTCAACTGGAAGGAGCAGGAACCTGTGTTAGGTATGAGGTTTGAGAGTCCTAAACAATTGAAACACATGCTTTGTAAATATGTTATCACGAATGGTTATCAATTATGTTTTGTTAAGAATGATACTAGATGATTGCTTGCCAAATGTTGGGATGGAAAATGTACATTTAGGCGTTGGGGTTCTTGGATGAGTTATGATAAGTCTTTCCAGATAAGTCTCTTATTGGTGAGCATAATTGTGCAAAGAATTTCAAATTCAGATCAACTGTGACTTAAAAATGGATAAGGACCCACTTTAAGAAACAATATTATAACAATCAAAAGATGAGTGTCTGGTTGCTTAGAGAGGAGGCAAAAACCACTTTTGGTATTGATGTTAGTATGCGTCAGTGTAGGAGAGCCAAGAAGTATGAATTAACTCTATATGAAGGCATAATAGTAGAAAATCATGCAAGAATATGGTCATGTGATGAGGAGAATAAAAGATCAAATCCTGGATCCACAGTTAAAATTTGTGTTTATGCAATGTCTGGTGGTAAGAATTACTTTAGCAGGATGTACATATGTTTTGCTTCAGCAAAAGAGGGATGGGGGGAGGAGAATGTTGGAGGATCATTTAACTGGATGGTTGTTTCCTAAATTTTTTTTGCCAATGGGAGTTGCTTTGTGCTGTTGGTAGGGATGCTAACAAAGGAATATTCCCAATTGCTTGGGCGGTTGTTTGTGTGGAAAATAAGGACAATTGGAAATGGTTCATAGAAACTCTTTCAGAAGATTAGCAATGTTGGAATGAACGATAAGGTTTGGTTCTAATTTTAGGTCAACACGAGGTATGGCACATAAATATTTCATGTTCTAAAATGATTAATTGCAATTCTAAGTTCAATCCTTCGTGTGACATATGTAGGGTTTGGTTGAGGCAATAAAAGAAGTATTCCCAGCAGCTTAACATAGGCAGTGCGCTAGACATATATATGCCAATTTTAGAAAGAGATTTAGTGGAGACAAGTTTAAAATTTTGTTTTGGAAAGCAAGCAAGGCAACAACTGAAGCACATTTTAATGGAGTTACGAAAAAGATTGAAAAGTTGAATCCATCTGCAGCTGTGCATCTTATGGATAGATATCCAAATACTTGATCTTTAGCTTTTTTAGAGTTCACAATTCATCTTGTGAGTCAATGGAGAATGGTTTTTCAGAGAGCTTTAATAGTTTGATTTTGGATGCCCGGAAGAAACCTATCATAAGCATGTTAGAGGACATTTGTATATATGTGATGTAAAGGATGGTGAGTATGAAACTTACCGGACAAGGATGAAATCGTTATTCCATTTGTCCAAATATTAGAACAAGGTTAAATATTCTCCAAACTGAGCAAAGGTTTGTACACTTATCCAATAACATCCATACCTTACTTGTCATATCTCTTAATGTTTTGGTTTTTCAACTATGTAGGCATTGGCTGTAGGGATGGAAATTTCACCCGACCCGGTGGGGAACCCGGTTGACCCGCCCCAATCGGGGACGGGTATTCCCCGCCAAAATGGGTACCGGGTAGGGGGACGGGGATCCCCGTTATGCTAAAATCAGGGATGGGGTTAGGGTCGGGTATAACAATCCCCAACCCGCCCCGCCCCCACTTTTATGACTATATATATATATATATATATATATATATATATATATATATATATATATATATATATATATATATATCATTTATTGAATTTGAAATAAGTCCACTAAAATGAATTGATCTATATTAGACCATCAGAGATAGAGTCCGTATATCAAATTATGTTCTCAATTCCAAGAGTTCTTCAATCGTCACTTCGTTCGACGATCTGTATACCAAATCGTCACTTTTCTATTTGATGTTTGTTAAACTTTATGATTGATGTAAACAGAATCTGATTATGACATCTAGTTTTGATCGATTATTAAACTTGGTTTTTTTTGTGTAAGTTGAGTTTATTATGTTGATAGATTGGGGATGGGTTGGGGATAGGCTGGGGAATAGCCCAAAATACAAAGGGGAGGGGATTTGATTCCCCTCATCCATCGGGGATGGGGATGGGGATGGGGATGGGGACGAGGTTAGACACTCGGGGATGGGGACATGGATGGTCAACCCCGCCCCAATTTCCATCCCTAATTGGCTGGTCGTATCTTGTGGGGTATGAAGTTTGAATCAAGGAAAATAGACGAGGCATATATTGTTCATGTTCAAAAAAAGGAATGCAGTTGTAGGCTATGGCAACTAAATGGGTATGGTTGCGTACATTCGGTTTCCACCTTAGCCTATTTAAATATCACACCTGATGGGCCATATGTAGATCCATTGTACTTGGCAACATTCTTCCATAATACTTACAAACAGCCAATCCATGGGATGAATGGAAAAAACATGTAGCCTTCTACAGACTTCGTACTCCCTTTGCCTCCATTGAAAAGACGAATGCCAAGCAGGCCAACCATAAAGAGAAGAAGGGATGCTTTTGAAAGGATGGGAAAACACACAATTTCAAAGGCAGGGAAGAAGGTTTCTTGTAGCCTATGCAAAGAGAAATGCCACAACAAGGCCACTTGCAGTCAAGTTACAGGTCCATCCAAACAAAATGGGACAAAGAAACAAAAGATTATACCTACACAGGAGTCTGTGAAACTTAAAAAAGGGGGTAGAGATGATGAGGTAATGGTTGATGCAGGTGATGCATTGGAGATGAGTGGCCAGGATGAGCAAGTGGTGGGAGTCAATAGACATGGGGAAGGGTCCAGGTCAATGCTCGTGTTCGTCAGGTTCACCATGTAAGACCACCTAAAAAAGGAAGAAGTCGGAGAGAATCATTAAAATGAAGTTTTCTAAAAAAGTGGGAGGTGAAGGTGCCAGTCCTGCAACGGCCATGGAATTGGATTAGATAATGGATTGATATTTGTATTGTATGTGTGCTATTTAATCGTATGATTGTATGTAACACCCATAAAATTCACGCTAATTTTAAACTTTTTCAAAACACTTAAACCATTTAACATTACATAGTTTGTTTTCAAAATAATAATTATCAGAGTATCCCAGTATCAAGTCATAAAATCATAACAGCAGGAGGAGCGGTACGATCATGCCTTCGCCTTCCCGCGATCACCAGAAGTACCTGAAACGACAAACTGAAACTGTAAGCCCGAAAGCTTAGTGAGCTACCCCCAAAATACCAACCTCATATAATCATAATCATATCATGTCAACAAATATATAACAGCATGCATCATGAGCCTTCAGCCTGAATGGACCGCCTCGCAGGCCTTCAGTCTATTTGGACCCCTCTCCGAGCCTTCGGCACGTCTGGACCGCCTCTCAGGTCCTTCAGCTTATCCGGACCGCTCGTCGGGCCTTCGGTCTGACTACCATACCCTTTTGGGTTTGTAGTCTATTCGGTCCGCCCTGGGTATGTTGGCCTTCAGCACAAAGCAGGACCGCCTCAACCTAACCCCCAATCAAACAAACATGTGCACATACATCTCAAACGCTATCATAATAACAGTCAAACCGATATAGCAAATCAAATAGCATATCAACATCCTATAACTAAGACACCGACTTTCCTAGGTCACTATCATAAGCATATCACCATCCTAACTACCAGGATGCAAAACAATAAACATATCATGTAATAATCCGGATACAAATCCATAAAGGGCCGGCCTTGGTGCCTTAGACCCTGTTGATATAGTGAGGATAACTCACCTCGCTAGAAGTGTTGAATACTGTAACTCTCTGACTGCTGTCTCACCGGAAATCCCGAACTGACACATAATAAAATACTAGGTCAATACCCGACATAACTCCATTGACTAAGTGTCCACATTCCTCATTAAGTCCATTCTCTTTATTGGGCCAAGGCCCAATACCAAGTCCTTGAGTTGAAAGTCTTAATATAAAGTCCACAATTGGCCCAATTTACTAAATTGGTTCCCACCTCCTAATTGGGGCTAACCCCATGATCCACTATCACTACTTGGCCCAAAACATTTTATTTACAGAGTCCAGCAAAGGCCCGATTCCATTTGGTCCGTAGACAGCCCAAAATCTGAAGTCCATTTGTCAAAGGCCCAACAGAGGGTGTACGCGGGGCGTACTCCTCTGGTACGCGGGGTGTACTCGTGCAGTCGTTGACCACAATCGGGGTGGTTGACCCAGTACGTTGGGCGTACTGGATTTACGCTGGGCATACTTCATAGTTTGCCAAAACCTTATTAAGTGCTTAATGGCTTAAGCACTTAAGCCCAAACCTCATATCCAGAGGCCTAACATGCCTAGGATCCATAAAGTCACGAACTTTATCACTTTGGACGTCCATAAAGTTCTTAATGCTTGGTCTTAATCCATTAAGACCTTATTTCTCTTTGCATGGGACACATACAGCTAATGGGACCTTATTTTTATCACTCAATGTCCCTCCAAGAGCCTGGAAGGACAGCTCTTTTCGTCCAAATCACAACATGCACCACTTTATGGCTTTTGGGACAAGAAATGCTTCTAATAAACTAAAATGATGAGATCTAAGCATATATGCATAAAGTTTGGAACTTTATACCTTCTGGAGCTTCTTGAGCACAAGCTAACTTCAGATCTACAAGTTTGATCTTCTTCTCCAACACTTTGATGCAAAACCTTCCTCTTAAAGCACTCAAGAACACACCAAATAAGCTTAAACATACAAAGGGAGAGCTAGGGTTTGGGGAGGATGAATGTAGGATATGGAGGCTGAGGTAAGGGGGGTTCTGGTGCTCATAATGTTGTTTATATAGGCTCCAAACCCTAAATGTTAGGGTTTCACCGAGACATTAGTACGCGCAGCATACACAAGTGTACGCCCAACGTACTAAGGCGGACCTTAATACGCTTAGCGTACTCTTATGTACGCGCAGCGTATTCCCTTCTGGCCCAAGTTTGAAAACTTGGTCCTTAACTTATCTTGGCTCTTCACTTCCAACCCCAAGGACCATAGATGACAAGGTAATGATAGAATAGGGTTCGGAAATACCTGCAAAAATCTTGGGATGTTACAATTCTCCCCCACTTGACCTAGACTTCGCCCTCGAAGTCTGTTGCGGTGAATGGATCCGGGTAATGCTCCCACATCTCATACTCGGGCTCCCACGTCCACTCGGACCCCCTCCGATGCTCCCATTGTACCTTCACCAAAGGTATCTCCTTGTTCCTTAGAACCTTCTTCTTCCTCTCTAGTATAGCCACAAGCCTCTCCACGTAATTCAGGCGCTCATCGACCTGAATATCATCCAAAGACACCACTGCCTCCTGATCCAAAATGCACTTTCGCAATTGCGAAACGTGGAAAGTGTTGTGGATCCGACTAAGCTCCTCCGGTAGCTTTAGCCTGTATGCCACCTTTCCAACCCTGGCAATAATCCTGAACGGTCCAATGTAGCGGGGACGTAATTTCCCCCTATTCCTGAAGCGGATCACACCCTTCCAGGGTGAGACCTTTAGGAGCACCATATCACCCACCTGGAACTCTAACTCAGATCGGCGTCTGTCGGCGTAACTCGTTTGCCGACTCTGAGCGGTCTGCAGTCGCTGCCTAATCTGGTGAATCTTCTCGGTAGTCTGCAAGACTACCTCCGTCCGCCCCATCACCCTGTGTCCGACCTCACCCCAACAAACCAGGGTGCGACATCTCCGCCCATACAACAGCTCGAAAGGCGGGGCGCCAATGCTGGAATGATAGTTGTTGTTGTAGGCGAACTCTGCAAGGGGCAGGTGGGAATCCCAGCTCCCACCGAAGTCGATGACTCACGCCCTCAACATATCCTCGAGGGTCTGAATGGTCCGCTCACTCTGGCCGTCGGTCTGCGGATGAAATGTTGTACTAAAGTGCAGTCGCGTGCCCAGTTCCTCGTGGAACTTCTACCAGAACCGGGAGGTAAATCTAACATCTCGGTCGGAAACAATAGAGACCGGAACCCCATGGCGAGCGACGATATCGCGAACATACACGTCGGCCAACTTCTCGGCCGAAGAACTCTCTCATATAGCCAAGAAATGAGCACTCTTGGTCAATCGATCTATGATGACCCATATAGCATCAAACCCCTTTGTCGTCCTCGGCAGTTTGGTAATGAAATCCATCGTGATATGTTCCTATTTCCACATGGGAATCTCTAGGGGCTGCAGCTTACCATGCGCCCTCTGATGCTCGGCCTTGACCATACTGCAGGTCAAGTACCTCTCGACGTACCAAGCGATTTATCGCTTCATACATGGCCACCAGTAACTCAAACTCAGGTCTATGTACATTTTGGTGGCCCCCGGGTGAATAGAAAAGTGAGACTTGTGAGCCTCCTCCATAACTGTCTGTCTGACCCCACCAGACATCGGAACCCATACCCGACCACATCGGGTCACCAATCCCCGACTATCCTGCACAAACCGGGTGTTCTCACCCCTGATCCTCTCCAGCTTCCAGTTTTCTAGTCGCATGCCCTCAACCTGAGCATCTCTGATCAGACTCACAAGCGGAGAATCCACCGCTATCCTCATACATATCGTTGGGGTGGACGACCCAGCTGACTTGCGGCTCAAGGCGTCTGCCACCACATTCGCTTTACCGGGGTGGTAAAGGATCTCGCAATCGTAGTCCTTGACTACATCCAGCCACCTGCGCTGCCTCATGTTCAGGTTCGGCTAATCCATGATATGCCTCAAGCTCTTGTGATCCGTGTATATGGTACAACAGACCCCATACAGGTAATGTCTCCATATCTTGAGAGCGAACACCACTGCTCCCAGCTCTAAATCATGCGTAGGGTATCTCATCTCATGCGGCTTGAGCTGTCACGATGCGTAGGCTATCACTCGTCCTCTCTACATGAGGACCATCCCCAAGCCTGTGATGGATGCATCACAGAACACCACAAAATCCTCAACTCCCTCCGGGAGTGTCAAAACTGGAGCCTCGCAGAAACACTGACGGAGGGTCTCAAACGCCTTCTGCTGCTCAGGGCCCCACCGAAAATTCACCCCGTTCCTCGTCAATCGAGTGAGGGGTACTGCAATCTTAGAGAAATCCTGAATGAATCTATGGTAGTAACCTGCTAATCCTAGAAAACTCTTGATGCCTGAAGGAGATCTCGGCACCTCCCACTGCATGACTGCCTCGATTTCGGCCGGGTCGACCAAAATCCCCTCCTGGTTAACAAGATGTCCGAGGAACTGGACCTCTCGTAACGAAAAATCGCACTTCAAGAACTTGGCATACAGCCGTTCTCACCTCAGAACTCCCAACAACTCCCTGAGGTGCTCCTCGTGCTGCTCTCAGGTCTTGGAATACACCAAGATATCATCTATAGATACGATGACCGATCGATCAAGCATCGATCTTTAGACCTGATTCATCAAGTCCATGAATACTACTGGCGCGTTGGTGAGCCCAAACGGCATCACCACGAACTCGTAATGACCATAACGAGTCCGAAACATGGTCTTCTCCACGTCCTCCTCTCTGACGCGGACCTGGTGATACCCCGACCTCAAATCTATCTTGGAGAACCAAGATTCACCCTGCAGCTGATCAAAGCGATCATCAATCCTCGGGAGTGGATAACGGTTCTTCGCCGTCAACTTGTTCAACTCCCTATAATCTATACACATCCGGTGTGAACCATCTTTCTTCCTGACGAAGAGGATCGGTGTTCCCCATGGAGAACTGCTCGGTCGAATGAACTGCTTGCCCAGCAGTTCCTGCAGCTATGACGACAGCTCCCGCATCTCGGGCGGCGCCAGTCGGTATGGCACCTTGGCGATAGGGGCCGCACCCAACACCAGGTCGATCCGGAACTCTACCTGCCTCTCCGGAGGTATCCCTGGCAACTCCTCCGGAAACACATCAGCAAACTCCCTGACCACTGGAACCTTTGAAACTGAAATCTGATACGTGGCTCGCGTATCCACCATATATGTGTAACATCCCATTTAAAATAGATTAATTAAATAATAAACCCGGAGCCCCGAGAAGTAATTTTATTAATATTACTTTATGTTGTTATAGCCAAAATCAAATAATAATTAGCGGGGTGTTGGTTTCGGGAAGCCAAATGTCATGATTTAGAGTCTCGGGGATTAAAGTGTAATTTTGGGATTTGTTTGAAAAGGATTTCAGAAGTTAGGGTGTGTTTGGTAAATATCGTACCTAAATTGTAATGAATTATGAGAGATGGGGGTTATTTGGTAAGTATTAGATCAAAGTTGAAAGGATTTTATGGAGTCAGGGGCTAAATGGTAATTTTGGGACTTAAAATGAAAGGAAAAGGAGAAGGAGGGTGGGTGTAACACCCAAAAATTCAAACCAATTTAAACTTTTAAAAACAATTCAAACCAAAAAAAAATCATTACAACTTTGTTTTCAAAATGTATAATATCAGAGTTTTCCCAGAAACATAGACAAAACATGAGGATCTGTACGATCACGCCTTCGCCTTGCCGAGATCCCCTGATGTACCTGAAACAATAACTGAAACTGTAAGCCCGAGAGCTTAGTGAGTTCCCCCAAAATACCCATACCCGCAACAATACACATATAATCATAACAGCATACTATGGGTCCAATCAACCGTCGGGTTGTAATACCCCCGGCCCACAACCAACATGTTGGATTGCCAACACACTATGGGTCCAATCAACCAACAGGTTAGATTGCCAACACACTATGGGTCCAATCAACCATCAGGGGCGGGTTGTGTCAATATGGGAAGAAGTTTTATGTGAGGCGGGTATATATCGTAAGCCTCTAAACCCTAATCCTAAGGGATGTAATAGCCGACACCCCACTCCCTCTTCATCCTCCATCCGTCATCTTCTTCTCCCTCGTCCAGCTGCCATAACCCTTCTTCTTTATGCTGCTCCGATCAAACGAGGTCGCCGATGGACCTTTGTTGTGGACGAAGACACTGTGACCGAGCCCCGCTCTATTGCGCCGCTGCCACCACTCCGTTCTCCACGTGTTTCCGACCACCGAGTCGCCGCTGTGCCAACCTGTTGAAGACGAATACCACCTTTGGACGTCATGGCAGTGGGAGATCGGAAAGAACTCACCCCGGGGCGTCGCTGGTTCTATTTCCGGTGGAAGCCGCCACCCTCTTCGCGTCTTCTCCTCCGCCGCCTTATCTTCTTCTAACTCCAGCCGCCGGACGTCGTTCGTAACCAGGGAAAACCACAGGGGCCAACGTTGTGGTCATGGGAGGACCGGTCGAATTCTTGTTGATGGGTTTCGTCCTTATGTTCACTGCCATGTGACTGCCACCACCGTGAACCGCTAGGTGAGTGCTGGTGTAACTGTTCCGGGGTTTATTTTAGCTGGAAAACGTTTGGAGCCACCATGGCAGCCAACCATGGTGGTTGTCGGCCGGATACTACTCTTCTGCCACACTATACCACCACCGGCAACCACAAGGGTGGTTGTATATGTGTGTGTTTTATTAGTATGTGTGTGTGTGGTTTCTTTGGATTGAGTTTGTAAATTGTAAATGGTGCCCGAAATAATAATAGAAAAATCCATAACCACCACCGTGAGGTGGTGGCTGCCGCCACCGGCCGCCATGTTGGGTGGCGGTGTACCTCGTTTGCATTTTTTTGGACTCGTTTGGGGGTGTTTGGACAAAGTGGGCCCAAAGAAACCCTAGTGGGCCCAATAAAACCCTTATGGGCTTAATGAAACTCTAAGTGGGCCTAAAGGGCCCAATAAAGCCCTATATAACCTAAAAGCCCAACCATTTGATTAATGGGCTAGTATTGGGTTGGAAACCCTAATTAGGGTTTGGAAAACCCTAATGCCATGAAACCCTAATTTTGGGGAAATTGTCGGGACCTGCACTTGAACTAATTAACAAACTCAAAATATTAAATTATAATCATTGGCAAATTCACCTAAGGCAATAATGGACTTAATGGATTAAGTCCTTAATGGGTTAAGTAGGAACACTTAACCCTAATTGTCATTTCATGTGAAAACCCTAATTTCACTTGGGCCTTGAATTGGGCCTTTCTATTGGGCTTTGGTGATTGGACTATTAATGGGCTTCCCAAGAATAAGTAAATAGACTAAAATAATTGGATGGGCCTTAGGATAAGGCCCATGTGAAGGACTTGGGCCCAATTTGGAAAATTGGGCCATAGATGGGCCATAACTAGGCCTTTATGATCATGTGATATTGGGCCACAGGAATACCAAGAGTTTGGTCTAGAATAATTGGGCGGGCCTTAAGGAAAGACCATGTAGAGGTTTGGGCCCAATTTTCCACATGTTGGGCTTTGGCCCATTACTTGACTATTGGGCCTTTGTAGTGTGAGTTGTACCTTTGGCTTGGAACCCAATTATTAATTAGGTATTGTTTGATGATGACAATTAGGGAATCTGTCAACCAGCAGCTGGAGTTTTATCTGCGGGACTTCAGTAGTGCCAGGTGAGTTATCCTCACTATACTTAAGGGTCTAAGGCACCAAGGCCGGCCCTTTGGATTGTTATCTGGTTATGTTATGTGGTATGATTTGTTAGATCGGTATCCTAGAGGGTAGGATAATATTATGTGGTATGTGGTATGGCCTGTTAGATCGGTATCCTAGAGGGTAGGATAATATTATGTGCTATGTGTTATGATTCGTCAGATCAATACTTGTCTATAAACTGTTATGTGGTTATTTGTTATGTATGTGCACATGTTTGTTAGGCGGTTGAGGTTGATCTGCTTTGTGCGAAAGCCAATAGACCTGGGCATTCCAACCTATTGGTTGTGGGCCGTGAGTATTCCATCCCGAGGATGATTGGACTTATAGTATGTGGGCATTCCAACATGTTGGTTGTGGGCCTGGGGTATTCCATCCCGAGGATGATTGGACCCATAGTATGTTGGCATTCCAACCGGATGGTTGAGGGTCTGGGGTATTGACTGGACCCATAGTATGTTGTTTATGATTATATGTGTATTGTTGTGGGTATGGGTATTTTGGGGGAACTCACTAAGCTTTCGGGCTTACAGTTTCAGTTTATTGTTTCAGGTACATCAGGGGATCGCGGCAAGGCGAAGGCGTGATCATATAGCTCCTCACTTTTTATGACTTTGTTTCTGGGATACTCTGATATGATACATTTTGAAAACAAGTTTTGTAATGGTTAATGGTTTTGGAAATGTTTTAAAAGTTTTAAATTGGCTTGAATTTTTGGGATGTTACAAGTTGGTATCAGAGCCTTGGTTTGAGTGAATTGGAGGAACACTCGTGTGAATCCAGTCTCAAATCAAGGAAAGATTTTCAAAATGATTTCTAAATGTTTTTCAAAACAAGTAAAGGAGGATGTAGGGTGTGCGATCAGCCGGAGCCAGTAAGTAGACCCCAAAATACCATACAGTTATTTTATTATGTGATATGTTAGAACAGCATGCTAGTGCTAGGCTAGGGATCTTCAGGAATTGCATGATAGAATTGCATGATTACATGATGCCTGCTAGCCTAGGGTTTCCTTTATATGAGATTGACATCATTACTGTAGTTGCTTAGTGTATGCATCACGGTTATACATAATTAAGATCTTATAGCCTGAGAATTTTTGATTTGGCCTTATGTTCTGTTCTTGTTTGATTAGGAGCTTAGGGTAGGATTGGATATTCGAAAGTCTATGGGGTCTAGCGTTATGTATGGCTAGCATACACTAGTGTTGCAGGGTTGGTGGAAGTTTCATGGATGGGTGGGTTGTGTGAGACCGGTAGGTCAGTTGTGAGACAATTAGCCTTCCTCTAGGGGTGAGGTTGAGCGACCACCGTGTGCATGTATAGTGTTAGGGTGTTGTGGTAATACTTGAGACAAATATGGGTAGGTGTGGAAGGTAGTATAGGGCCATACTACTGAAAGCACAGGACACATACGCGTATCAAGGAAGTCACAACCCCTGGGGTTTAGTTGGGAGTTGGTTCCCTGTCATCATATGGGTTACCAGAGATCTTTCTGGCGTATTATCAGAATGGTGGTTACGAGACGTTTGAGACCGGATCTGGATCAGGACCGGGAGCTGGCAGCCAGGATAGGCCAGTAATGTTAGAGAATCGTGTCAGTGTGATCATCCGGGAGGTGGTGATCGAGATTGTCCGGGGACAGTTGCCGGAGATGTTTGGGTCTATTAAGACCGTCATGGTTGAGTATTTCGATGAGCGCTATGCAGCCTTGCTGATACGGCTGCCGCAGCAGCTGTAACGACGGCAGGGGGAGGAGCTGGTCGAGCTTTCCAGTACCGGAACTTGTTGCTGGGACATATTCTGATGAGTAGAGGGCTGCAATTATTTGTGATTAGGGAGATGTTCGGTACTCATTACATTCCGCGGGCTGAGCGGGAGTGGCTATCACAGGTGTTTCTGGAATTGAGGCTTCGGGGGATTTGCTCGAGGCTAGAATGCGAGTCGCGGGGACTCTGGAAGGGAGCGATGATAATGATCAGCTAGAGTTTTGCAGCTGGAAGCAGAATGGTTAATTGATGGATAGGAATGTCGTTTTCTAGGGCAAGGATTCTGCCATTTTCAGCTTTGCAAGCTCAAAGGAATGAGCAGGCTTATGACCCCAGGATCAGGTTGTATTTCCAGCTCGGGGTCAGTTAGTCTTCGGGATTGGCGACAGTAGTTCAGCACTGGTGAGCACGGGTGGGTCGATGTTACATAAGTATTTTGTGAGGTCCGGTTCGCCTTCGATCTCTTGTATCGGGCGGTAAGGATGGATTATGCGATCTATTGCAATTTTGGGATTGTAGACTATGTATTGGGAGTAGTTGTAGCCCGATTTAGGGCAAAGGTTATTTCAGCTACTGCAGTTCAGCTGTGGATGATTGAGCCGGTTAGTGAGTCAGGGTGTGAGGCCATGAATGATATGATTTCTAGAGCCGAGAGCGGGAGAATTGTTGGAACACTTTGGGAAGAAGGGTATTATATGGGAGGTATGCGGACAGGGTCCCACGGGATGGTTATTCAGCATTGTCAGGATTCAGTGGTTTTAGTAACCGTTATTGATTGGCGGAGGAAAGCGCCAAGGGAAGTAGCTCGTTGTTGAGACATTAGTTGGAGCATCTATCTTTGGACTTCAAGTTAGGTGTGGGATCATTCGAGCATTAGGGACTGTTGGTTTCCATGGGATTCAGGAAGTGTTCATCTAGTTATTAGAAGCGTGTGATCATTTGGGGTTGGCTAGTAAAGGAGTACTAGATGGGAAGGTCTGGTTGTCATCAGATCGATTGTTGGAAAGTGAGAAGGATTGGGAATTCTTAAATTTTCATGTATTGTGAAGACTTAGTTGAATCTAAGTGGGGGAGAATCATCCCGGAATGCAGAAGCAGGATCAGTTTTGAAACTGGGATAAGTTTCGCATCGTTTTCAGGAAGGAAGACAACCCTAGTGGCTGCTTGGTTTGAGTGTTGTGTGAATTGGGAGTTCGGTAAAACTCCCCAGCATGTGAATCGTGTCTTCTCGGTGCTTGATAGCAGAACCTGGGGAAAATCAAGTTGGGATTCTAGCCATGAATCAAGTTCAGTTGTGTGTTAGGTCGAGTGCATGTTCGACCGGTATGGAAAGTGTTGTAAGACTGCGGGGGTAGCCGTGGCATTCACTAGCGATCAGTTAGTATGGAAGTGTTGTAAGACTGTGGGGGTAGCCGTAGCATTCACTAGCGATCAGGTAGTATGGAAAGTGTTGTAAGACTGCAGGGGTAGTCGTAGCATTCATTAGCAGCAGATAGTGCTAGAAGTGTTGTAAGTCTACGAGTGTAGCCGTAGCATTCACCAGGTTGGCAGATAGTGTGAGAAGTGTTGTAAGTCTGTGGGTGTAGCCGCAACATTCACTAGGTTGGTGGATAGCATGAGCGCGTTGTTAGGACGCGAAAGGGACAGTAGTAACCACCAGTTCGGGTGTAGCAGCGAGGATATGGAAATCCACAGATGGGTTTATGGGTTTCCCCAGAGGGATTAGACCTTGTTAAGCCAGTCATAAGACTGTAGGAACGTCACGATAGTTATGAGATCAAGGAAGCAATGGATTGCTTAAGGTTGCCTGTGATGTAAGGCTACCATTGGTCATGTAGCAATTACTTTTAGCCGTGGATTTAGTAACGACGGGATTCGACACATGGATCCGATCGGTTGGATCAGAAAGTTGTTAGAGTCGCAGTGGCATGATAACTAGTGGCAATTAGTTCCAGGGAAGGATTTCGTTCGGAAGTCGTGTGAGGCAAATATGTGGGAGTCCTTTAGCTCCGCGACTGGGCCGGAACCCGGTATTTCAGATGAGTGTTACTCGGTTGTGACGAATCAGAGGATTTTGGATGAGATGCAAGGATAGGTCCTTGGATTTCAAGTTATGGGTTAGACCGAGTTATGTATATGGTGGTATTCCAATCTAGGGTATTCCATCGTGAGGATGATCGGACCCTACGATTGAGTGGAACTAACGTGTTTGGTATTCCAACCCGAGGGTTGATTGGACCAAACATGTGTGTGATACGAGGGTATTCCATCCTAGGGATGACTGGACCCGTCGTAGGCATGCCTGGTATTCCAGCCCGAAGCTGATTGGGCCATGTATGAGTATTTGTGCTTACGAGTCGGTTATTATATATATGTGGTTCGGGAACTAAAGGATCATAGTTAGCAGTGTGGGATGTGTGATTCTGTTTTCTGGTGGGAACCTCAGGTTATCAGAAGTTGAGTAGCCAGTTGGGAGTTAAGTTCAATGCATTCGACAATGATCCAGTGTGGGCAGTCTGTCAGGGAGCCAGACCATCTCGAGACTTTAGATTACGGATTGAGAAAATGTGATCATATTTCAAGGGATTCGTTTATTTCAGGTTTTAGAACCCTGCGAAGGTTGGTTACGGATGTCTTGGAAAGGCTGGGGTGTGCCTGTAGTGGTGGCCATGTAGTTCAAGTTTCCTGACGTGTAAGGAATGATAAAAAACGATTTCGAAGACGAAATCAAATTTAAGTGGGGGAGAGTTGTAACATCCCATTTAAAATAGATTAATGAAATAATAAACCCGGAGCCCCGAGAAGTAATTTTATTAATATTATTTTATGTTGTTATAGCCAAAATCAAATAATAATTAGCGGGGTGTTGGTTTCGGGAAGCCAAATGTCATGATTTAGAGTCTCGGGGGTTAAGGTGTAATTTCGGGATTTGTTTGAAAAGGATTTCAGAGGTTAGGGTGTGTTTGGTAAGTATTGCACCTAAATTGTAATGAATTATGAGAGATGGGGGTTATTTGGTAAGTATTAGATCAAAGTTGAAAGGATTTTATGGAGTCAAGGGCTAAATGGTAATTTTGGGACTTAAAATGAAAGGAAAAGGAGAAGGAGGGGCGGGTGTAACACCCAAAAATTCAAACCAATTTAAACTTTTAAAAACATTTCAAACCAAAAAAAATCATTACAACTTTGTTTTCAAAATGTATAATATCAAAATTTTCCCAGAAACATAGACAAAACATGAGGAGTTGTACGATCACGTCTTCTTCTTGCCGCGATCCCCTGATGTACATGAAACAATAACTGAAACTGTAAGCCCGAGAGCTTAGTGAGTTCCCCCAAAATACCCATACCCGCAACAATACACATATAATCATAACAACATACTATGGGTCCAATCAACCATCGGGTTGGAATGCCCCAGGCCCACAACCAACAGGTTGGATTGCCAACACACTATGGGTCCAATCAACCATCAGGTTGGAATACCCTAGGCCCACAACCAACAGGTTGGAATGCCCACATACTCTGAGTCCAATCATCCTCGGGATGGAATACTCACGGCCCACAACCTACAGGTTGGAATGACCAGGTCTATTGGCCTTCGCACCAAGCAGATAAGCCTCAACCGCTAAACAAACATGTGCACATATAATAGATAATCACATAACAGTCTATAGACAATACTTGATCTAACGGATCTTACCACATAGCACATAACACCATCATATGTACCAGGATGCCAATCTAACAGATCAAACCACATATCATATAATATTATCCTACCCTCTAGGATTCCGATCTAACAGATTATACTAGCATAACATGACCATATAATAATCCAAAGGGCCGGCCATGGTGCCTTAGACCCTTGAGTATAGTGAGGAAAACTCACCTTGCAACTGTCGTCTGAAACTAGAAAGCTCAACTCTCGGATCACCAACACGAACTCCACCACCTATAGTTACCATAAAACCCTTTTTCATAAATCTCCAAATTACCATAATACCCTCAGAAGTCAACTGGTCAACTCTTGGTCAAAGTCAAAGTCCACAGTCAAAGTCAACAGTCCATGTTGACTCGACTCGTCGAGTGCAGTTCACCGACTCGTCGAGTCCTTCCCGAACTCGAGAAGTCGTGAAATCCTTGATTGGCTCATCGAGTTCCCCTTTAACTCGTCGAGTTCATACGTGTCCAAGAATTGGGAGAAACCCTAGCCGACTCACCGAGTCTTCGAACGACTCGCCGAGTTCAAGGCAATCTTCAACGGACTCGCCGAGTTTGTTCATCAACTCGACGAGTTCACGACCATCTTCATATGACTCGCCGAGTTGACTATGCAACTCGCCGAGTCCTTGCAGACCTTCATCCATGCAGACACTTTTTAAGCCATGCCAAGGTTCCAGATTACAGATCCAAGCTTCTAAGGCATGTTTAACACGTAAAGTTGCAAACTTTACACACATGCAAGGCCCTAAAGGCTCTAAATGACCAATCTAAGCTTCTAATGGAGCTTTACACCAAAGGAGAGTCTCATCCTTGCAAAAGCTGGAAACTTTATGGACTTAGGACTCAAAAGAGGTTCAGATCTGAAGTTTCAACTTTAGATCT
This sequence comes from Lactuca virosa, assembly GCF_052849685.1. Lineage (NCBI taxonomy): Eukaryota > Viridiplantae > Streptophyta > Magnoliopsida > Asterales > Asteraceae > Lactuca > Lactuca virosa. Next base: position 147,889,038 of record NC_136432.1, on the reverse strand, counting down.
AGCTCTCATACCAAAATCCCTTCATGAATGACTAAAGAAAGCCCTAGTTTTCATATATGAATGATTCTAGAAGAAAAAGAGATTAAGGTAACAGTTGGTTACCTCCAAAACGTGCCCAAACTGAAGTAGACTCTGGATCCACACAGAAATCTTGATGCTAGCCTCTTGATCTACAAATTTCCATCACAAAAGTCACTTCCCAAAGCTCCAAAACACTCTCCAAGCTCTCACTCACGAAAATTAGGGTTTCTGGGTCTCAAGAGAGTGATAGAGGACAGTGGGAGGCGCTAATGGTTCAATATATAGGGTGCAAAACCCTGAAAATTAGGGTTTCCACTGCCAGCGCCTACTCGTCGAGTCCCTCATGCCGACTCGACGAGTCACTCATTAATTGACGTGTCCTGACCCGCTGCTACTCGACGAGTCAAGCGCCAACTCGTCGAGTAGACTTTCAACGTGAAGTCTAAAAGGTAAAATATTAATAATACCTGACGGTTGGGATGTTACAGCGGGTTGTGTCAATATGGGAAGAAGTTTTATGTGAGGCGGGTATATATCGTAAGCCTCTAAACCCTAAGCCTAAGGGATGTAACAGCCGACACCCCACTCCCTCTTCATCCTCCAGCCGTCATCTTCTTCTCCATCGTCCAGCTGCCATATCCCTTCTTCTTCATGTTGCTCCGATCAACCGAGGTCGCCGGCGGACCTTTGTTGTGGACGAAGACGCTGTGAGCGAGCCCCGCTCGATTACGCCGCTGCCACCACTCCGTTCTCCTCGTGTTCCCGACCACCGAGCCGCCGCTGGGCCAACCTGTTGAAGACGAATACCACCTTTGGACGTCATGGCAGCGGGAGATCGGAAAGAACTCACCCCGGGGCATCGCTGGCGCTATTTCCGGTGGAAGCCGCCACCCTCTTCGCGTCTTCTCCTCCGCCGCCTTATCTTCTTCTAATTCCAGCCACCGAACGTCGTTCGTAACCAGGGAAAACCATAGGGGCCGACGCTGTGGTCGTGGGAGGACCGGTCGAATTGTTGCTGATGGGTTTCGTCCTTATGGTCACCGCCATGCGACTGCTACCACTGTGAACCGCTAGGTGGGTGGTGGTGTAACTGTTCCGGGGTTTATTTTGGCCGGAAAACGTTTGGAGCCACCATGGCAGCCAACCATGGTGGCTGTCGGCCGGATACTATTCTTCTGCCACCCTATACCACCATCGGCCACCACAAGGGTGGCTGTGTGTGTGTGTGTTTTATTAGTATGTGTGTGTGTGTTTTATTTGGATTGAGTTGTAAATTGTAAATGGTGCCCGAAATAATAATAGAAAAATCCATAACCACCACCGTGAGGTGGTGGCTGCCGCTACCGGCCGCCGTGTCGGGTGGCGGTGTGCCTCGTTTGCATTTTTTGGACTCATTTGGGGGTGTTTAGACAAAGTGGGCCCAAAGAAACCCTAGTGGGCCCAATAAAACCCTTATGGGCTTAATGAAACTTAAAGTAGGCCTAAAGGGCCCAATAAAGCCCTAATTAACCTAAAATCCCAACCATTTGATTAATGGGCTAGTATTGGGTTGGAAACCCTAATTAGGGTTTGGAAAACCCTAATGCCATGAAACCCTAATTTTGGGGAAATTGTCGGGACCCGCACTTGAACTAATTAACAAACTCAAAATATTAAATTATAATCATTGGCAAATTCACCTAAGACAATAATGGACTTAATGGATTAAGTCCTTAATGGGTAAAGTAGGAACACTAAACCCTAATTGTCATTTATGTGAAAACCCTAATTTCACTTGGGCCTTGAATTGGGCCTTTCTATTGGGCTTTGGTGATTGGACTATTAATGGGCTTCCCAAGAATAAGTAAATGGACTAAAATAATTGGATGGGCCTTAGGATAAGGCCCATGTGAAGGACTTAGGCCCAATTTGGAAAATTGGGCCATAGATGGGCCATAACTAGGCCTTTATGATCATGTGATATTGGGCCATGGGAATACCAAGAGTTTGGGCTAGAATAATTGGACGGGCCTTCAGGAAAGACCATGTAGAGGTTTGGGCCCAATTTAGAAAATTGGGCCGCATGTTGGGCTTTGGCCCATTACTTGACTATTGGGCCTTTGTAGTGTGAGTTGTACCTTTGGCTTGGAACCCAATTATTAATTGGGTATTGTTTGATGTTGACAGTTCAGGAATCTGTCAACCAGCAGCTGGAGTTTTATCTGCGGGACTTCAGCAGTGCCAGGTGAGTTATCCTCACTATACTCAAGGGTCTAAGGCACCAAGGTCGGACCTTTGGATTGTTATCTGGTTATGTTATGTGGTATGATCTGTTAGATCGGTATCCTAGAGGGTAGGATAATATTATGTGGTATGTGGTATGACCTGTTAGATCGGTATCCTAGAGGGTAGGATAATATTATGTGCTATGTGTTATGATTCGTCAGATCAATAGTTGTCTATAAACTGTTATGTGGTTATTTGTTATGTATGTGCACATGTTTGTTTGGCGGTTGAGGCTGATCTGCTTTGTGCGAAAGCCAATAGACCTGGGCATTCCAACCTGTTGGTTGTGGGCTATGAGTATTCCATCCCGAGGATGATTGGACTCATAGTATGTGGGCATTCCAACCTGTTGGTTGTGGACCTGGGGTATTCCATCCCGAGGATGATTGGACCCATAGTATGTTGGCATTCCAACCGGATGGTTGAGGGCCTGGGGTATTCCAACCCAATGGTTGACTGGACCCATAGTATGTTGTTTATGATTATATGTGTTGTTGTGGGTATGGGTATTTTGGGGGAACTCACTAAGCTTTCGGGCTTACAGTTTCAGTTTATTGTTTGAGGTACATCAGGGGATCGCGGCAAGGCGAAGGCGTGATCGTACAGCTCCTCACTTTTTATGATTTTGTTTCTGGGATACTCTGATATGATACATTTTGAAAATAAGTTTTATAATGGTTAATGGTTTTGGAAATGTTTTAAAAGTTTTAAATTGGCTTGAACTTTTGGGATGTTACAATATGCCAGATAACCCGCACACCCGTGCTGAATATACTGTCGAGTCTTGGCAGCTGAACAGAACCCTGATCCCACTTTGGTACCCTCGCCATATACAATCAGTTCTCCCCCACTTGGGGTGCGAACTACCACCCGCTGGCCCTCACAATCTATCATAGCACCAAATCGACTAAGCCAGTCCATCCCTACAATCACGCACACCTCCCCATGGGAATCGAAATCAAATCTAACGGAAAGGATACTCCGAAGATCTCCAACTCGCATCCTCGGTAGACCGAAGAAGCAGAAATCCCGTGTTCGTTGGCGATAGAGACTCGCAACGGACACTCTAAAGCACCTACTGGCACACTGAACTCCTTACTAAATGTCTGAGATACGAAGGACCGACTCGCCCCCGAGTCAAATAAAACCAATGCATGCAAGGAGTTTACTAAAAACGTACCTAAACACAGGTATAACAGATAAGCATAACACATATATAATAAATGAGATAAATGATAGAAACATACCAGCAACCACATCCGGTGCTGCCCTGGCCTCCTCGGCTGTAAGCTGGAAGGCACGCTCCTGAGCCTTTGGAGGCTCTGCCTTAACTGGCCTCCCATACGCAATCCTCAATGTAGCCGGCGCTGGAGCTTGCGTCGGCCTGGCTGCGAGTTGTGGACAGTTGGTCTTCACGTGACTAACCTGATAACAGTGATAGCATAGCCTCATATCCGATGCAGGGGCGGACTGGCAACATTCCCTAGCATAGTGCCCCTCCTTTCCACACTTGTGGCACCCACTACCCGCTCAACAAACTCCATAATGACCCTTTCCGCACTTTCCACAAGTGCAGCTCTGTTGGCCCCCGGTCCTAGAATCAGCGGTCTTAGACCGCTTCGACGCCGGCTGAGACTGTGGCGGGGCCTGTCGCTGCTCCCTCAACTGCAGCTTAATCTCCAACTCACGTCGGCTAGCGGCCTCCTGTAGCTCCAGCAGAGTATCACATCGCTGGGTAGACACAAACTGTCGGATGTCGGTCTTGAGCATGCTCAGAAAACGAGTCATCTGAGCCTGATCGGAAGCAAACTCTGGGCAGAACATCGCCCTCTCTGTGAACATACGGGTGATCTCCGTCACCGACTCCTCATCCTGTCTCAAACTCAAGAACTCTTGTGCTAATAGTTCCGGTACTGGAATCCTCGACTGGCTCCTCCTCCTCCTCCTGCCGCTGTTACAGCCGATGCAGCTGAAGCGGCAGCCATGTCCGCAAGGGCTGTGTAACGCTCGTTGAAATACTCGACCATGGCGGTCTTAATAGACCCAAACATCTCCGGTAACTGCGCCCGGAACATAACTGCGACCTCATCATGCATGATCTCTCGAATCCTGGCATCTAGCACCTCTGTACCCATCTGCACCATAACCTTAGGTGCCGTTGGCCCCTCCTGGTCTCCATCTCCTGATCCTGATCCCGACCCAGATCCAGACACAAAGCGTCTTGTAACCACCATACTGAAAATATAACAGGAAGATATCAGACATTCCGCATAAATAACGGGGAGCCAGCTCCCGACTAAACCCTAGGGGTTGTGACTTCCTTGCTACGCGTATGGGTCTTGTGCTTTTAGTAGTACGGGCCCATACTACCTTCCACACCTACCCATATTTGTCTCAAGTATCATCACAACACCCTAACAATATACATGCATATGGTGGTCGCTCTATCTCACTCATCCATGAGGCTTCCACCAATCCCTACAGCACTTGTGTATGCTAACCATACATAACGTTGGACCCTATAGACTTTCAAATATCGGATCCTACCCTAAGCCCCAATCAATAAGAATAGAACATAAGGCCAAATCAAACATTCTCGGGCTATAAGATCTTAATTATGTACAGTCGTGATACATACACAAGCAACTACAGTAATGATGTCAATCTCATATAAGGAAAACCCTAGGTTAGCAGGCATCATGTAATCAGGCAATTCTATCATGCAATTTCCTGAAGATCCCTAGCCTAGTTCTAGCATGATTTCTAACATATCACATAATCAATTAACTGTATGGTGTTTTGGGGTCTACTTACTGGCTCCGGCTGATCGTACACCCTGCATCCTCCTTTACTTATTTTGAAAACCATTTAAAACCATTTTTAAAATCTTTCCTCGGTTTGAGACTGGATTTACACGAATGTTCCTCCAATTCACTCAAACCAAGGCTCTGATACCAACTTGTAACACCCATAAAATTCATGCCAATTTTAAACTTTTTCAAAACACTTAAACCATTTAACATTACATAGTTTGTTTTCAAAATAATAATTATCAGAGTATCCTAGTATCAATTCATAAAATCATAACAGCAGGAGGAGCGATACGATCATGCCTTCGCCTTCCCGCGATCACCAGAAGTACCTGAAACAACAAACTGAAACTGTAACCCCGAAAGCTTAGTGAGCTACCCCCAAAATACCAACCTCATATAACCATAATCATATCATGTCAACAAATATATAACAGCATGCATCATGAGCCTTCAGCCTGACTGGACCGCCTCGCAGGCCTTCAGTCTATCTGGACCGCTCTCCGAGCCTTCGGCACGTTTGGACCGCCTCTCAGATCCTTTAGCTTATCCGGACCGCTCGTCGGGTGTCACACCCCCAAACCAAGGATGGCGGAAACGTCCGGGGGTGGAGGACTTCATGTATAGTATCATAACAACAATTGTAATAGTAATTGAAGCAAACACAACCAACATATATATAATTGAAAAAGTGACATCATTGTATGAATTACATGTTTACGAATCAATTACAATATGTTGACAAAATATGAAATAGTTTGTCACCATAGATGAGAAGGGTTTCGTCATTTGGTAGATTGAGGCGAACGGCCCTTTCGTAACATAGAATGTCGGCACGGTGAGGAACTAACCAATCCATCCCGATGATTACGTCGAAGCTTTTTATGGTGACCGGCATCAGGTCAATTTTAAATGTATGGTTTTCTAGAGTGAGAGTACACTCTGAGTATATATCGCTAGTGCGTTCTACTTTCCCATTTGCCATTTCTACTACATAAGTATCCTTTAGTGCTTGGGGATTTTGTTAAAGTAATTGTTTATATTGGTGGCTCACGAAACTCCTCTCCTCTCCACTATCGAATAGTACGCATGCATAAGAGTTATTGAGGAGAAACGTACCGGTAACCACCGCGGGATCCTCAACTGCTTCCCCATGTCCTATTGCCAGAATTCTTCCTGCTCCACCAGCATTAGGGGCTTGTGCTTTGGGGCAGTTTCTTTTGAAGTGACCGGCGTCTCCACAGTTGTAGCAGGTTCGGGTTGCCCCCGTACTGGCGACTTGGTTGATTGGTCGAGCCAGCGCTTTACAGAAACGAGCAGTGTGCCCCTTCCTGTCGCAGTTGTTACAATGCATCTCCCTACAAGCACCATTGTGGTGAAAGTTGCACTTGTTGCACTTAGGTAGGGTTCCAGCATATGGCTTCGGTGGTGCTGGAGTGGTAGCAGTAGTGGCAGCATTAGTGGCAGGATGGACAGCAACAGTTTGTTGCTTCTTAGCGGGGTCCTGTGCTGGTTGGCTCTTCTTTTGGTTCCAGAACTTCCTTTTGTTGTTTCCCCCTTTTGATTGATCAGTGGTGGTGGTTGTAGTATTATGACCGGCTCGGTGGTCAACAAGTTGTTGTGCCAGCTCCCTGGTACTGTCAAAAGTAGTTGGCCTTGAAGCCAGGACACTACTTTGCACTTGGGGAGACAGTCCCCAAAGGTATCGCTCCACCTTTTTCTCCTCCAGAGTAACTATTGTTGGGCAGAGGAGAGCCAATTCATTGAATCGGGTGGTGTAGGTTTCAAGGTCGGAGCCCGTCATCCTGAGGTTTCAAAGTTCTTGTTCCAGCTTTTGAATTTCACCTCTCGGGCAGTACTCCTTCATCATCAAGGTTTTTAGTTCTGCCCAGGATATGGAGCTAGCCACTTCGAGAGTAAGTGAATTAATCCGACAGTTCCACCAAGTAAGGGCCCGGCCGGTGAAAGTGAAGGCTGCGAACTTAACTTTGCTCGCTTCGGGGCAAGAGCACACTTGAAAGACTACTTCAGTCTTTTCAAACCATTGCATTAAAGTGATGACTCCCCCGCTCCCATTGAAGTTGTCGGGTTTGCCATTGGTGAAGTCTTTGTAGGAACACTCTCTTGTACGTCACGTACTGTCTCCGTGGTTAGAGTTTGTAGCACCCGATCCAGAACCACCAGCTCCGTTTGTCCCTATCTGCGATATTGCGGCCGCTACGGCTGATGTTACTGCAGCCTGGAACATCGCAGGATCAAACTGTGGAGGCAGCGGCGGAGGAGGTGTTGCTGTGTTGCCGGAAGGTCTTGGTCTTCTCCTTGGCGGCATGGTTCTGTCATAAGTCGTAAACCAATGTACTTTTAGTAAAAGTATATTTATAGGAAGAGAAATCTTTTATACATAAAGTATATTATTACGTTGTTTTCCGGTATGTTTACGATACATACGATTTTATACTTTTAATTGACCCAATACATTGGGTTATGAGGTAAAATGAAAGTATAAAATATTTTATTTGAGTTTCCTTGTTTCCAAGTATATGACTGTTTGTAAAAGTTTTACATATACTAATTTAGTCGGGACATAATTAATATATTATATTTTAAAATGATCTTTATCGGTTACTTAATTAGTTGCAAAGTGCATACCAGTCATATGTGATTAAGATATAATAGTCCTTCGAATAGATGACCCTAACTCCAAGACCACAACCAAACAAGGACAGGAAGTGAAACAAAGATACATAAATTCTAAGTCTGTAGCATCTTAGTTACATATGACCTTAGCGCATCCACTTAGCAGCTATTGATCTATAAATAAAGACCTATTTAATTCTCAGATAATTTATTATAGTAACACAAAATACTCCTATAGTATTTGTAAATGTTTAGTTTTGAGTTCTTAAAGTATCCTTTTGTAGTGTATTATTAGGTTTGTTAGATTTGTTGCCCATCCTGACCATCCCCCGGCATGTGCAAGTCAATTCCCGGACAGATATAGTTGATCAGGCTATATCCTTCCCAGATTTAATCCACATATACTAAGGCATACTCAAAATGTTCAACTCTTCTTCTTTTGCTTTATGTTTTCGCTAGTTATGATACCATGCGAGCATGTAATGTATGTATGTATACTTTAATCAAGAAAATCATTTATTTTCTAAGAGTATATTTATTTGAAAAATGCACAAATCAGAGACTATTAGTCCCAATTGTGTTTATAGTTTGTATATCTTATGTGGTTTAATATACTTAATTTACTATAAACTGTGCTCTGATACCAATCTGTCACACCCCCAAACCAAGGATGGCGGAAACGTCCGGGGGTGGAGGACTTCATGTATAGTATCATAACAACAATTGTAATAGTAATTGAAGCAAACATAACCAACATATATATAATTGAAAAAGTGACATCATTGTATGAATTACATGTTTACGAATCAATTACAATATGTTGACAAAATATGAAATAGTAGACGCCTTAGCGTCCCATCCTCAAAAGCACTTGGTTACCTGTTTAATGATTTCCTGAGAATACAAGTTGTTTGAAAAAGTGTCAACACAAAGGTTGGTGAGTTCATAAGTTTTTGTTTGGTATTATTAAAAGCCTTTCGTTTGTAAAAGTAGTATTTGTGTTAGAAAATCCAATATTTTCCTTAATGTGTAAATGTAGTCTTAAAACCCAAAGACCGAAATGTACAAGTAATTTGTCATATTTATAGTAAATCAATACAAGTTTAAATCGACATAAACTCGTTAAATTTTAATGAAGTTCCCGTAAATTCCAATGTTTATTAATACTTTATGTGAGTTTATTATAACCATACTATGACCAAGGTTGCCTAAAACGACGTTCTTCAGGCGTCGGAAATGTTATGACATTTGTCACCCCAGACCTATCGGTCTAACTGTTGCATGCAGTTTAGGTGTGGGTTTGTCAAACCCAATATAGATCTATACACAACTATCACGCTCTCCCTCAAGGAGACTCTGGTTACAATACAGGACTTAATGGTAATTTGAAGTAAATGTCTCACAAAGTCATTAACGGAATTACGTGTTATGAAAACTTGGTACCGTATGGCCGTACCTTGCTTAATGAAAATATCCTTTGTATAAATGTACCCTTTTTAAATGTATGTGTTATGTAATGTATCATAAACTATACCTATTATAGTTTATCAACCAAGGGTAGTACGTAGTAATGTATGCAAACCATATTCAAAATAGTTTATTAAATGTTTGAATGTATCGGTTGTACTTTGATTATAATCACTTGTTATTCTTTATATTTTATATGTCCAAATCCATTTGTAAACTGATGTGTGTCTAAATATTAAGATAAAATGTCATATATTTCAATAACATATAATCACATAAAGATATACACCTTGCTCAACATGTTACAAGGTGAAATGAAATTGACAGCAATTTTTCGTTGAATACAGTTTCTGTTACTGTTCTTAGAAAATTTATAGAAAAATCATCAAAGCTCCAAATCCAAATCCACAAATTATGAGAGTTTGGAATATGAGTCTAGTTTGTTCATAAATTTTATCATTATTTTTAGTGATCTCTAACAGAGGTCAAAATGTCCATAATCACAGGCTGGTCCAGGTTTGCCTCTGAAATGATAGGCAGTTTTGTAAAAATCACCATAAATTGTAGAAACATCATATGGAGATGTGCAAGTAGCCATTTTAAAGCTAAGAGTTTGAACTACTTGCACCTAGAACAGTTTTGAAAACTAAAATATTTAAGTTGACCAAAACAGTCTGTGATTAAAGTCCATCTTTTCTGATGTAATCTGTTAGAAAAAGTTTAATTGTGTTCTTGATGATTTTACTTGTATTCCTCCCTTAAAACTTAAGAAAACATGTAAATGTAGGGGTATGAACTCACCTTATGTGATTTCAGTAGATGAAAGTGAGATAGAGGAAGTGTTCAACCCAAGAACACTAAGAAGATGTCTTGATGATTCGAGAATCTAACACCGAATAAGATGGAATTTGTGTAAGATATCAATGATTTGAGTAGAATGGAGTTTAATAATTATGTGAATGATGAAGATACTTACTAATTGAAGGAAGAAATCCCTGGAGAAAGCCTTGAAGTTCTTGAAGTTGAGAGAAAAGATGAGAGAATTTTGGAGAGTGTCCTTTGGTTGCTAAGTGTAGAATGAAAGAACTTTATGGAGAATGAGGAGAGAGGATCAATCCTCCAGCTCTTAGAACGTGGGAAGAGCTGGAGATTGGGTGTAAAGGTCCACTAAGGTGACAAGGAGTAGTGGGAAAGAGTGGATGATCATAGAGTGAGGTGGTGGTGGCTTGCTTTTGTCATAAAATAAGGAAAAGCAAATATTCCCTCAATAATTAGTCCAACCACCAATTCTTTTAATACATTTTTATAAAAACCCTGGAGATTTATATATTTTGGGGCCTTAGTTTATAAAATAAAGTTTTGGGTGAAAGTCCCACGTTAAAATAATGAAAAACGGAGTTAAAACGAAGTCGTAGTCGAAAAACCGGTAAAAAGGGGCCGTCTTTGGGAGAGATTTGGGAGAGATTTCAAATAGAAAGAGATAGAGTGAAAACGATTTAGAGAGGTTTTGTTTGTGATTAATTTGAGTGTCCGGCTTCACAACGCAATGTTCGTAAACCCCGTTAAACCGTGTTTTAGTGTCGTACACAATCCCGATGATTGTGCAATAGTGTTTTATCGCTTTGGTTCGTTGTTTAGCACTGTTAAGGCTAAGGAAAATCAAACACATGAACTTTCCAAATGATGATTTCTCATTAAAATAGCGAATTGTATAGTGATTACATAACGTAAACCCTAATATACAAGGGTTATTTGAGTTGACCGGTTTGACTTGTTGACTTTGTTTGACTTTGACTTGACCGAAATTTGACGGTTGTCACATCGGGCCTTCGGTCTGACTACCATACCCTTTTGGGTTTGTAGTCTATCCGGTCCGCCCTGGGTATGTTGGCCTTCAGCACAAAGCAGGACCGCCTCAACCCAACCCCCAATCAAACAAACATGTGCACATACATATCATACGCTATCATAATAATAGTCAAACCGATCTAGCAGATCAAATAGCATAACAACATCCTATAACTAGGATACCGACCTTCCCAGGTCACTATCGTAAGCATATCACCATCCTAAGTACCAGGATGCAAAACAATAAACATATCATGTAATAATCCGGATACGAATCCATAAAGGGCCGGCCTTGGTGCCTTAGACCCTGTTTATATAGTGAGGATAACTCACCTCGCTAGAAGTGTTGAATACTGTAACTCTCTGACTGCTGTCTCACCAGAAATCCTGAACTGACACATAATAAAATACTAGGTTAATACCCGACATAACTCCATTTACTAAGTGTCCACATTCCTCATTAAGTCCATTCTCTTTATTGGGCCAAGGCCCAATACCAAGTCCTTAACTTGAAAGTCTTAATATAAAGTCCACTATTGGCCCAATTTACTAAATTGGTCCCCACCTCCTAATTGGGGCTAACCCCATGATCTACTATCACTACTTGGCCCAAAACATTTTATTTACAGAGTCTAGCAAAGGCCCAATTCCATTTGGTCCACAGACAGCCCAAAATCTGAAGTCCATTTGTCAAAGGCCCAACAAAGGGTGTACGCGGGGCGTACTCCTCTGGTACGCGGGCATACTCGTCCAGTCGTTGACCACAATCGGGGTGGCTGACCCAGTATGCTGGGCGTACTGGATTTACGCTGGGCGTACTCTACAGTTTGCCAAAACCTTATTAAGTGCTTAATGGCTTAAGCACTTAAGCCCAAACCTCAGATCCAGAGGCCTAACATGCCTAGGATCCATAAAGTCACGAACTTTATCACTTTAGACGTCCATAAAGTTCTTAATGCTTGGTCTTAATCCATTAAGACCTTATTTCTCTTTGCATGGGACACATACAGCTAATGGGGCCTTATTTTTATCACTCAAGGTCCCTCCAAGAGCCTAGAAGTACAGCCCTTTTCGTCCAAATCACAACATGCACCACTTTATGGCTTTTGGGACAAGAGATGCATCTAATAAAGTAAAATGATGAGATCCAAGCATATATGTATAAAGTTTGGAACTTTATACCTTCTGGAGCTTCTTGAGCACAAGCTAACTTCAGATCTACAAGCTTGATCTTCTTCTCCAACACTTTGATGCAAAACCTTCCTCTTGAAGCACTCAAGAACACACCAAATAAGCTTAAGCACACAAAGGGAGAGCTAGGATTTGGAGAGGATGAATGTAGGCTATGGAGGCTGAGGTAAGGGGGGTCATGGTGCTCATAATGTTGTTTATATAGGCTCCAAACCCTAAATATTAGGGTTTCACCCAGACATTAGTACGCCCAGCGTACACAAGTGTACGCCCAACGTACTAAGGCGGACCTTAATACGCTTAGCGTACTCTTATGTACGCGCAGCGTACTCCCTTCTGGCCCAAGTTTGCAAACTTGGTCCTTAACTTATCTTGGCTCTTCACTTCCAACCCCAAGGACCATAAATGACAAGGTAATGATAGAATAGGGTTCGGAAATACCTGCAAAAATCTAGGGATGTTACATTGTATATGAGAACAAGGGGATATTTGTATGGGAGTGTATGTGTGATATTTGGTCATTTATATTAAGTTTGGCCATTTACAGTATGTAAGCAACTCTGGGGTATTTTACTCATTTCCATAAAACAAATATGTAGGGGTATTTTGGTCATTTACATTAAGTTATTATGGAATTCCTATTTTACTCATGTGGATTAATTAAGAAATTCAAGAATTTTAGCCACCGTAAAGGAGTTAGGATTGCAGGGGTAGTTAAGTCATTTCCATCAAACAAAACTGTAGGGGTATTTTGGTCATTTAGGGTGGTTTAGCCATTTACAGTATGTAATCAAGTATGGGTATGTTCGTCATTATGTATGAAAGACCAGGAGGCGGCTCCTAGCACACTGTATACTATTATGTATGCTAGGAAGACCCGGGGGATAGCCCTAGGCATTATGTATGAAAGACCACGAGGTGGCTCCTGGCACATTGTATGCTAATTAGCTAAGTAGAGTAGTATGTATGCTAGTTGTCTTTGTGATGCTTGCATGGAAGACCAGGAGTTGGCTCTTGGTACTTGTCTATAAGACCCAGGGGTGGCCCCCGTCTTGGCAAGAAAGACCACGTGGCGGCCCGTGGCATAATGGCAAGACTATGTATCGGCACATAGCACCTTATTTGATTACGATATATGAATGATATGTATGGCTCATCGTTATGTATGGCGGTATCCGATCGAAAGAGACCGAAGGAGTAGGCCAGCACCCAGATATGCTAGGCAGTATGTTATTGTATGGTATGTGGTATTTGGGAAACTCACTAAGCTTCATGCTTACGGTTTTCAGTTTTGGTTTTAGGTACCTCCAGTTTTCAAATAAAGGAGCTCGGCACGATCGCAACACATACACCTATGTTTTTCCGCAATATGTGATTTCTGGGAATTAACTCTGATAAATGTTTTAAAATGCTTTTCATTGTGTGAACCAAGTTACAATAGTGTTTAGTTATATTAAAAATGAAATTTTTGGTCATGAATTTTGGGATGTTACACAATCTACAATTTAATTCATGATAGTCTTGAGTCACTACTTACTCCAAAAATATGATCGACTTTGGATGTTTGAATAATCCAATTATTCGGGAAGTTAAAACATGCGAAGTGAAACACAGTAATAACCTAATTAACTATGGTCTCAAAACTATTGAATATAAATAAAACACTTATTATTTAATCACCCCATTAACTAAACTTTATTAATTGTATAATGTTTCTATTAATCAACTAAATACTTGAATAAAACATTAGTCATGCCATGTTCTAAACATGCATACTATGTTTCTCTATGGCCCTTCCATTGTGAAAAAATAAATTGGACATAATTGCAATGATGCTCATATCACAATTCCAAATCCTTATTACAAGTGTAAGAATTCCAAATTCTTGTCACCACTAAATATGTTAGAGTCTAACCTTGCATGCAATATCCTTTTGTGATGACGTGGCGTCAAAGTCACCGAGACTTGGCCAACGATGTAACAACCCGTTATTCTCAATTCAATGAAAGTCAAAAACTACATTTCGATCCTTATATTTTCATATATCCTCTACTATCCCAAAGGCATGATTATAAACTTATAACTAAATATAGCCTAAATCTAAAGTGAGATAGATTATTATAACTTAATAAAAGGGAATAGTCTAAGGGTTTAATCATAAAATCAACCCCAAAGAGGAGTTCACGGTTCAAGAGTAAACTCCAAAGGAATTCACGATCCAAGGAATCATCCCCAAAAGTAGTTCACGGCCTAAGAAGTAATTCCAAGGGTGTTCACGGTCCAAAATCAAATTAATAAAGGAGTTCACGGCCAGGTATGACCGTGAACACCTCTTATTGGGCTGAAAACTCCATTTCAAGTCCATTTGTGAACCGTAAACACTAAAGCCCAATACCACTTCAACCGTAAACACCCCCTATATATGTTTTCACCCCCCTGAATCAATTCATTTCCTCATTTCTCAACCGTGAACCACCCCAAAATCCTCTCAATCTTCATCCTTGAACAGCTCCATTTTCTCTCAATCTTCAAAGGTTTACACCCAGAATCTTCAAATCTTCAACCAATTCACCAAGAACATTCATAATATCTTCAAATCTTCATAAACTCCTCAAGAACACCAAGATCCATCCGTGAACACCATAGCCTCCAACCGTAAACCCCATTTTCCAACCAAAAACTCATTTCCAACATTTCCAATTAATTCTAATTTAATTGTAAGTCCTTATTACATAATTAATTTATTATCTAACTCATTATTTAAATTAACATATTATTAATTTAAATACGGCGTCGAATATAATTATTTTAGGATAATGTTATTCGCTTGTACGACAACCTGGGGATCGTCTCTACAACTCGCTAATTAAAGTTAACGTACATTCAAGGTGAGTTCATACCCCTACGTTTTTAACATTTTTAATATTTTTAGGGGGAATACAAGTGAAACACAAAGACTTTTGTGTTTATTCAAACATTTTTAAATAATTTTAAAACCTTTGCAATTGTTTCGAATCAAGCATTCACTATACTTTCTAAAAATATTATATATATATATATATATATATATATATATATATATATATATATATATATATATATATATATAACACTTTTGTAATATGTAGAGCATAAGGGTATTTACTTTCATACAATTAAATTGCAAATGCTTTCATTTCACTACGGAACATTACAATTAAACTATAATTGGTATAGTTGAGATTTTCTACACTATTTCGCTAATTACAAAACACGAAACAAGAACGTACGATCAAAACTATAATAGGTATAGTTTGGGAAACGCTACACTAATACATTGATACAAGTATACACTATTTAAAATAATTATTTAAGCATAATTATTTTTACACTACAAGGTACATTAATACAAGACAATACATACAGTTTCTAATACAAGAAAACACTACTACCCTATACTACACGTAAACTAGTTAATACAGGGTTGTGTGGCACTACTTCAGTTGTATCCACCAGGGTACGGAACTAAATCCTATATAGTATAACCAGAGTCTCCTGGATGGAGAGCGTGAGATTGGTGTATAGATCTATACAGGACTGATAATCCCACACCTGAGCTGCTTGCAACAGCTAGGTCGGCAGGCCTATGGTGACAAATGTCATAACTTTCAGACGCCTGAAGAATGTCTTAGAGGTCACTAGGTCATATCAAGCATGGTTATATGAAACTCACAACAGTATAACTAAAACATTCGTTTACGGGATTACACTACTTCATTGGTTTTATTTTAATAAATAAAACTACAGTTCACTACTTACACTATAGCTGGTAGTAACCAGGCATTTATACTAGGATTTTTATACAAACGCTATTGTAGTACACTACTTTCACTACAACTGGTGGTATCCAGGTATACATACCAAGGTTTTCATACGAATACAGATACAATACACAATTTTCTAATACTGAGTACACTAATACAGTATACATTTCAGGGAACATACATGACTACATTACATTTACTATAGAAAATATTGGATTTTCTGGAGAAACATACTAGTATTTTCAAAGTTCAAAGACAAGTTTTCCATCACTAAAACATGCTTATGAACTCACCAACTTAATTGTTGATACACTTTCAAAATCACTTGTATTCTCAGGGAACTGATAAGACAGGTATACCCGCAAGATTTTGAGAAGACGGAGCTTTCTAGAGTCGCGTCTTTTATACTTTGGATATACCTTTTGATGTCATACACACTATGTTATGAACAAATGTAAATACCATATTTTATCAATGTAATGGTTGTGTTTACTTTGATTACTATTATACAATTGTTGTGATATTGTACATGACGCCCTCCGCCCCCGAACGTTTCTGCCGTTCCGGTTTGGGGTGTGACAAACGATGTCACAAAATGCTCCATTGAAACTTTGTTATTAAAACAATTTCATGGTTACGAAGTCTCAAATTCAAGATACCTCCTTGAACACCTTCCTTGCATTAAGGTTTCTAACTCACATGTAGATTTCAACAACCAACTCCCACTATGGAAACATTTCCATATTCCTATATGACTATCAATTCTGAATAAGAATCATCTCCACTTAGAATTATGTCAATATGGTCCGTCCAAATACAATACTTCCAACAGTCCATAAGTAAACAATCTATTGGTAAACCTCAGACTGTTCTTGGCAGTTGTTTAACAACTTTAGTCACATCTTGTTCTAGTCCTTTTTCCCTCTTAATGCCCTATGCATTTGGAAAAATCTAAACAAATGAATATTATAGCATATGTAATCGATCCTATATACGAAGCATATAGGATTCGATACATAATGTCTTACATAAAGACCTGGTAGTCTCTTGATATAATATTTCCATATATCGAATTTCCTATGTTGAATCATTTCAACATGATATTCATCCAAGACTAAATCTAAACTTTTAGATTTGAAATGAAGTATAAGCGCTTTCTCCCATAAATCTTTCATTAGCGAGACAATTTCCAAACTTTGCAACTTGGAAATTTGTAAACATTGTTTCCTATAATTGGTATTGACAACTTGCAACACTTAACATAACAATTATGCTCCCACTAGCATAACAATTATACTCCCACTAGCTATGACATGTATCTAGAAATCAATTGGACTTCTAGAAATCAATACTATTGGCTTTCTTACTAAAGTTCAGATTTCTGATACGTGGTACTTCGACAAGTCTTCATCTAGACTTCTCAAGCTCATACACCTTCATTAGATAGAATATATGTGTGTTTAAATCCATTCAGAACTTACAACTATAAATCCTGAACATTCAAACTATTTCTTGCCATTTCTCACAATTCGAACTATGAAAAGGGATGTCGTAATCATATGCGAATTTCAGAACGCAGTTATCACAACTGCTACCCATAATGATATTAACCAGATTTAAAAATCTACTAGCAAAAGTGTTTCCTCATAATCATTTTCATGAATTAGAGTGAAACCTTTTGCCACTTAGATTTTATGGTGCATGCGTTCCTATCCATGCGAATTCATCATTTCCAACCTACAATCATAATACAAGTTTGAGGATAAAACTATAATAAATTTTAGCTTTCTTTTCATGGACTAAACTTTGCTTATTCTTAATTTATTGCCTTCTGGTAGCACAAGGGCCTACCAATGCTTCCATGTTGTTTAAGCAGCTCACTTCTATTGACCAATGTACTATCAATGACCAACGTGCTCTGCCTTTTGCAGTCAAATGAGAACCATATAACTCATAAGAATTGCCAACTCAACAGGAAGGTGCACAGAAACAAGAATATGTCAAATCAACACGATAGGTTATCAACCTCAGTTCGTGTGCTAGTGATAACTAAAATGTTTATTCTTGATTGACTCCTGAAACTCTTCGAAGACACCCACTGACTTCTTAACATATAAGTTTTTTTTTCAATTAAGGAACATTCCTCGACAAGAAAAAACAAATATTCAAAATTTAGTGTGGATTTCGACAAGAAAAACACTTCACTGAATTGGTCTTAGTTTATCCTTTGTTTTAAACCAAAACATCACAACTACCAATTCCACATGTGCTAGAGTAAGAAAACATTCTTACTTTACACTTCATGAGGTGTTATAAACCTACTTAGTTTGAAATAAGCTTCAAGATACGATTTGTAGTTACTAGAGTATGACTCTAAAACTTGATTGGAAACGAAGTATGACTCATATCTTGATTAAACCATTTCAACAATATCCTATTCCTCTTCTTAGTCAAACAATTTCACTAAGATGTTATTCGAGGATCATTTGTGCCATGGTTTCACAATTATTAAGATGATCATCAAACACAATACCAAAGTATTCTCCTTTCCTTTCATATTGGAGAAACCTTTATCTTTCTGCCTAATGGATTCTTCATATTCATTCTGCCACTCTTTGAAACTTTTCAAAGAATAAGAATTATACTTAATCTTATGAGCATAACCATATTTACTGACCATCAGTAAATCATGACGAATAGACTTATCGTCTTTTGTGGTGGATCTGACCTGTGCATATAAGTATGTACTAGATCTATTTGTCCTTCACTTTGACACACATAAAACATGTGATCAACGAATCAGTCTTAATCTTCCAATGATCAAGATTCTCATATATAACACAATTTGAATTGTATGACTCCAAGTTTCTATCAAACTGAAACTTGGGTGATGAGAATTCCTTTTCACTTGGTTAATTATGTCATTTCCACAAATGATATAACTAAGAATCAAATTCATAATTAACATTGTTAATATAAGAAATATAACCACTAATTTTCATAAATGTCATTGCAAGGATATATAAAGTAAATAATCAAAATTCACTTTTATTGATAACAAGCGCAAAATTTTGTCCTTACAATGCAAATATATGAAAACTATGTTTCTAGATATTTCCTAAGCAATCTATCATAACTCCTAAGCAGCAGCTCCAAAATCTAATTATTGAACTATCAAATTTTGATCGAGGTCGTTGTCTCAATCAAAAATAACCTCAAAAACCACTAGATAGCTAGGGTAAGTAAGGCTCGAATCCACGAGGAGTTTGTGGTTAAACCTTGTGTTAAAATAGTCAAATGGAAAAACTAATGCTTGCAATTGTCACGAAATTATTTGAACTAAAAGTTGATGAAAAAGCTAAAAACTTGGTAATGCAAGAACTACTAAAACAAACTACTATCAATGAGAAAAAAAAAGATACTTCCGGTTCAATTGTTCAGATGGTTGGACTTACACGTTTTTCTTCCCTTAAATTCCAATTTAATTACCTAGACATAATTAAGGTTGATTAACTTGCAACAAATAATTTTGAGCACACAATATGTTATTTCAACTAGTTGTCTTACTCCCTATGTCTAATTGGATTAGGAACAACTAGTGGTTTGGCGATAATGTGTCTTACGATTACCTATTACAATGTTGAGTATATAATACTACAAATTTGGAATAATGTATGTGGGTTCAACTGGTCATCTTAGTTCCTAAACTACTTCAATTCAGAATGACTAGTGAATTAACAATACACTATCTTAGTTGCAATATCACACAATAAGAAAACCCAACTCCAATTACTGTAAGTAAAAATCATAACTTTAAGAATGAAACAATAACTGAAATTGACTAGAATAAAAGTAATAATCAAAACGTGTTCATCCTAACATCCTACAACGTTCCCGGAAGTAACCTAGGTGGTTTAGCCTTCCATATGATTAACAAAACACACAACTTCAATATAAACAGTGGAATTAATGCTAAAATTCACAAACCAACTTGAAATCATAAAATAAATGAATTCTAATGATCAATCAACTATGGAACGATGAAACCTTAGGGATGAAATAATCAAATTTGGAGCTTGATTGAACTGATGTAGATTCGTCGGTTGAATAATCTTCAAATGTTGAATGATAATGAATTTTATGATTTCTCGTCTTGGATTTGGAAATTAATGATCAAAAACGTGTTTGGAGAAGCTTTGAATGTGTTTGGAACCCTTGAAAACTGTGGAAAATCGCAGGGAAGAAGTCTAAAGTCGATTAGGGTTTCATCTCCCTTAAATTGGTGCTAAAAACTATTTTCGGAGCTGTTTTCCGCGTCGGCGTCCTAGTAGGCGTCTTAGACGTCAGATAGGACATCTGGGCGTCCTTCAGGGCGTTTTACATGCCTTCTATCGTCCTTGATTTGCACTTGAAAATGGCCTAAAACGGGTAGGCGTCCTAGGAGACGTCTTAGACGCGTCCTAGGACGTCCTTCATCTTTTGTGCCTCTTTTGGTGATGAAAACGGTAGAATCAGCAAAAACGCAAAACATGAAAGTTGTAGGAAATTTTGTCTACTTTCCGAAAATTCTTCGTTCATGTCAATCGGAGCTCTAGATCTTGAGATATGATCAAAACATTGAAGATTGGTCAAATTTCTCAGCACCATTTTTCTTCATTCTTAGCAATTCGTCTCCCATGCTCGTTAGCTTCCTTTTGCTCGTTTTTCTTGCGGGTTCCGCCCACTTTAGCACTAAGTAGTTGCCTGCACATAATTTTCAACATTTTATCAAAGTAGTGCCATTCTTGGACAATTATACATCAATTCAACATATTTATGACAATTTAGTACATTCATAAAATAGACTTATCAGCGACCGAAATCCATCTCTCACGATTAGATTCAACTTACTCCTCTTAAGCTTCATTCTTTCTCTTAGATCCTGCAAAAACATCAAAATGTGACTATAACATCATGTAATAAGCATCTACGAATAAGAACTTAATAAGATAGAGCTAGATAGTGAATGTACATGAAGTAGAGTCATACAACTTGACTTTACCATCTTTGAGATCTTTCAGGTAGTTAGGGCAACTTCGCATCCAATGTCCCTTCAGTTGGAAATAGAAACATATGGACTCTTCAGGAATGACACATGGATCTATCTCAAAACTAGCCTTTCTCTTTACCATATGGTCAAACGGTTTGACCTTGGCCGATCCATTTCCATTGGGAAGAGAAACCTTTTCTGGACTATCAATGGTGACATTGTTAATGTCCATGGAAGCTTGGGAGGCAGATCCTTCAAACATTTTTTCTTGACTTGTGCTCTTAAGCATTTCTGCTTCAACAACAATCAACATGCACGTCAGATCGATTAAGGTCACGTCGTGGTCCCTCTCATAGAAGTCTTTGATGAACGGACTATATGAGTCAGGAAGCGAAACTAGAACCAAGTCAATGGCCAGATCCTTTAGGAAACTGACACCCAACATCTCCAATTTATCATTGTGCGATTTCATTTTCAAAACATGTGCACACATAAACTTTCCATCTTGATGTTTACATGCCAATAGGGCTTGAGTGACTTTGAACTGTTCAAGTTGAAGAAATCGTGGGTTGGGGAGAAGCATTGGAGGAGGTGGAGGAAAGGTTGGAGAAGCATGATTTCCAGTTCCACCATTGCTTGAAGAAGGGAACATTCTTTCACCTTGATCAATATGTGGAAGATCATCTTCAGATAGAGAAGGAAAAATATTTCCAGAAGGACGAGAAAGACCATTGTTGTCTGAACTTGACATCTATAAAGGGATAAAAGAAAATTCAAGTTAGTTGATTTTAATCCTTAATTATTAACCCAAAATTTTAAATTAAGGCTAGGATCTATATTTTCGATTCGCATTCTAAAGAGGGATGTCGTAATCAAATTCGAATCTATTTTAGGTAGGTAAATCATTTACCAATTTCAATCTTATGAAATTCCTAGATCTTTTAAGATTCATTGAACTATTCAATGACATTTTTAATCTCGTGTATGCTCTCACTTTGTGACTGGGATGCTGAGGATCACAAACGAGATGCGAATAACCATGCAAATTAGCTTGGTACTGTCGATGTCATTTATCATCTGAAATTAACATGTCAGTTAACCACACACACTCCGTTAATTCAATGATAATTTACGAGACACCCATTACTAGTAATATTAGTTTCATATTAGTGTGTCGGTTAACCACACACGCTCCACTAACGACCAATAAGGTGCAATGTGCAATTTCATGGGTTAGCATCAAATTCACATTTTTTCTGAAGTAACTAAGAATGAGATTTTAGAAAATGGTTTAGTTACTTTATCATTATACTTTTAATGAGGATTAGTTGTCCTATCGAACTCGTTCGACTAACGACCCTCCACCATACAAGAGAGCGGTGTGTAAGAATGGATACCCAATGGCGGTCATTTTACACGCCGCTTCCTTAAACTCCTCTTATAGTATTCAAGAAACATCCATGAACGAATTAGCTGATGAGCAAGAAGAAATCAGTTGGACCTGTTACTTCGAGGAGTTTCTATGGCAAAATGATGAAGAAACGATCATGAGTTGTGATGATGAAATCCTAAATTCTCGAGTGCCTCATGTTGCTTCTTCTTTGGCTATCAACAAGTTCCGAAATGATCATGATCAAGATAAGAAACTGAGTTTCAAGAAGAGGAAAATTGTAACATGCTATTTTGGAATTTAAATAAATAAGATTAAATAAAATAAATCAATAAATAAACCCCGGGATGAGGAGTATATTTCATATTATTTTATTGAGGCCCTAAATCCATAATAGTTTATTAGTGTCATCCTTGGGAGTAAAATGTTATAAATTTGGGAATTTATGGTTTAAATGGTATCATTTGGACTCGTGTCGAATAGATTTTTGGGAAGCAAGCGCTAAAGGAAATTTCAGATTCAGATTGTAAAGATTTCTGAGGGCATGGGATGTTTGGTAAGTTTTGGATTTAAGTTGAAGAATATTTGAGAAAGAGGGACTGAATATGAATAATTGGTGAAAGTGGTAATATGGGACGGGAGTTTAAGATCTTTCATTTCCCTCCCGTGTTATGGGAGAACCACCAAACCCTAACCCTAGAATATATCCTCCAGCCGCCAACCCCTTCAGCCGCCACCATCAGCCGAGATCGATCGCCACAGCCGCTGCCGGTGACGCCCGGAACAACCGAGCACCCTACTGAGATTCTCACTGCCGACAAAGCCGGAAGCCCGAAGCCAAACCTCGCACACTGTCGTCGCCGGTGACTGCGAAGATTGGCGAGTTCGTGGTCGCTGTTGCATCTCCTTCCCCCGATAATGTGCTCCTTTGCTTCTTCCACTATTTCCCTGAGTCCCATCGCCGTCTTTGCTCCGTACGACTTCCCCTCTCGTTGAGTCCCTCGGCTGCCATCTACCACCGCAAGGATGGCGACGTCGTGTGTGTCACTGCGTGTGTTTGGTGCATACTCAGCTTAAAGTGGCGATGAAGTGCATGTCCAATCGATTATGTATGTATAGATGGCCGGAAATCGCAAACAACCACCATGGTGATTGTCGCCATATACCCTCCTTCTGCTGCCACCAGCCACCGTGGGAGGTGGTTGTATGTGTGTGTGAAATTATGGAAACGCATGTATTGTTATGGGTGTGTCGTTGGTTGGATAATTCTCAGTTGAAAGTCGACGGAAAAACCACCACCACCGCCGTGAGGTGGTGGCTGCCGTCGCATGCCACAGTCGACCATCACCGCTCGAGGTGGCAGGGGGTGGTGCTCGACATAGTGAACCCTAATCGACCCAATAGCTTGTGATTGGGTTGGAAACCCTAATTAGGGTTTAGAAAACCCTAATTTTGGGAGATGTTAGTTTTGGTTTTCCGGGACCCGCGTTTGGACTGTTAGATTGGAAATTTGAATTATGCCCAACTACATTGTATGGATGGCCTAATGGAGTGATAGACTTAATGGATTAAGTCCTTAATGGGTTAAGTAAGAACAATTAAACCTAATTGTCATTTCATGTAAGAAACCCTAATTTTGGTTGGGCCTTGAGTTGGGCCTTTCTGTTGGGCTTTGGTGATTGGGCTATTGATGGGCCATCCAAGAACAAGTATATGGACTAGAATATTTGGATTGGGCTTTAGGATGATGTGACAGCCCGTAATTTCAAATCTTGTAAAAGTCAATCTTGGTCAACAAAAGTCAAACACATCAAATAAAGGTCAAACTTATTTCTTTATTTATCTTAATATGGTTAGATTAATGAGTTATAGGTGTATAGACCTTGTATTCAAAGGTGTTGTGTGTTTAAGGAGTAAAACATTTGGAACAGAGAACCGAGAACCTTGTCCGAACCGCAAACCCTCGCATGGGCGGTAAACCCTCGGACTGCAAATGGTTCGCAGCCGCAAATGGTTTGCAGCCGCAAACCCTCGGTTCACAGCCGAGAACCCTCGGTCTTATCCCTTCGGTGTGGTATCCAACGAATGTGTCCCATCAGTTTTGACCCTATATAGGGGCTAGATCATGAACTCCTCCTCACTTCTTCATTTCCAGCCGAAAACACATCCTTCCTCTCTCAAGAACACCAACCGAAAACACCTTTTCTCTCTCAACTATCATCCTTTAATCCTTTGAATCTTCTTAGGATCTTGCTTGGATCTTCAAGTGTTCTTCATTCATCAAGATCATTGGGCCGAAAACCCTTGAATATCCTTCTTTTCATCAAGAACACTCAGCCGAAAACCCTTGAATCTCCTTGGTTTCACCAAGAACACACACTTGAGTTTACAGCCGAAAACACTTGAATCTTCAAGTCTTCGTGAATCGTTTGCGGCCGTAAACACCGAAGCCCAGCCGTGAACTCCACGCAGTCACTCGATTTCGCTTCTAACACTTCTTTTGTAAGTAATTCTTACATCCTAGGTTGTTTCCTTAGCACCTTTGAGGTTATATTCACTAATTTCATGCCAGTATATCGCGTGAATTGCTATTTAGGACATGGTTTTGTCCCGGGAGCTAACTAGTGGAATCAAACATCCTATATCGAACATTCAATCGAATCACTCACATACGGTGAGTTCATACCCTACAATTTACCTTTTTAAATGCTTTTAAGGGGGGAATACAAGTAGGATACAATTTAATTGTGTTAATCATTTACATGTGAAAACAATCAAACAAAAGGATTTCTTATGCTTAATACTGTCAAAATCATTTTAAAACTCTTTTAAACTACTTTTAGATTTCTACTTATATCAAAATCGTATTCATTTATATATTTATGTATAAGTATGCTTTAATGGACTTAGGACTATTGCTAAATGTCGTAACTCATGTTCCTTGTTTGGTTGTGGGCTTAGGGTAGGATCACTAATTCGACTGTCGGCTAAATCATAGTTATACTTGCTAAATATATACATGAATATTAAACCCTATTTTCAAAGAACATACTTAACTCAGTTGCATATGTTGAGCAATTGAGTCTTTTCTCCAAATCATTTATAGTTCAAACAAACATACTAGTAAACTATAATAGGTATAGTTTAGAGGATCAATGCACACTATTTACTAGAACAGAGGAACATACATGAATCAATACATACATACTATTATTATTCATTACAAAGTATACTATTCATTTACAAGAACAAGAAAGAACTTACATACTATAACAATAACAAGATAACTAAAATGTGAGATACTATTTCAAGGCATAGCAATACTCTTGCTATGTCACGTTTTGTAACCAGTCTCCTGGAGGGAGAGCGTGAGTTTGTGTATAGATCTATACGGGATTGACCATCCCACACCTTGCTGCTAGCTACAATGGGACTTGCAGGTCTACGGGTGACAAATGTCATATCATTTTCGACGCCTGAAGAACATCGTGTTTTATACTAGTCAATCAAGCATGGTTATAACCTTAATCACATTTTAACCTTAATTAACCATTTTGGTTCAAGGTAGTTAATGCATCAGTAGTGTATTTTATACAATACTACTGTAAATCTTCATTTTCCATTTCATTCATACAGTGATATTCTCACATGAGAAATGCATACTATTTTTCTAAGTAAAGATAGTTTTACAAATATGGAAAACATACATTTTATACTATTTCAAGTACAAACATACATTTTACACTATTTTCAAGAGAACAAACATACAAACAGTCGAGTCTTGGGTAGAAGACTACTTTTCATTTAAAGCAGGAAATATAGGATTTTCGGGGATGTATACGATCATTTTTATTAGACAAATACAAACATTTTCATGAAACAAATGCAAACACTTGACATTAAGATACTTATGAACTCACCAACTTAAATGTTGATTATCTCTTTTAAAATAACTTGTATTCTCAGGGAATCGGTAGACAGGTACACTGGATCAGGTTTTGAGAAGATGGAGCATGTTCAGACTCGTCTTTTATTTTTGCTTTACATTTTTGGTGTCATACTACTATTCAAAGAACACACATGTATTAACTATTCTATTAATGCAATGGATGTTGTTGCTTGTTTTGCTATTGTGCATTGTTATGATACTGTACATGACGTTCTCCGCCCGCGAACGTTTCCGTCGTTCCGGTTTGGGGGTTTGACAGATTGGTATCAGAGCATTGTTTATAGTGAACTAAGTATATCAACCCATAAAAGATATACAACTATAAACACAACGGGATTAAAACACTCTGACCAAGAGTTATACTTTTTAAATATAAAATATTTTACTAAAGTATACATACATGCATACATACCAGAACAGTGTCATACTAGAACAAAACAAAAGTAGTGTGATTGTTGAACAACACAGGTAGGCTTGGGGATATATAATAAGGTCTGGGATTGATATAGCCTGATCAACTATATCTAGCCGAGAAGTGATTAACATATGCTTAGGAATGGTTGTGGTGTTGCAAATAGTCTAAAAACTTACCAACTATACTATCAAGAAACACTAGAACATAAACTTAAAATACTATAGGAGTATTTTGTTGTACTATAATTCTTATGTGAAAACTAAAACGACCCTTACTAGTAGGTCAATAGTTGCGGAGTGGATGCGCTAAGGTTATATGTGACTAAGATGTTATAGACTTAGAATCTGTGAGCTTCGCTTTACTTCCTGTTCCATGTTTGGTTGTGGTCTTAGAGTTGGATCACTTATTCGAAGGTCTATTCTATCTTGGTTATATATAGCTGGTATGCACTACGTGAGTATTGAAGTAACTGGTAAAGATCATCTTATAAATATCTTTAGTAATACATCTATTATATGTCTCTTACACCCCTATTCTCGCTTAGATAACATGGTTGTATTTCATCTGCCGGGAGACCCGTACTTTTTGATCAAGGGAACGGTGGATGGCTTGAAGCTGATCAAGAAGAAGATAACCCAGTAGTCCCAGAAGAGGAAGACCTCGAGGAGAGTTCTGAGGAAGAGAACGAAGAGGAGCTTCAGTAGGATTCCGACTCAGAACCAGAGGTTAATAATCCACCTCAAGTTGCCCAAAATCCTAACCCACGACAGGACTTTCAAGGCCTAACGCCTCTGTGGGCAGTAAAATTGGGAAGGTGGAGCCACGAACAGGGACAGCCACCTCCTTATAATGGAGACCGGAGCTTCTACAACTTGAGCGAGGGAGGCTCAGCTGACAGAATCCTCCCTATCTTGGTTTGTCGTGTTGCTCGCAATGCTGAACAAGGAAGAGCAACCATTGACCAAGTCATGGAAATTCATGCTAACTCAGGAGTCAACACTGTTCATCTCCGCCATTTGATCGATGCCCAGGAGTTAACAAGGACTCACACTGACGCACTACAGATGGAACTGAATGCCAGCCGATCCGAAGTTAGAGAACTTCGACAGAGCCAAGTTGCATTGGAAAGGTGTGTGTGGGAAACAGAACATCAATTAGCTGAATCCAGGGCAGAATCTAGTACTAACCAGAACAACACTCCTCGCGAGTAGAGCATACTCTACTCACTCTTTTGGATATAGATTAAGTCTACTTTTAGACTCTAGTATTATTCACCTGTTTATATTTAGACCTTAAACTTCTGTTTCGTTAGGTCTTTGGGCTGTCAAAGTTTTCTCTATATTGGTATGTTGTAGACCTATTACAAGGTCAAAATTTCCCGAACTCTATACATCGATAATACCAATGATATTGACATCCATCTAATTCTCTTGGAAAATCTCTATCCAAATTCTTTCATCTTTTTAGTGGTAGACCTCTATTGCAAACGCTTCATCAATTACATGTTGAACTATGGTGAATTAGTTCAAGGAACACTCTCATTTTACTCACTATTGAATACTTACAATTATCTTCATCTTTGTAAACTTATAGTTGAAAGATGCCTCCTCGTAAATCAAATAGGCGCAATCCGCCAATAACTCCAACTCAACCACCACCTCCACCTCAATTCGATCCTATGGTTTTTCAAGTTGCAGTGGTCGCGGCTGTAACGACAGTGATGATATATGGTCCATTAGCATGGCCTAGGCTACTCTAGAGCACAAGCATGGCCTGGCGCGCTCTTGCCAGCCCTGCCTGGCGTTCCCTTGCCAGCCTTGCCTGGCGCTCTCTTGCCAGCCATGCTGGGGACTCTCCTGTCGGCCCGGCCCGGCGCTCCCTCGCCTGGCGCTCCCCTTCCAGCCTTTCCTGGTGCGCACTCGCCAACCCCGTCCGGCGCCTCCGGGCGGCCTTGCCCAGCTCCTTGCTAGTTGGGCCTGAATTGGGTTGGCCCAAGGCCTGACCTAATTCCCCTTGACCTAATTGTCCACTATAAATAGAATAATGCCTCCTCCATGATGGGGGACTCTTCTCCAAGTGGTTCAGCCGTCACTAGACCTTCCCCATGGCTCAGCCGCCACACTATACTCCGGCCGGGTGGCTCAACCGCCACCCGCCGCCGTCAGCCACCATACACCACCACTAGCACCAAGATGGTTCTCTCCAGCTATGGAGAACAATCTCAGATCTATCAGATGATCTAACTTGATCGTCGGAGTCTGCTCCCGGGGCACAGTCCCTGGGCGGCTCTAACGACTTTGCTCTGTGATGTCCAGATCTCCGCCGCAGCAGAAGACCAGAAGAATCGCTGGAGGTCGATGTCACATCATTTGGCGCCATCCCGGATTCGAGCAAGTAGCAAAAGCCTCAATTTGTTTCAAGCTTGTTCTTCCTCACATCTGTTTAGATCTGATGGGTTTTCATCTCAGGTTTCCTCGGATCTGTTAATTTCTAGTATCATTTGTTCAGATCTGTTTATTTTTTGCCAAGATCTTTTCAAATTTGCTTCACCATCTTTTAGATCTGTAGATCCATCATGTTTTTTAGTCCAGATCTATGTATCTATATGATTTCCTTCACTCAAACACTCCCCAAGTTTGCAAAAATATTCTTAGAATCTTTTTTTGGTTCATATTCTGGGGGTTTCTTGAGTAGGATGAAGAGAAAAGAAATTTTTATGAGTTTTTCATTCAAATCTATTGATCTGCTTAGTTTTTCGTATAAATCTTTTGATCAGCCTATTTTTTCGCTCAGATCTCAAGATCTGTTGAGTTTTTTGTTCAGATCGTTAGATCCACTTTGTTTGTTGTTCAGATGTCTAAATATGTTTGGTTTTAGTTCATTTGAGCAACTCTCGAGTTTTAAAAGATTTTATTAGATCCATTTTTCAGTTTATATTTCGATGGATTGTTCAGTAAGTTGGGGAAAAAACGAGGTTTTTATGAGTTTTTCCCCATCTTTATTCGTATTTTCGAATTTTATTCAGCAAGTTTAAGAACAAACAATATTTTACAAGTTTTTACCTCTCTTGCTTGCTCATTATCAAGAAAATCGGTTTTTGATTCCTGATTTCTCATGTTCAACTTCATTCAAGTTGTTTATTTGGTGCTTCCTATGGAAGCTTAGAGATGGAAAGCAAAAGATTTTTAGATCTGTTGAGCAAGCTGAAGAGTAAAGAAGGTTTAATGAGAAGAACACTTGATTAGATTCGTTTTTGTTTAATATGGTGAGGTTTTTTCAGTAAGTTGAGAAGAAAAGAGGTTCCCTATGAGTTTTATCACCTCTTGTTCATACATTATCAATCTCTTCTTCAGTTATGCATTTTTAATAACAACCATTTGTACACACAGCCATATGGCTTGTACATTTTACAAAAAACTTTCAAAAAAAAATGAAGGGAAAAGAAGTTTTGATGGGTCCTAACCCACTTTCAGTCCATGTATCTTTCTGAAGATCTCATTTAGTTTATGGTCTTCAAATTCACTCAAGTTGTCTAAAAACTTGAAGTAAAAATAAATGAACTTTTTATCTTCTTAAACTTCCAGAAATCTTGTCTAAAAACTTGAAGTAAAAATAAATGAATTTTTTATCTTCTTAAACTTCCAGAAATCTCATCTGAGTATTTTCGTATGCTTTTCACCCACCATGTATTTATTTTTAACCCACTTCAAAGTTATCTCTGAATTAGTTACCATCTCAGTAAATGGGTTTAAGAAAAAAAGGGGTAGAAATGGAGTTATACAAGAAGATACGATCTGCAAAAAAAGATGTATACAAAAAATATATACATTACAAGAATGGTACTTAGTACCATTGTCTGCCGACCAAAAAAATAAATACAAACAAAAAAAAAACAAAGGAAAATGGGGGACGGATGCACAGTGCACCATAAAACAAAAATGCCTGGTGCTTATATCTCGTTCTAGATGACACAAAAAAAAGGCGGAGGTGTGCAGTATACAACACAGACTATGAGACAAGACAAGCATCTAGGTGGGTCATAGGATTCAAGATATAAGCTCTCAATAAGGTCAAAATCGTCAGGTGGGCCCGCACATCTGAAGAAGCAACAAGACAAAAGGAGTTGGCATTGGACCCCACCTGCCCCACTCCTCTGCGCAAGACTAGGTAAAATGGCCAAGGATGCTATTCGCACATCGATGACCCAATCCAAGACAGTGGTAGTCGCTCCGCCAGCAACCAGAGCCCGTAGCTTCCAGCAGCGACCACCGGTCCTTGTTTCTCGATTCATCGTTGGGGAAGCGGAACCATAGCTCCACCAAGACCAACGCCGATAGCTCCAACACTGAGAAACCACAGTTCTGGTCTCCGCCATCAACACATCACAAGCTCTAATCACAAACCCACCTGATCACCCACAACAGTTTCGGCGCCAGCAACTCCCGTCACCAGTCGATCCCATGGAGTCTATGGCTCCACAAAAACCAGAAGCAGCTCCTACAATGGCCAATTGAGGAAATCGAGACGTTATATAGAAACCAAGTTAGTTTCCAAAACAACAAGCTCGAAGGATTACGTGAAATTGAAGGCCGATGTGAAGATATCGTTCAAATTAGATAACCTGGACGAGGCTGAAGAATTGGACCCGAGTTGGGTTGACCCAAAGCTTACCTGCAACCAATCGCCATCGTTACCGCCACCTGACCCATAAGAACAAAACTCCGCTGAAGAAGCGTCGCCCTGACTTCGCCGCCAGTCGCCGAATGTTTCAACACGTGAACCAACAGACCCACACCGCCGTCGAACTCTTGTTTCGATCATTTCTGACCACTCCCCCTGACGAGGAGCTTACCACCCAATCGTCGCTGCTTTTCCCCTCTTGGCACCTCGTGGCAGCGAAAGAACGATGAGGATTGGAGACCTGGAGTATTCTCGATTCTAAACTGATAACATCACAAGTGGACCAAACCTAGTACCCTAAAATCTTTCAGCCCGTATATACATAAAAAAGGAAGGGATTACAATATGGGTTGTTTATTTGCTAAATGGGCTCCTGCAAATGGGTTATATTGTATATTTGGGCTAGGACATTCGATTTGGACACCTTATATATTAGTATCCGGGCTATATAAAACAATTAATATGGTCCAGTTTTTGCGAGAATAAATTGACCTATCAGTCATGGCCTATCTGTCAACGCTCAAGTGTAGTGATTTCGGCCAACAAGTCCGATTCTTGAAGATGTGCAGCTACTTGACCCACTCGACAAAAAAAAAAAAAAAGATGTCGACCTAATAGACTGCAATTTCGTTTTGGGCTCCTCTCAATTAGTCTATCTCATATTTTTGGGCTACCTCAACAATTAATTGGGTCATTTTTCTAAAATGTTTTATCAAGCGGCCGCCCGACACTCGTATGTTGCGATCTCGCAACAAAATTCAAATCGTAAGGAGGCGTTAACGGTCCAGACCACTCATCATTTTCAAAAAAAAAGAGGGGGAAGAGTAGTACGTTACTACTAGTCGTGAAGCATTTCGAAATTATCCTCAACAACCGCGCTGCCCTGCTATCAGCAGCCGTGTTGACCAACATCAAGCGGTCGTGCTGCTTAGCTCTCAGCAGTCGCGTTGCCTGGATCTCAATAGTCGCACAACTTGGCCCTCAGCAGTCATGTAGCCCGACCCTCACCAGCCATGCGACCCAGCTCAACAGCTATAAAGCCTAGTCATCAGCAGTTACGTTGTCTGACTCCCAACAGTCGTGCCAGTCGCGCTACCCAGATTTTGTTAGTACTTAGGTCGCTTCGCTTTTCTCAGTAGCTGTGTTGCCCAATTTCCCGCAACTATGCATCCATCGTTTCCATTCCTTGCCTCCGCTAAGAAAGGGGGGGTAGGGTTGGTACGACACTATGTAGAAGTGATTTTTATTCCCAAGGGGAAGAGTTAAAGTACATGCAGAACTGACACTATGCATGATGGTGCATCCCCGAGGTGACATTGGTATTCCAGATTGAAAGAGTAGCCTCGTAGTTCAACCTTCAGGAGTCTCGTTGCCCAGCTCTCAGTGATCATGTTGTTCATCTATCGCTAGCAGCTCGATGCTCAGTTCTCAGCGGCCCTGTGGACTAGCTCTTGATGGTAGTCTCGCTACGCACCACTCGACAGCAACTACATTATACAACTCTAAGTAGCATCGCCGCATAGTCCTCGGCAGATAGCCAAGACAACGAGGCATCAGTCATCACTACAACTAGTGATGCAGCAAAGCATCAGGCGCCATTACACTTCAACACAAACTGATCACCCGGGCCAGACACATAGATTGTAGGATGTTATGCCCAACCCTTCAAGGTTCAACACCCTCGCCTTGAGTCGCTTAGCTTCTCGGCTCGACTCTATTATAGCGGCAAGCTCCGCATGCGAGGTTCAGTACCCTCGCCTCGAGTCGCCTGGCTTCTCAGCCTGACTCCATTACAGCGGATCGTAAGTCGCACATCATAAATTCAGGTCATGCTTAGCACCACCTTTGGTGTCTCTTCACTTATAATCAACATGGTTTTCCCATGCTCGGATGATCAATAAGGTGTTTCCTACATTACATCTGGTTGTCTATTATCATAGAAAACAACCTCATTGTGTATTCTTATAACAACCTTGCATATGCACCATAGTCTGATACGGCTACCTACGCTACCCACATCAGACTGGGGGGAATCCAGCTAGGAATAGCTCGAGCAAGAAACACCTTCAGAATGGTTATCAATGCTCATGCAAAACAGATTGTGAAGATAATTATCGATGACATTCCTCCAAAACGATAGAAACGCCACGACATCCATGTCATACAACAGCCCCGCTCCGCAATAACATTATTTTCAGCTTTGCTCTACATGACCGCAACAACAATTGCGTTGCGTCACACCAACCATATCATGCTCCTCTCAATGAAGGAGTATCAAGTCAGCTCAAGCTGCATAAGCAATGTTTCGCTCATCACACAAACCCACGACTCTCGTGGGTGAGGTTCGGTCATTCTCTCTACTATTTAATGTATTGGTGCTTTGGCTAGTCCGATCCGATTGTCAGCAACCCAATCGCATCAGACTAGGGGGACTTGACAACACACAGTTTATATGACTAAGTCCAGTCTGATGTTATTGGCCGCGTACCAATAACATCAGACTGGGGAGACTTGGTGATATATGGTCCATTAGCATGGCCTAGACTACTCTAGAGCGCCAACCTGGCCTGGCGCGCTTCTGCCAGCTAATGGACCATTTGAAAATCATTTTCGACAAAAAACCCATTCAAGTAACAGATTCTCTAGGGAAACTTGTTTAATTTTTGGATCATTTGAAAATGAAGAAAGTGATGAACTTGAGGTTTTCTTTCGGTATTTTTTAACCACTCTGTACTCAAGCTGCAAGAAAATACAAATATTAGACACATTAGTTGGACAAAAGGAAAATACACAATGCATTGCAGCCTACTTTTGTTTCATTACACACATCGATATCGCCCTACTATCATTTCACAAAAAACACAGGCTATTATAGATTGGTTGATCTATCTATCTTTAAAGAAAAAAGTCAGTAGACAAAATAACAATCTACTTTTAGTTGTTCGTTTATTATAACATCCCCCTTTGGTTTTTTTTTCTTATTATGGCAATGTGCTTCAAAAACTTTACCCAATATTAGCAATTTCATTCAAACAAAAAAATATGTGAGTAGATTTTTTCAAAGTACAATGCCATAGTAAGAAAAACAAAAATTGTTGTACTACACTGTTGTAATAAAATAAACAAAAAAATATTAAACTTTCCTCTATCTGTCCTTCAAAAGCTTTGCTGAATACTACCATAGTGTAAAACATAAATGAAGAAAAACGAAATATAAAACCTGCTGTTCCATTTTATCATATACACGATTAAAAGATAACTTGAAAATGAAAAAGAGATACGTAAAGATCTAAATGTGTTAAGTTTACCATAAAATCCTTTTTTCTTCCTTTAACAGACTTGCACTCTAAATAGGTAGATAAATAATAACCCATGTTACCAACTAATCTAGATAAAACTTTCATCTACCCATTTTTATTTAACCAAATAATGAAAACGTTCCCAGTTCTTAAAATAACTTACATTTAGCACCAAAGACTTGCCTTTTCGATAGTAGTGCATAATCTTCAAGTCAACAAAACCACTATTTAGTTTACCTGCAACATTTAACTATCAAAAACTTATATATAGATTTTTATATTCTTAATCTTTATAATAAAGATATCAGATATCATACACAATCATTGTTTTTTTTGTGTAAATCCACTTACCCATCCACCTGAAACATAAAACGATTCATATTATAAACAAAACCAAGACCAAATCAACTTTATTTACAAGGGAAAATTCGTAATTTACTAAAACTTCAATGGCAAAGACATTAGCAAGCATCCACAAGTTCAAAGATTGGTCCAACAAGATTGATACCATGGTAGTAGTTTCTAGGGTTTTAGAGAGATGTTAAAGAGTGTTTGGGGTCGTTCTAATGATGATACTGTGAGCATATTGCATAAACATCAATCTCAGTTAACATGAAAACTTAACAACAAATAGGAAGCAACAAATTGTATCGGGCCATGTAAGAAAATGATAGAAAAATGATTAAGGCGGATTTTCAGTGTAGAATAACTCCATATCATATGCTTACTTAGATAGCGACCATAATCGAGAATGTGAAGAATAGCCAGTTGAAAATAAAACATAAAATTGATTTGATCTAACAAAACTAAAAGATAATACTAACCTGATAGGCTTCAAATAGTAATAAATTTCAAACCCCTGCAAAAATAAAATATAAACATACCAAATGAGAAGGAGGGCGAGGGATGAAGAAAGAGACATAAGTATTAGATGAAGTGCAAAAATCGGACATCTTACCAGGTAAGAAGTTGTTAATTGCAGTGGGGTAGTGGGTGTTCTCGAAAGTAGATATAACAAGGCTTTCTTCACCACAACCTTCTTGCTTGCAACTCCATGTTTGAAATCCTGAGAATCAATAGAATATTTTGGCTGCAATTCTAATAAGTTTGGGCAGTAATAAGCATAATAAAGTATTAAAAATTATCATTACATATGAAACAAAAAGAAATCAAATGTGTCAGAACTCGAAAAACCTAAGAAAAAATAAAAATGGTGGTCGAATCCAGGTTACTTATGAAAGAGATCCTAATTTCTAAGTTTTGTTTACCTGGCGGTCAAATCCAGGTTTGTTATTATCATCTTGATCTGTTCCTGAGTTCAATTTCACAAGAAAAAAAAAGAAATTGATGAAAATGAAAAAAAAAAGTAAAAGAATTTTGTGTTCATAAGTTTCCTTAAAGAATGAAAGTGAAAAGAAATAGAATAATACAGAAATAAAACTTTTTCACCTAACTTTTCTTTCAAGTTCTTTCGAATGCCGTAACACAAAATTCTATTTTCTTTTCTCTCATCTTCTGTTTTTTGTTAAAACTAAGGAACTAGCATAGGTAACAACGACAAAAATAAGAAACTTAACAAACTTTGACCATAAACAAACAAAAATTCATCATAATAATAACAACCACAAAATTTGACTAACTTAAAAACTTTAATGTCAAAAAAACTTATTTTTTATACAAAATGAATTTTTTTTTACCGAAAACCATTCTTTTTTTTTTAGCACAGCACGAACTAAAGACATTATGATCTTGAAGGAAAAACCTATTTTTTAGTAATTTTGAACTGTAATGTTCGATTACCCTTTAGACCTTTACATTTTAACCCTCTCATTTACTGACATGAGAAACGATGAAACCCACTACAAGGTTTAATTCCAAAAAAATCATATCACAAATAATGGTCAATTAATAAAAAAACAACAGCTTTTATCGTAAATAACCTTTTAAACATTGATCTTAGAAGTAAAAAATCTTGGCAAATGTAAAACGTTTGACTTGGTTAAAATAATAAACACATCGAAAAGATAAAGAAAAAATAGTAGGCCGAGTTTGACGATGGATGTGTTTTCTATGGCTCCAGAATCCAGAGTAGACAGCTACACGCAACACAATGCTCCGAGCTATTACTCTCAGACAATTAATCGCTCACGCTCCTCGTTCAATCTCCTCTTGTAGACATGTAAGCCTTGATTTTGTTTTCCAAATTGATTGCTTTTTAATGATTAATTGTTTATTTATTTGGTTGTTGATTTTAACTTGCGTTTTCATTGCTGTTGTGAATCTCATCTAATTCGATATCTTTGATTTATACTGTTAATTAATGTTAGCAAACTACTCAAATCACTTGATCGTTGATTCATATGATTAGCTTTTGACAAATTCGCGATAGTTATAGGTGTTAATTTTTCTGCCCTAGCATGCTAATGGTTGATTAATGGAGTGTTTGGATGTGCTGCAAAAGCAAATCCGCATCTAATTCTGCTGATTTTTTGGGGCAAAGATAACTTTGAATTGCAATCTAAGGGTAAACTAAAATCTATCATACTATCCCAAGCCTTATGCTGTAGCTGATTACTGATTAAAT
Organism: Lactuca virosa; assembly: GCF_052849685.1. Taxonomy (NCBI): domain Eukaryota; kingdom Viridiplantae; phylum Streptophyta; class Magnoliopsida; order Asterales; family Asteraceae; genus Lactuca; species Lactuca virosa. Next base: position 147,851,650 of record NC_136432.1, on the reverse strand, counting down.
CGCAATATAATTACTTTGGAAGTGCACATCCAGAAACACTTTGCAATCTAGTTTTTAGAAGTCGAGTAGTTTAATTGCCAATTTAACATCCAATCTCTTATTCAAGAAAGCAAAAGACTAATTTATGGTAGGTATCAGACTAATTCAAGCCCTGTTCTCTTGGTAAAAAAAAAGATGGGTCGTAGAGGTATTGTGTGGACTACCGTAGTCTCAACAAGGTAACGGTCAAGAACAAGTTCCCGATACCCATCATAGAAGAGTTATTAGACGAATTGCAAGGGTCGAGGGTATTCTCAAAGCTAGACCTAAAATCTGGTTATCACCAAATTAAAATGAAAAAAGAAGATATTCAAAAAACAACCTTCCGATCCCACGAAGGCCATTACGAATTCATCGTAATGCCTTTCGGCCTCACTAACGCCCCCGCTACCTTTCAATCAGTGATGAATGAAGTGTTTAAGCCCTATCTGCGCAAGTTCATCTTAGTATTCTTTGACGACATCTTGATATATAGTCAAGATGAGAATCAACACAGGTCTCACTTGGAAATCGTACCGAAAACACTAAGCACCCACAAATTCTTTGCAAACCCGAGCAAGTGTGAAGTGGGAAAGCTGCAGATAGCATATCTAGCATATCTGGGACATGTTATTTCAGATCATGGGGTAGCAGTGGATAACGAAAAGATCAAGGCGGTGGAGGCGTGACCGACTCCTTCCACCTTGAAGGAACTCCGGGGGTTCTTAGGCCCAGTGGGATATTACAGAAAATTCATCATGGGTTACGCTAGTATTGCAGCACCCTTGACAGATCAGTTGCAGAAAGATGGTTTTGGATAGAATGCAACTGCCAATGAAGCCTTTCAGACCTTAAAATCAGCCCTTATCCACACACCCATCTTGGCATTCCAAACTTTGACAAGTTGTTCATAGTGGAAACTGATGCTGGAGGAGCAGTATTGATCCAAGACGGACATCCAATAGCTTACTACAGCCAAGTACTGGGAGCAAGGAATAGGCTCAATTCCGTCTACGAGAAGGAGTTAATGGCCATAGTATTGGCTGTAAGAAAGTGGAGGCATTATCTTCTGGGAAGACGTTTCATCATTAGAACTGATCAACGAAGTCTAAAATTCTTGATCCGGTGCTCCCATTGGAACCACAATAGGGCGTCGACCTCAAGAGCCACAACCGCCGCCTCCATCTTGTCACCTTCCGATAACTTGTGGAAGTTGAAGTAGCGCTCTGTTCTCAGTATCCACCCGTCGGGGTTCTCCCCATCAAAGAGAGGCATGTCCAACTTCCTATACCTCCGGTTGGTTCCACCATTTGGTTCTTCTCCTCCCCCGTGACTGTTTCTGGAACCTCCGGTGTCATTACGAGAGCCACCGCTGTAATCCCTAAGTGTCTCCACTAGGGACACAACGGATGTAACGTTGGGTTCCTCCTCCGCTGTTTTCTTCTCCTTGGCTCATGTCGAACGATTCTTGGATATGGCGTTCAACACTTCTTCAAACCTGTGATCTATCTTTAACTGGATGGAAGCTATGGAGTCCGCCTGGTGCTGGATCTGGTTGCCTTGAGTTTCCAATCGATCATACAAGATCCCTAGTTCCGTCTCCAACGATACCACCCCCTTGAGTTGAGCTCCTCCAGTCTCCTTTCCTCCTCCTTTTTCTCCAGCCATGATCCAGATTATGCTCTGATACCAATTTGTTATAGTAGCTATTCGAGATGCTGCAAATCTCCAAGGAATAGAAACTTCTATGAATAATAATATGCTCCTGAGCTAAGGTTGTATCCTCTGTTAAATAGACATGAATGACAGCTGGTACTCCACATTCCCATTTTGCCCCTGCTCTTCCACTACTTCTGCAGGACTGCTGGGATTGGTAGTGGTCCTTCCTTCATTTGGAATCTTTTTCTGCTTCTTCCTGTTGTACGTAAACTTAAGTGGTGGGTGCACAACATTATTATTGGTAATTAGTGACCTATGTCCTATGTAGTTAAATATAATATTTTCTGGTCAATATTCTATAACTATTTCCATTTTCATAGATGTTCTTGTTGGTCTATAAAACTACTTAAATACTTCATTTATATAGGTATACATGGTCTCTAATCTGTTCTGAAAACTTTGTAACAGCTTGGAACGTTAATTATAGCAGAACATGAAGGTGGTTCACTGAGTGGCACTTCCCTGAGTTCAATAGAGGCTGCTAGCAAGTTGTTATGTAAAGACGACAACTCTTTATCTTTGCTATTGGCCGGGACAGGTCCATCCTTACAAGAGGCTGCTACAAATGCTGCTTCATGCCATCCTTGTATTTCTCAGGTACTCAAATATTATTTATTAAATTCCTTGTCTTATTGATGTAATTGCCTTAATGTTTTTAGGTGCTTGTGGCCGATTCTGATAAATTCAAACACACTCTAGCAGAACCATGGGCCAAATTAATCCATTTGGTGCAGCAAAAACATGAGTACTCGCATATAGTTACGGCTTCAAGTTCTTTTGGGAAAAATATATTACCTCGGGCAGCTGCCCTTCTTGATGTCTCACCGATCACCGATGTTATTGAAATATCAGAGCCTCGAACATTTGTCAGGTGCTTTTCTTTTCTACAGTATTCTCTTTCCTTATTCATATTATTTTTATTTATTTTTTCTTTTCATATATATGATAGGCCGATATATGCTGGCAATGCTCTATGTACTATCCGCTACACTGGATCAAATCCCTGCATGTTGACCATCAGATCGACCTCGTTTCCAGCTTCTGCTTCACCTGATTCTAAAACCAATGCTGCACCAATACACCAGGTTGATCTTTCAAGTTTTGGTGAAGGTTTGTTGTTTAACTTTAATCCAAGTAATATATATATATATATATATATATATATATATATATATATATATATATATATATTTTCATTTTATTTTGCAAAGAATATAATTGATATTATTTTGATAGAGGGGAGTTGTAGATTTGTGAAGCAAAGCAGCCAGGAATCGGAACGGCCGGATCTTGGAAGCGCACGTGTTGTGATCACAGGGGGGCGAGCACTTAAAAGTGCTGAAAATTTTAAAATAGTTGAAAAACTTGCTGAAAAACTTGGTGCAGCAGGTATGTTAATGTTATATGTTATCTCTTGTGTTGTAGTTTCTGGTGTCATCTCTTGTGTTGTGTTGGTTGAATAGTTGGTGCTACTCGTGCTGCTGTTGATGCGGGATATGTTCCCAATGAGCTCCAGGTAAAAAAGTCACATGTCATTAATCTGGATGAATGATGTTAAGTAGTTTATATGGGATGTTTATTATGTTGTATAGGTTGGACAAACGGGGAAGATTGTTGCTCCACAACTTTATATGGCTTTTGGTGTGTCTGGAGCCATCCAACACATTGCTGGAATGAGAGATTCCAAAGTCATTGTTGCAGTAAACAAAGATGCTGATGCCCCGATATTTCAGGTCACCCCTCAACTCAACCTTTTTTTTTTTTTTTTTTTTTTTTCTGGAGAAGTGAACTAATCCCGGTGTCATCAAGTTGCCAACAAACTGATTTCATTAGCAACTTAAAAAAAATGGATCATTTTTCAATTTTACACATTGGAGCCATGTTTTCAAATTGCCAATAAATCGGTTTGTTGGCAACTTGAAGACACCGGGATTTTTTATTTTCCCGGTGTACAAAAAAAATATATATTATATATGTTTTACTATTTTTTTTAATTGTTTTTGTTATTATATTGTAAATTTGTAATACTGATAATTTATTTTTCAAGTGCAGGTTGCTGATTACGGACTTGTAGGTGATCTTTTTGACATAATACCCGAGTTGATCGAGAAGCTCCCGGAGAAAAAATAACTTACCAAAAAATTATTTTTATTTGTTCTTTTGTCCTAACATTAAGAAGATATTGTGATTCATCTCTGTATTTTTAACATCCTTTTCAAAAAAATAAAATAAAATTCAACCTCGTTATCCTCACCGTTGTAGTCGTGTACTCCTTTGGTTGTTTTAGTGGAATGTGTTCGATTTAATGTGCACATTCATGATTCATGTAAGTTATAAGTTAATGTGAATAACTCAATAAAGAGTATTGAACCCAAGCCACAGATTGGGAGTTGGGACCAAAAGGACATTGATGAATTTAATTTAATGATTAGTAAAATGAATTTGGATATGGTAAAAGTCTAAAAGATGGGAATCGGATGCCTGTTTCGTTTCGTATATTAAATTTTGGGTGTGTCGTGTGTCATATATCTTACTACTTTATAACGTATATATAATGATGGACCCATAAATTTTAAAACCAAAATCTTAAAAACAAGGAGAAGCATTTTTGACCCTTAGATATTACTTGGATGGTATGGATTATTTTAGTGATCCATGTCAATATGTTTGGACCAATAAGAATGAATTCTATTAACTCAAACCTAAGAATTTATCTTATATATACTTATGCATACATTGTTCCACTTAAACCCTAATAATAACTAGTGTTATACCCGTCTGGTGGCCGGGTTGATCAATGTAATTTTTTTATAGCATCGAACTTTCATTTGTTCCCATTATAACAATGTACTATGACAAATCTGCCGAATTATAATTATATCATTCATATAAACTTGTTCATTTTTTTTATTAACAATGCATTGGGAGCAAGTACAATAACGTCCTACTTTTAAGTACATTGCTATTTTTCATAGAATTTTTGAACTGAAGTATAGTAATTGCAAAAAATATTTTCCAAATTTAAGAAACATAATATATAAACTATACATAATTTGATAGAATAGACAACAATATTACCATTGTTGATACTTTTGATGATATAAATTCAATATGTGGTACCCATAACATGAGGTTCTCATGGGGTTAGAACGACTATTTGCATGAAGGTAAAAGAAAAAAAAAAGATTAAATTGCAAAACAATTGTCGTACTTTACTATTTAAATAATCGGTAAAATAATGCAAGTGCATTGCTATTATTGGATTAAAAAATTTACATTGTTGCTAATGTTTAAAAAGATAAGTACGGTGCTATTATTTGTTTACGAAAAAAGTACATTGCCATTATTGGTTATAAAAATATAAGTAATTATTTTTTACATGGTGTCAAATAAACAATAGTTACTATGACAAATCTACCCGATTTATATAAAACCATCAATCTTTGCAAAAAAATAATAATAGAACCACGAAAAGGTAAGTAAATAAAACTCCAATTATATTAGATCCATAGTATTATGAATCAGAGAGGACATTAAAGGGCATCGAGAACACAAACCAAGATTTACAGGACCCATTAAGAAAAAAAATCATGACAATTCTACATTAATTATCCCTTATGGCTATGAAGCCAAATATCACTTTTACTTGTAGTGATTATGGCTTATGCTTCACTCTAAATTTAGTATGGAAGCCAAAATAGGGTATCTCTCTTTCATATTTCATATTTCACATCACATGACTCCTCGTTCTGTGCCACCTGTTGAATAAATTAATATAAGTGAGCAAAAAATCTGTCCAAAAATCCAAGTTCTTTTTATTAATGTGACAAAGGGTGATTGGAATATCAAATATGAGCTACAATAAATAAATATATTATTTTACTAATTGTGTTTGGCTGTGTTCCATTAGCCTTGATCAATTTCAGGATGATTGCATCATTTTTGGAAGAATATTTTTTAAGGATAAAGGTTAATTTACCTAACTACCCCTAGGAGACAACACTTGAAAGATAACAAAAATATGAAGAACTTAATGCAACTTACTTGGGATGAGACTCTTTCTACATGGATTGATCCAGAATTACCAAAACAGCACGTCACTCATTGGGCTTCACCTTTCTCTTGACTAAACTTCTGTGAAAAAAAAGAACATAGATTCAACAAAACAAAAAATTACACAATTAACCACAGAAAATATAAAAACATAAATAAACTTGTATTAAAACTCATGGTACCTTTTCTTATATGATGCTTTCGTTTCTTTGATGATCCTTCATTTTCAGGAGGCAAGAGGCAATGAACCACGACCCCATGTAAATATTACGTATTTCCTCAACTATTTCAAACATTAAGCAACCAAAAACACATTTGGCATAAGGAAATCAATGAACTTAAAGTAGACATGAGTTGAATTCTTTATAAAAAAAAATAGAACCCAACGTTCTTGTGCTTTCCTTTAATTTCTAATCCTTCTCATTATGCTATCTTCATGACCTAACTTCTTGAATTGGTATTCAAACTACACAGGAATTAACTTAGAAAAACTAAAATATCGTTAAAATAACACAATACAAGCCATCATTTTAGAACATACTAACTCGCATTACAAAATTTTCTGATTAGACTACCATTTAGAATCTGTTAATTCGACCAAGAACTCCAAACATAGGAACTGTTCATGTGCAAAAGAGCAATTTACATACCTGCAAGAGGTGCAAAACAACAACTTACATACTTTTGATCAGTAAAACAAAGGGTGGGATTACCAAATGTTATACCAGGACAAATAAGAGTAGGCATCTGGAAAAAAAAAGAGCAAACTTAAAAACTTACTGGAATTAATAAGCAAAAGCTTGTTGAACATTTTAAAAATGATAAATGATAGAAGATGGAATGCAGTACCTGATATGTATGGCCTTTTCCAACTCTAGTTGGCATAAGAACAAAATCATCCTTCCCACTCATTGTTGCATTAATCACCTCTCTTTGGTTGCATCGAAATGAGTGATTCCCAAACACCTTTTTGTTATTAGCCTGAGAAAAGAAACAATGAAAAATGAAATTCTAACCCGGATTCAGTTGTATTTAAAATATCAATCGAAAGAGGTACCTGGAATAAGAAACATAACCGATTAAAATGTATGTATTTTTATGAAGATCAGATTAGAAAGCTTATGTGCTATGGTTTGACAGAAATCAACACGAAGTTAAATTCCAACCACCAGAACTAATCACATTCCCTTCAGGTACTATATGAACTAAAATTGGTACAAAAAAACATGGAATGGATTATAACTATTACCTCTCATCTTCTACTTCAGATTCACGATCAACATAATTGAATTCCTGTAGATATAGAATAATCATAAATTAAATGAGAGAGAAATTAAAAAAACAGAGATAGGTTTCAAGAATCAAACCAAAAAAAAACTATTAGAGAGAGTGGTAGAGATTAGAATCAATATAGAAGGAAATCATCTGAATCGATAGCCAAAACATGAGAAACGATTTAAGAAATCCAACAGAATCTAGGTCAAGAATGTTAGTAGAGAGAGCATCAACGAAAACATTAGCAAATAGAAGTGATTTTTACCTTTAATCTGTCTCAGTTCAAGGAATGACCAATCAAAAGGTGGTGTTGTGCTTGGTAATTGATTTGCTTGGTCAAGTGACGCTCCATCGTGATTTGAAGAAGGTTTCCCCAAATCCAGAAAATTTGAATAGAGAAATTAGAATGAAATTGAAGTGCGAACCTGAACAAAGTTGATGAACAATCTGTAGTGACGAAAATGACGATTACGCACGACGGATTGCAGTGGTTGTCGGCGGAGAAGTTACTGGAGAGGGGGAAAGAGAAGCTCTTTGGACTTGGGCGGTTTTCCAATGGATATGGAGGCGTGCTGCAGTTGAAAAACTTGGGCTACGGTTCATGAATTGGGGATGATGGGTTGTAGATGAAGATCTGAAGCGAGAGAAGGAGACGAAATAGAGGAGCTTCGAATTATGAATGTGTGAAAGAAAGAGGTTCTCAGGAACATTGGAGATGAAGTGGAGTCTTTCTTATACTTCAATCAAAGAAACCTCCATACGCAATCGTGAAGGCAAGAGAGAAATAAGGGGAGATCGTGGGAGGAATTACAGAGCAGCGGAACGTGGGAGGTGGGGAGAAGAAGGAGGAGGGTCATCGAAACCGATTGATGAACCGCAAAAAACCGCCAAAATCGAGTTTATGCGGACGAGATTGAAAGAACGTCGAGTTTAGACCGCCTGTGATTTTGAGGACGACGGTTAGACTCACCGTCGTCAATAGTATTAATAATTTGAAAGACTCTCTCCCCTGTCAACTCTCTTCATTCTAAATTGTCGGCTCCTCCCCCAAACTCTAATTTATAACTGCCGTCTCCAACCTTCACCACCACCCATATGACTTGTGTACCGCCCCAACGACCACCTTACCATCATTACCTTACACCACAACAGCCTCACATCCGTCCATCGTCTGCAACGTTCCTCTTTTTCTCTCTCCAGTCTCAACTCTAACTCTGAAAAGATGGTAAGAGGAGATGGTCAGTCACTATCCTCCTCAATCCATCAACCCCTGTTAGTGTTCGTCAACACTATCTGAAGTTCAAATATATGTATACATGTTTTCTTGCATTATGTTGATGTTTTCATGAGATATATTTTTTTTCCTTTGTGTATATTTTTTATATTTCCAATGTAACTGGTTATGATGCAAATCTGAAGTTCAGATCTAAAAGTGTATGTTTATAATTTTGACTTGAAGTGTAAAAAATTGTTAAAGGCTGTGATGGATCAAGAAAGCCTGATTTTGTTTGTTTGGTTATGAAATTAAGCTTTTGACTTTAGTATGCTTCTGACTCTTTGAATGTACCTAGACAAATTTCTCTATGATATTTGTTCATAATATATATATATATATATATATATATATATATATATATATATATATATATATATATATATATTATAATGTAATTACTTGTGATTTATATTATGATTATATAGTATGCTAATCTTGTGTGATTTCATATTTTATAATGTAAGTTCGTGTGTGATTTCAACTTAAGATAAAGAAACAGAAGAAGATAGATGATTGTTAGTTTATATAAAATTTGATCTTTATGTTTGATTCGAATTTGTACTTTATTGATAAAAAGTAAAGAAAAAAAATGAGAACTGAAAGGTCAAATTAACATTTAACATGGGGAAAAGAGAAAGCTTACTGATGAGAACTGAAAGATCGAATTTTTATTTTTTGAGGGTTCGATTTTTTTTATGTACCTTACTGATTTTGCATTTTTATAATCTTTGATTTATTGTAAAAGAGAAAGCTATGATCTTATTTTCTTGAAGAAAGGCTTGAAATAAAGGATTTGAGCTCAGATATGCACATCACATCACATGCTTAGGTCACAGTTAGCCACGAAAAGAGTTGTTACTAGGCTATGAAGAGGTCCGAAGTTTCATTTTTTATGATTCATGTTTCATGCTTTGATATGCAGTGGAAAGAAACAATTGTAAATTTGATGATTTTAAGAGTGAAAGTTAACGAAATTGTTGAACAACTGTTCCTTTGTTTGGGACCTTGATTTGCTTATGTTAAATATAAATTCTCACTTTGGAGAGCTTCTTAAGCTGTTAAGAGGCTGTTGTAAGTTTGGAACACATTCATTTAGTTATCAAACTTTGTTCATTGCTTTGTAATTTTTGGACTGGAGTTAGAATTAACTAGCCTTTTTAATTTAGCAGCATCAGAAAAAAAATTTAAAACTGTATTTATTTATGAGTTGAAATGGTAACCACATTTCCAGTTTATAAATATACACCATACAACTTTGGTTTCGTAGAAGTGTGTATTTTACCTCAAAAGTCAAAATAACTTGTTGTCAATTTTTTTTAGGGAAAAAATGTTGCCAAATATTGGTGTAAAATAGAACTTATAGACAAATGAAACCTAACTGGAAGCCTCTCTCAATCGGTGATCAAAACTGGACGATTTTGCCCCTGATGTTTTGGTTGCCTGAAACTATACTTCTGCTCAGTCTCTACCAATCAGAGACTAATTTGGACTTTTTCCTTTAATATTGGTGTTGCCTATAGTCTATTCGGGTGATCTCAGCCACTCTGCTTTTATTTTATTTTTAACTGCTTTGTCTTTTTTCCTAATCTCTTAGTCTAAAGGCTGTATAAGAGGATGAAAAAAAGCCTTGTGTATTTTGCAGATGAAAATGTTACAACAAATAACAATTCTTTTAAACATTTTGAAATCACATCCGGACTATCATAAGAGACAAAGAGATTTGTTAAACATTTTACTCTTTTTTTCACCTATTATGTTCATTTCCGTTTATGTTTATTTAATTATGTGCAGTCTTCGAGAGGAGAATTTATACATGAATTCACTACTAGACCCAAAATAAAACCCAAAAGGAACATCTTTGATTTACATGTCGTTGGTGGGGGAGTCATGTGAGAGGGTAAAATAGTCAATTTTGTTTTTTCTTAGTTATAGGTCTCGACAAAGAAGAGCTTTTATTTTTGGATCCAATGTTTGTTTATGATACTTAAACATTACAATGAAAGAAAAGTTGCCATTTGTTAGTTGTAATTACTCTCAATCTTATTGTATATTCATATTTTCGATGGTGCGTATTCTGACTTGAATTATGCTCGGTGTATATTTTTTATTTGTATTTTATTTGAGTTTAATATAGTTATCAAAGATATTCATGTGTTAACTGTTACAGGAAAATGACTGGGAGATTTGCCTAGGAAGTTTTAAGGATTGACCTTTGTGTAAATTTGCTAAAAGTCCAAGTAATATTAGGCGAGAAAATAATTTTAAGAAAAACGAATTTAAGAAAGAGTGGATATTTTGGGAGTTTTTTTTTGTTTGGTTAGAAATTATACTTATATATCTTCCTGTAATTTTCAAAAACCAAAATGATGTGGCTAATTTTATTACATGGTGAATGTGTAATAGCCCTTTGGATTAATGGCACAAATGATGTGTTTTATAATGTAATGCCACGTTTTTTTAAACTTATAATGAAATGACTGAGTTAATGATAGACTTATGATTTGGAAAATCGTCACGAGGATAATTGGGTCAAGATCCCGGATAAGTGCTTCGTTGTCACTAGCAAGCCTCAATGTGATTCCAGTTACACTCATCAACAAGATAGTTAGAGTCGTCCCAGAAGAAGAGTCATTGGAGCAGCCGCCGACGATCAAGTTAGTATCGATATGAAAGTGCCTAGAATTTAAAACCTATCTATTTATAATTAATATAATTAGAAATAAAGTTATGATTTGGTTCGATTAATGATACGTTGATCTCATATAATATTCGAAAGTGAATCATATATATTATGTTAACAAAAATTAAAAACCGCTCCACTTATCTAAGAAATGTTAATTTTATTCGGTTTTGGCTTGGTTTTTCGGTTATTATGCTCACCTAAAGTACAAATTGAGGCATCTTTCGCAAAATAAAACTAATCGTCAAGAATAAATTATTCGTCGAAAAAAATTATATGCTGACTGCCAAAAGTAGACTAATCGCACAAAAGAAACGAATCCCGAACAATCGGTCGAACAAAACTTATCTTCGAAAGAAATTATTTGCCGCCGCTGCATCGCGCGGGTAGCCCACTAGTATATATATATATATATATATATATATATATATATATATATATATAGAGAGAGAGAGAGAGAGAGAGAGAGAGAGAGAGAGAGAAAGGTTCAAATGTTTCTAACAACTATTGTGTTCCTGAATGCACCAATCAAAATTTAGCAAATATTAAATAATTATTAAATTGTTAAAGGGTATAATAGTAATCTTTACCATATTTAATTTTAGTAATTATTTAAAATATTTAATATCCCTTTAAATAAGGATAATCAGTTTAAAACCCTATATTCACATTTGCCTCTATGTTTACAATTGTCGATCTTTGTTCACGACTCCACCATCGAGGTACAAATCAGACGACCCCATCACCGCTACCACTATTCTTCTTCCCTGCGGCTACCCGCGCCGCCCTTTTTCCCTCAACATATTGTAAAAAATAATATGTATATCTTCTTATTTCAACATTGCTCTACACTACGGCTTCTCTAAGTTTCGTCCCTACCACATGTCGCTGGACAAAAAAGGTATGTTGCTTCTAATTATCTTTTCTATTTTTTTGCTTGGGTTGATTAATAATGATGAGTTTAGGGAGTTAATCATAGTATTTCGTAAGAGTTTTTGTGGATCCATATAATGGAACACAACATCTGTTAGAGTGGTAAACATGATTTTGAGTGTTTCCTTACTTGCAAATATATTTATTTTACTTGAATTTCAAATTATTATGTTACTTTCTAACATTAAAGAACTCATAGATTTTTCAATTGTTTAATTGTTTGCTTGCGTAGGTTTAAGTTTCAGCCCTACTAAAAATTTATATAAAGGTTTATTAGTATTTGTTTCTGTAACCTAAATGGTTTGGGAGTTTAAGCTTTATTTCTATTTCCTTTACAGTCTGACTGTCCAATACCTTTTAAAATTGAGTTTAAAGTATATAAAAAGCCCTAGCTTTCATATAAGAAACTCAATATAGAATAAAATGTGTGATAAATCATTAAATTTGACTCCTCACACTCAATCGTTTTCGTTCCATAGTTGTTTAGGAAATCAAATGGAAGAATGTTTGAGTGTCTACAAAAAATAGTTGATTATTTGACATTAAAATGTAAATCAAGTGGTTGCATCTGATTTTTTAGTTTTATTCTGATCAAATTTACACACAAAGGTTCAATATCTATCTCATTCTATCAGAATAGTTGTATTGTGTACTTAAGAATAAATTACACTTCTTTATTTTATACCATATTCTATCAGAATGTATGATTTTATTCTTTTAGAATGCACTGGATTTAGAATGATCATGGTGAATGAATAGAATGTTACTCTTACATATTCGATTTCATGACAGTTATTCTCATCGAATACTCGAGTTTATGGAAGTTATTCTCATAGAATGCATGAAAGGAACATGATGATCAAGTGCTTGAAGGTTGGATGATGTTATGTGGGATGAAGATGAACAATTGTCAATGATCTTCACAAAAGAAAGCACTGACAGAATAGTTTACAATATAATGATAATACTATACAAATTGTGTTTGTTTTGTTATTATTGAGTGTTTTTGTATGATAGAATAATATATTAAGATTTTTATTTTTTAAGAATGTGATGACAAAAATTTAACTTGTATAAAAAAATTTGTTATTCTTAGAAAGTTCATTCAATCAAAAAATGTTGTTATTTCGTTTGAAGAATCATATGATCTGATATTCATTCTATAGGAATATGTATTTTGGCATTCAATCAAAATATGTATTCTATAAGAATATGTATTCTGACATTCTCATAGAATATATATCATTCCAACAAAATGTCATTCTGACAGAATAAATTCGATTATTATAAAAAATACGTTAAAATCAAATCAATTAATATTGAATTACTTTAAAATTTTCAAAATTTTAAAATTAGGAGAATTAATTATCCCTAAATTTTCGAAATTCCTTTTTTAAATATAGTTAATTGTCCAAAATACCCTTATGCTGAAATTTATGTGATTATATGGTACATGTTATCCTATTATATTATCATAGACTCTCAGATCATGATCATTGATATATATATATATATATATATATATATATATATATATATATATATATATATATATATATATATATATATATAGGAAAAGGGAATATATTGCTATTAGGTATTTAATCTTAGGTATAGAATATCAAAACCGACGTCGTTTAGTTGGTGAACAATCAAATTCTTTAATTGATTTCCCGGTTTCTTAGAATAATGTTTTTCCTTCTTTCAATCTCAGTATGCACTATCATTCTTTATTGTCTAATCATCTTCAACCCTAATACGCCGATCGGTTCTTTATCTTCTCGCGTCGTCTTTTTCATCGGTTGTTCTTGGTTTACTGAGAAAACGTAAGTAATGATAGAGATTGGTCGAACTTTTTTCTTCGTTCCGTCTTTTTCCGTTTTAAATGGCCGTTTTAGAAAATCGATTGAACTTTTTAAAGATATCATAAATTGATTCACAATTCATTAACTCGTTAATTTTTCTATAGTGATCGTCTTCTTCAAATTCACATCCTATGTTTCAGGTACTAATCATCGTTCCCAATAAATTCAGATCCTATGTTTCAGGTAGTAATCAAATTGTTCTAGGTAGTAATTAGTTTGTGCATTGTATAATTGATGAAAATAAACAAATTAACCTGTGTGCACTTATGCGATGTGACAGGTAGTATGATAACATAAGCCATGATTCATTTATTATGCTAAAATCCCAATAAATTACTTTACAGAAAAGAAAAATGAAAGATCAGTATATTGCAATTATTAGGAAAATAATAGGAATTAATCTGTTTTTCTGTTCTTTAATTGTATAAAGCACATATTAAATTATGAAGAGTACATAATGGAATAAAATAATTTTTATTTGCACCATACTAAATTATACTATGTTTGACAGCTTTACCGTTTTATATTTTTAGCTATAAAAAATGTTTAAAAACTCTCAATTCTTGTGTTTATATGTGCTACAGGTCATTTCACTATGAACACAGAAATTCAACTATCAGATGACACTACTGCAACACATAGGGTTGAAGAAATTGATGCAAATAATTATTCTGAATCAACCTTAGAGTGTGAAAAAATAAATGATGTCAATGTAAATCTTGGTCATGATGGAGATGAAAGTATCATGGGAAAGGTTTTTTAATACACCTCATGATTCCTACACGTTTTATAATCAATATGCTTTTTTACATGGATTTGGTATACGAATTCATTGGGACTATAAGAATAAGACGACAAATGAGGCTTATCATAAGATGTACTTTTGTAATAAAGAAGAGTTTAAAAGATTGAAGACTAATAGTTCATGTGGGGGTGCAAAGAAACCACGTAGAGATTTGAGGACCGGATGTCAAGCAATGCTTCAAATTTCAATAGGAAAAGATGGGCTATGGTTTTTGGACATGTTTAACGATACCCACAATCATGAGTTGAGCGTTACACCTACAAAAGTAATGAAGCATCGTTCTCATGGGATGTAATAAAAAAATCAATAATTTGGGTATTTTTCTCCAACTACGTTTCACTGTACATCTCATGTGAATTGATATACATCAAATTAAACCAAATAACATAAATAGATTTGGAAATCGATCATACTAAACCTCAAACCCCAAAACTTGGTAAAAGACAAATTAAGAAAACCCCAACAAGATTAAAATGAGGAAATAGACCTGAAATTCCACTATGTTCGTCCAATAACAACTTATACTAAACATATTAAGAATGCCCATCAACCAAATAACCTAAATACGTAGTGAGTAGTGCAGTTCAATTAGTGGAAAACAACAAGAAATTAAAAAATTCAAGACACTGAGTACATCTATGTATTGTATTACCATGCTAGAGTTCGATGCAGAAATTGAATTTTGGATACAAAATAAGCATATTCCAGTTTTGATTGTCTTCAATCTTCAATGTGTCTGGTCGTCGTATTTGACTCTTTGGTAAGAAGGGTTCTAGAGAAATTTTGTCTAATTGGTTTTTTTGGCCTTCGACGGTCGTAGGGCCAAACGATAAGGAAGAAGGAAGTAGGGAGAATGACATCGGCGAACAATCTGGGAGGGGTAAATGGAAAAGTCTGAAAAAATATCACATGAGAATTTGAGGAGGAAAAACCAGAGGAAAACGGTGCGTCTATTTTAGAGGAAAAACGACAGGGTTTTGAAGGTTTTATACCTAAATTTGATAACAGCCACATATTCTTAAAACCTATATATATATATATATATATATATATATATATATATATATATATATATATATATATATATATATATATATATATAATAGTTCAATAGAGAACCATAATTATTAGTTTTCAAGAAACCAATTTTTTTTTCAAGTTTTAGAGCTTATTGTTTATCAAAAAAAAATTAAAAATTTCTAAATTAATAACTTCACATTGTGAATACAAAAAAATAAATTATATATTTTTCGAGTTCACCGTGTGAATTAACATTCACATTGTGAATCTGCACACAGATTCACATGGTGAATTTAACGATTTTTTTTATTGAATTTGATATCATTGGAAAAAGGATAAAATGTTATTAATTTCTATATTTTTCGTTTTTTTAATAAAAAACAAACTCTAAATGTTGAAGAAAAGATTGGTTCCTTGGTTAATTATGGTTCTCTATTGAACCTCACCCTATATATATATATATATATATATATATATATATATATATATATATATATATATATATATATATATATATATATATAACACTCCAAATCAGGTATTACCTTTGAAGCCGTTGAAATTTTTAAATGTTGCATAATAAGTCCCTTAAGTACGCTGGACGTACTTCATGGTTACACTTAGCGTACTATGCATGGATGATCGCGGAGGGGCAGCACGTATGCTGGGCGTACCAAAGAGTACGTGGGGCGTACGTGACAGATGTTCAAACCCTAATTTCCGGACTTGAGACCTATATAAGCATCCTTATCTCATTTGAGCTTCACCCTAATCAACATCTTTCACCTTCAAACGCCCCTGAAAACCCTAAAATCATTAGAGAGTGTATCTTGAGCTTAAGGAGTGTTTTTGTGGCCATTTTAGTGTCCATTCAAGAAGAAGGAGTTGCTAAGCAAGCTTGGAGTGACATTGGGCTTCAAGAATCTGTATCTAGTTCACCTTGAAGGGCTTCTGGAGGTATAAAGCTTTGATCTTGTCATCTCATTCATTAGATCTAGCTAGGGTTTTCTATTTGGTCCCTTTAGTTGGTTTTGGACCTCCTCTTGAGAGTTGAGCAACTCCAGAGGCTGAAATGGTTAGATCTGAGCTTTGTGAGCATGCTAGATGCATAAAGGTGCTAGCTTGGGGGGGTGTCTAGACTCCATGCATGAATTTGAAGCCGTATATGTAGTCCTAATGTGAAGAATGAAGTTTTTAAGTCCCATAGAGCGTGCAAGGGCATAAAGTTGCCAACTTTATGCCCTAGGACGTCTTAATGAGCTCAGATATGATATTGGACGTTAGAACATCGAGTATTAAGCACTTAATGGGAGAAAGTGCTTAATATGTTTGTACGCTGGGCATAAGTTATAGTACTCCGCGCGTACAACTCAGGGACTCAGTACGCTGCGCGTACCAGGGTGGTACGCAAGGCGTACGCACAACAGATGAACTCGGACTTGTTTTGGTCTTGTAAGCTTTTGGGCCTTAGTTAGTCATTGGGCCTGGTCATGTTTTGGAGTTACTGGGCCAAATTATCTGTTTTGGGCCATGGATACTATGGTTGGGCTTTATTGGGCCATGAGGCCCATTCGTGTTTTTGGACATGAACTTTGGGCCCATTAGCAAAGGAAGACTTTTTGGGCCATTGTGAAAGGACTTGGGGTTTAGGTTTTTCAACTGAATTGTGTTTAGTCCTAACCTTGGGTAATATTATCATTGTTCAGCACAGGTGGTTATGGACTGTTAGTAGAGAGAAGCTCTCAGATTCAGCAGACAGAAGTGAGTCTCCTCATCATACCATGGGTCTAAGGCACCAAGGTTGGCCCATTTTATGATATGTGGTACACTAGCTGAAGTTATATTTGAGGCATGATGTTATGTGTTAGGAAATATGCTAGTTGTGTATGTAGTATGCTTGCATGGAAGACCATGGGAGAGCCCATGGCACCTGGATGTAATATCATGCGGAGAGCCCATGGCTTTCCTACTAAAGACCATGGGAGAGCCCATGGCAACCAGATGTAAGACCATGTGGAGAGGCAATGACTTTCCTATTAAAGACCATGGGAGAGCCCATGTCACTTAGGTGTAATACCATGTGGGGAGCCCATGGTATCTTGGAATAAGACCGTGGGGACGAGCCCACGACATCCCTATATGTTGTATGCATGGTTTATGTGATATATGTAGCTTTCATAGCTAATATGATATGTGTTATGTGGATTGTGTGTTGGGTATGCTATGGGGAACTCACTAAGCATTAGCTTACAATTTGTGGATTTGTTTCAGGTACATCTGAACCCAAGGGCAAGGGCAAGGTTTGATGGCGCGGCGTGCACTCTCTCTGACATTTGTTTGATGGGAAACTCTGATGTTTGAAAAAAATGTTAATGTTATGAGTTTTGAAAACCGTGGTTAATGTTACTTCACATTTTATGGGAATGTTTTGCTAATTTAAAATGAAAAATTTATTTGAAAATTTGGGTCGTTACAAGTTGGTATCAGAGCCTTGGTTTGAGGGATTCAGGCACACCCTCGGGTGTGTCGGGACTCAAACTAAGGAAATGGTAAATTTGTTTAAAAAAAATAAAAATTAAAACTTTTAAAGAATGGAAAAGAAGAGAGTGCAACGCGCGTGATCGGCCGAGCCAAGTAAGTAGTTCCCCAATATGTTAGCCATGTTATACTGATATTTGAGCTATTATAATCGTATGGATCTTGCTATGTGTATGCTTTTAAAATTGTATACGGTTAGGAGCTTCTAACCTTAGAATGATTGATTTGGCCTTATTTCCTGTTCCTCGTCTGGTTGTGGTCCTAGGGTAGAATCTATTATTCGAAAGTCTATTTGATCATTTTATGTGTATAATTTGCATGCATAAAGGCAACCAGATATGATTGGTATGGGTAGAGCAAATCTTAGGATAGCCTATGATTTGAGATATGCGGTAGTCTGTGGGATATGATTTATTTTGGGACGAATTGGAGTTATCATGTCACACCCCCAAACCAGAATGGCAGAAAAATTCGGGGGTGGGTGACTTCACGTAGTATCATAACAGTTGAATATTGTAAAGAAAGTAAACACAACCATCATAAATATAATAAAAACTTACATTGTTGCGTGTAATACATGTTTCAAAAGAATATTACAAATATGATGATTTAAAATGTTTTGATAATAGACGCCTTAGCGTTCCTTCTCCAAAAGCTGATGGTTACCTGTATTACTGATTCCCTGAGAAATACAAGTAGTTTTGAAAAAGTGTCAACAATTAAGTTGGTGAGTTCATAAGAGTTTTGTACTGAAAAATTTGTATGTCCTTTAGTAAAAATAACTGAACGTGTTTTCCAGAAAATCCAATATTTTCTACATGTAGTCTGAAAAAGTTCCAAAGGCTGGTATTGCAATAGTATCCTTCGTATTCAAATGGTGAAAGTGTATTTAAAATCAAATAATGTGTATGCATTAAAAAGGTCTCGTAAATCAAACTTATATTAATACTTCCGTGTGAGTTTTATAACCATGCTATTGACCCAGACTGCCTGTAACAACGTTCTTCAGGCGTTGCAGTGTTGTGACGTTTGTCACCCCAGACCTGCCGGTCTAACTGTAGCTAACAGTTTAGGTGTGGGATTGTCAATCCCGTATAGATCTATACACAAGTATCACGCTCTCCCTCCAAGAGATTATGGTTTATAATACAGGACTTGAAATGCGTACTTGTGAGTACGTTGAAGTTGAATGTCTCACAACACTTAGTATTAATAGATTTACGAAAAGAAAGTCTATAACTCATGTAGATGAAAGTATTTCATTTTTCACAATGTTTACGTAAAGATGTAATGAATAACCCGCAAACTATACCCATTATAGTTTTTCCGAAAGTGTGTTCCGTTTGATGATAAAAATTCGATGTAATATTGACTTTACATGTAAAGTATAACGTTGATATAAAAGTTATTCTAACATTTATGAAATGTAGATGGCGTATTTGAATCCGTATAAAATGATAAGTTTTTCCCGTATTGCACTTGTATTCCCCCCCTAAAATATGAAAAGACGTAAAAAGCAGGGGTATGAACTCACCTGATAGATTGAAGAAAGTGAGACGAAAACCGGGCAGAACTTTGACAGGAGAAAGCGGATTTCTCGGGATTCTCGGGGGCGTAAAACTTCCTTCGGGGCTTGGGTATGAAAACCGGGGCTTCAGGATATTTCTTGCACGCAAAACGGAGTAAAAACGCAAGACAAGAAGAGAAAATGAGCACAAATGCCCGGAACCCTCGCATCCTTTTTATAGTGGCTGGAGGTCCTCGGTACGCTGGGCGTACGAGGGTACGCGGGGCGTACTCATGCGTCATGCATGACCGCATTATCGACTGCCGGACTTCGGACGGGACGGGCATAGAGGTGTAGGGGGCAACGTGGACGATCCGGAGCCTAGCATCCGAGTACGCTGGGCGTACGAGGGTACGCTGGGTGTAAATCGTCTCGTTTTGTGCACCTCGAACTTGTAAAATCCGTAACTTTCGCATACGAACTCCGATTTTTACGTTCTTTATATGCACGCGAAGGTGAGAAAATACTCTACAACTTTCATTTAGACTTCGTCGGCTAATTTTGAATTTATTTTGAATTATGTTTTATTTAATAGGCTAGGACACGATAATTCCGTTAAAAATCCATAACTTCTTTATCCGACGTCCGTTTTCGTCTGTCTTTTTACCATTGTACTACTATTGTAGAGACCTTGAACTCTTGTTTAGGTTGTGTCGGTGAAAAATCTCTTCATCTTTATTTCGAGTTTTTAGCTGTCTACCGCTGTTCCAAAATTTAGAAAAATCATAACTTCCTCATACGAAGTCAGATTTGGGCGTTCTTTTTATGTATGTTCACGGTTTAACGTAATCTACGACTCTCGTTTAGATACCTAAGGCTAAAAAGTATTTTATCGAAGTTTCACTTTTTACGTTTAGCAGTGTTTTATCGGGTGTGTCGTGGATTTTCGATTGGTCATAACTCCTTCGTTATAACTCGGATTTGAGTGTTCTTCATGTTTTTGGAAACCTTGGCACGATACCTAAAACTTTATGCATCCCAAATTAGATTTTTGAACACTTCATTTTTGACGCTAATTTCGTTGATTCCAAATAGTTCATTATATTTGACTTTTTGAATGTTACATTGACTTAAAATATCGGGTTGTTACATCATCCCCCTGTTAGAGGAAATTTTGTCCCGAAATTTAATCTAAGATAAATTTTATGGATTAGGAAAAAGATATGGGTACTTTTGTCTCATCTGATCCTCGCGTTCCCAGGTGTATTCAGGTCCTCGCTTGGCGTTCCAGCGGACCTTCACAATGGGTATGCGACTTTGTTTAGTTCTTTTAATTTCCCGATCCATGATCTCTACTGGCTCTTCCACGAATTGGAGATTCTCGTTGATTTCAATTTCGTCCAGAGGGATAACGAGGGTCTCATCGGACAAACACTTCTTTAAGTTCGATACGTGAAAGGTAGGGTGTACGTTATTGAGTTCCTGCGGTAATCGAAGTTTGTATGCCACCGGGCCGATCCTGGAAAGGATCTCGAATGGTCCGATATACCTTGGGTTGAGTTTCCCACGTTTTACAAAATGTATCAAACCCTTCCAGGGGGAGACTTTCAATAGTACCCGGTCCCCAACCTGGAATTCTAAGGGTTTCCGTCTTTTATCCGCATAACTCTTTTGTCTGTCTCTTGAAGCTTTTAATCGTTCCCAGATTTGAACAATCTTCTCCGTAGTTTCCCTTATGATTTCTGGTCCAGTGAGAGTGCTGTCGGTTGCTTGTCCTCTTGCTAGTTGTGTGTCACCTACTTCAACCCAGCACAAAGGTGATCTGCACTTACGACCGTAGAGGGCTTCGAATGGGGCTACCTTGATGCTAGTGTGATAGCTATTGTTGTACGAAAACTCGACCAATGGTAAATGGGTGTCCCATGCCTTACAAAAATCGATCACACAAGCTCTTAGCATATCTTCTAAGGTTTGAATGGTTCTCTCACTCTGGCCGTCGGTCTGTGGGTGATAAGCGGTACTCATGTCTAACCTCGTTCCTAGAGATTTTTGTAGCGACTGCCAGAACCTCGAGGTGAATCTACTATCTCGGTCCGAGATGATGGATATTGGAACACCATGCAATCGTACAATCTCCCTGATGTATGTTCTAGTTAGTTTCTCCAGTTTATCTGTTTCTTTGATTGGTAGGAAGTGCGCGGATTTGGTTAACCTGTCGACGATCACCCAGATGGTGTCGAGTCCGCTTGCCGTCTTGGGTAACTTGGTTATGAAGTCCATGGTTATCCGCTCCCACTTCCATTCGGGTATTTCCGGTTGTTGCAACAATCCCGAGGGCTTTTGGTATTCCACCTTGACTTTGGCGCAAGTCAAACATTTGCCTACGTAGGTAGCAATTTCGGCTTTCATGTTCGGCCACCAGTACAATTTCTTGAGGTCCAAATACATCTTATCTGAACCGGGATGTATGAAGTATCGTGTCTTATGGGCTTCGTCCATGACAATATTTCTGAATCCGCCAAACTTCGGCGTCCAGATCCGATTCATGAAGTAACGAACTCCGTCCTCCTTGACTTCAAAATTTTTATCCATTCATCTTAAGACTTCACTTGCCACATTTTCGGATTTCAAGGCTTCTATTTGAGCCTCCCTGATTTGTGTGGGCAGGTGCGAATGGATAGTCATGGTTAAGGATTTCACTCGGCGGCCCGAGTATTCCTTTCGGCTGAGTGCATCGGCTACTACATTAGCTTTCCCGGGATGATAACGAATTTCGCATTCGTAATCGTTTAGTAGTTCTACCCACCGTCTTTGTCTCATGTTGAGTTCCTTTTGATTGAGGATGTGTTGAAGGCTTTTATGATCGGTGAAGATTGTACATTTCGTGCCGTAGAGATAGTGCCTCCAGATCTTTAGAGCGAAAAAGACGGCTCCTAGTTCGAGATCGTGCGTGGTGTAGTTTACCTCGTGCGTCTTCAGTTGTCTTGAGGCGTAGGCGATGACCTTCCCTCACTGCATTAGGACGCATCCAAGTCCCTGATTTGACGCATCACAGTAGACCACAAAGTCTTCTGTTCCTTCTGGCAAGGATAATATAGGTGCGCTGCACATAGCTCGCTTCAGTGTTTGGAACGCAACGTCTTGTTTTTCTCCCCAGCTGAAGGTTACACCCTTCTGAGTCAGTGTGGTAAGTGGCTTAGCAATCTTTGAGAAGTTTTGTATGAACCTTCGGTAATACCCGGCGAGGCCCAAGAATTGTCGGATTTCCGTTGGAGTCCTTGGAGTTGTCCAGTTCTCGATTGCCTTGATTTTGGAAGGGTCCACGTGTATCCCCTCCTCGCTGACCACGTGACCTAGGAAATCTACTTTCCGAATCCAAAACTCGCACTTTGAGAATTTTGCGTAAAGCTTCTCTGTCCTTAATGTTTCTAAGACTTGTTGGAGATGTTGGCTATGTTCCTCCTTTCTCCTTGAATAGATGAGTATATCATCTATGAACACGATCACAAATTTATCCAGGAAAGGACGACATACTCGGTTCATCAAGTCCATGAACACCGCCGGTGCATTTGTCAATCCAAAGGGCATTACTACAAACTCGTAGTTACCATAGCGAGTTCGGAATGCCGTTTTGGGAATGTCTCCTTCCAAGACTCGCAGCTGGTGGTACCCAGATCTTAAATCGATCTTTGAGAAGTAGCTCGCTCCTTGTAGTTGGTCGAATAGATCGTCTATGAGCGGTAAGGGATATCGGTTCTTGATCGTGAGTTTGTTCAGCTCTCGGTAATCGATGCACATGCGAAAAGATCCGTCCTTCTTCTTTACGAACAGGACCGGTGCTCCCCATGGTGAGAAGCTCGGTCTAATGAATCCTTTGCTTAGAAGTTCGTTCAGTTGGCTAGATAATTCCTGCATTTCAGCTGGTGCTAGACGGTATGGCGATTTTGCTACTGGGGTTGCTCCGGGAATCAAGTCGATCCTGAACTCGACTTGACGTTCTGGTGGAACTCCTGGAAGATCTTCTGGGAAAACATCTGGGAAATTACAGACTTCTGGAATGTCTTTAATGTCCTTCACTTCTCGTTTCTTGTCTACCACGTGGGCTAGAAAGGCATGATATTCCTTGCGAAGGTATTTTCGGGCTTTGACGCAAGAGATGATTTGTAAATTTGCACTGGGTTTGTCATCATAAATGACAAGAGTTTTGCCGCTTGGCAGATTGAGACGAACGGCCCTTTCGTGACAAAGTATATCGGCATGGTGAAGGCTTAACCAGTCCATACCGATGATGACATCAAAACTTCTTATAGTAATTGGCATAAGATCGATTTGGAACGAGTGTTCATTTAAATTTAACATACAGCCTATGTACATATCGTTTGCGCTTTCCGTTTTACCATTTGCCATTTCTACTGTAAATGTTTTATTGAGTGCTTGGGGTTTTTGATTAAGTAAGTGTTTGAATTTATGACTCACGAAACTTCTCTCCGCACCACAGTCAAAGAGTATGCATGCATAAATGTCGTTGAGGAGAAACGTACCCGTAACCACCGTGGGATCGGCTATTGCTTCGTTCTGCCCTATTGCCAGCACTCTTCCTATACCCCCAACATTCTTCGCCTTAGGGCAATCCCTCTTGAAGTGCCCAGTTTCCCCACACCCATAACATGCCTGGCTTACTCCAGTACCAGGAACTTGGGTGATTGGTCGCGCCGGTGCCTTACAGAAACGGGCAGTGTTCTGTCGCAGTTTTTAAAGTGCATTTCCCGACAATTACCGTGGTGATGGTAATTGCATTTGTTGCACTTTGGTAGGTTCCTAACATATTGTTTTACTGGCGTAGGGGTAACAGGGATAGCAGTGGGGGAAGTAGCAGCATGGACCGCCACTATTTGTTTCTTCGAAGGTTCTTGCGAAGTTTGACCTTTCCTTTTGTTCCAAAACTTCTTCTTCTTGTTGTTGTTGTTGGCATTGATGTTATTGTTGTTGCTTCCTTTGGTTGGTTCCGGGACGATGGTCGTGACATCTTGGCAGACCCCATGATCGACGAGGGACTGTGCCAGTTGTTTGGCACTATCGAACGTCGTGGGTTTGGAAGCTAGCACACTTCCTCGAAGCTGGGGCGACAGCCCCCAGATATACCTTTCCACCTTCTTGCTTTCTAGGGCCATCATCCCTGGGCAAAGTATTGTCAAATCACTGAACCTATTCGTATAAGTTGTGATGTCCGAGCCTACCATAGTCAATTCCCAAAGTTCCTGTTCAAGTTTCTGGATCTCACCCCTTGGGCAGTACTCTCGTAATAGCATTTTCTTCAGGTTCTCCCAAACCATGGAGTTTGCCACCACTAGAGTTAGTAACTTGACGTGGCCATTCCACCATGTTAGGGCTCGTTCGGAGAAAGTACAGGCGGCAAATTTTACTTTGCTCTCTTTGGGGCATGAGCATATCTCGAACACGGATTCCGTTTTCTCTATCCATTGGGATAGAGCCATCACTCCCCCGGTTCCATTAAAGGGGATGGGTTTGCTGTTGGAGAAGTCCTTATAGGTACATTCCCCGGAACGACCATGGTTTTGATCATTAGTGGAGCTATTTATTCCTTCTCCTGATCCGTTGTTACTCATTTGCGCCATTGCTGCGGTTACGGCAGCTGTTACAGCAGCCTGAAAGGTAGCAGCATCCATCGATGGAGGGGGTGGTGGAGGTGGCGCTGCTGCTCCGTTTGTATTGAAACGTCGGGGGTTTCTTCTTGGTGGCATGATTCTGCCACAAGTTAAGAGACGAATTCTTGATAAGTCATTAGAAATGATTATGGAAGGTTTTAGTTCTGAACATTTCCGGTTTTCGCATGTAAATGGAAACTTTCAAAAAAAAATAAGTGTATGCTTCTTTTTAGAATTTAATGGAATACTCAAGGAAATAATAAATGCGTGTCAATTTCATTGATATTAGTATACGATACAACGATCAGGAAAATTTGACCTTATATAGGTCTAGGGTACATCAATGAAAATGGGAAAATTTGACCGCATTCCGACCCCCGAACTGCGTTCTCACAATTCGTCGGGTTTACATTCTTAAAGGAAAGAGTAGCACCAACACTTATTTGATAGGCATATATATAGCGCCAGAAGCACGCGCTCTACTCTGAGCGGGTGGCACACTGCGGACCATGGTATGTGGTTGTGGAAGCCTTAGCTAGGGTGGGTGTTGCCCTTGTTCCCTGCTCCAACGCTTCAGATCCACAGCCCAGCGGGGCGCCGGGCCCTGAAAGTTCCTTGGGGGATTTGCTGCTCCTCGGGGAGGATTGTAGATCTCAGGCTCCGAGTCTGTGCTCCCACCATCTCCTTCCTCTTCTGTATCTTCGTCTGGGTCTTCCTCAGGATCCTCTTCGGATTCTTCTTCGGGTTCTTCCTCGGGAATTTCCTCTTCGGAATCCTCTTCGGGGTCGTCCTCAATCCAGCCTCCATTACCCTGGTTGGGGTAGTAGGGATCCCCGGGAATGTGAAAACCTGCCATTTCGTCTGATCGAGAATAGGGGCAAGAGAATTATATATAAAACTAGGGAGTAAGAAGGGAAATTTTCGATAAGGATAAATTTTATTCGACGATTCCTATTTCTAATTAAATACCGAGGTTCGCATGATTATACCAGTTCTTTTAGTTTTTACAAAATACCCCTATAGTATTTCAAATTTGTGAGTTTGATTCTAGTATTTAATTTGGTAAGTTTTCGACTTGTTGCTTACTACGACCATTCCTCGACATACGTTGGTCATATCCAGGATAAATATAGTTGATCAGGCTATATTTATTCTCGATTTGATTACATACCCCGAGGCCTAGTCGTAGTGTCGCAACTTGCCTTAATACTTTTTATAAAATCTTTGCTATGTTACGAGACCGATGCATGAGTGTATTTATACTTTTATAAAAAGAAATATATATATCATTTTAATTTATTAAAAGTATCGTTTATGAAAACGTTCTGTCAGAGGGTTTTTGGTCCCTTTGCATTTATAGTTTGTATATCTTATGTGGTTCGATATACTTAGTTCACTATAAACAATGCTCTGATACCAATCTGTCACACCCCCAAACCAGAATGGCGGAAACATTCGGGGGTGAGTGACTTCGCGTAGTATCATAACAGTTGAATATTGTAAAGAAAGTAAACACAACCATCATAAATATAATAAAAACTTACATTGTTGCGTGTAATACATGTTTCAAAAGAATATTACAAATATGATGATTTAAAATGTTTTGATAATAGACGCCTTAGCGTTCCTTCTCCAAAAGCTGATGGTTACCTGTATTACTGATTCCCTGAGAAATACAAGTAGTTTTGAAAAAGTGTCAACAATTAAGTTGGTGAGTTCATAAGAGTTTTGTACTGAAAAATTTGTATGTCCTTTAGTAAAAATAACTGAACGTGTTTTCCAGAAAATCCAATATTTTCTACATGTAGTCTGAAAAAGTTCCAAAGGCTGGTATTGCAATAGTATCCTTCGTATTCAAATGGTGAAAGTGTATTTAAAATCAAATAATGTGTATGCATCAAAAAGGTCTCGTAAATCAAACTTATATTAATACTTTCGTGTGAGTTTGATAACCATGCTATTGACCCAGAATGCCTGTAACAACGTTCTTCAGGCGTTGCAGTGTTATGACGTTTGTCACCCCAGACCTGCTGGTCTAACTGTAGCTAACAGTTTAGGTGTGGGATTGTCAATCCCGTATAGATCTATACACAAGTATCACGCTTTCCCTCCAAGAGATTATGGTTTATAATACATGACTTGAAATGCGTACTTGTGAGTGCGTTGAAGTTGAATGTCTCACAACACTTAGTATTAATAGATTTACGAAAAGAAAGTCTATAACTCATGTAGATGAAAGTATTTCATTTTTCACAATGTTTACGTAAAGATGTAATGAATAACCCGCAAACTATACCCATTATAGTTTTTCCGAAAGTGTGTTCCGTTTGATGACAAAAAATTTGATGTAATATTGACTTTGCATGTAAAGTATAACGTTGATATAAAAGTTATTCTAACATTTATGAAATGTAGATGGCGTATTTGAATCCGTATAAAATGATAAGTTTTTCCCGTATTGCACTTGTATTCCCCCCTAAAATATGAAAAGACGTAAAAAGTAGGGGTATGAACTCACCTGATAGATTGAAGAAAGTGAGACGAAAACCGGGCAGAACTTTGACAGGAGAAAGCGGATTTCTCGGGATTCTCGGGGGCGTAAAACTTCCTTCGGGGCTTGGGTATGAAAACCGGGGCTTCGGGATATTTCTTGCACGCAAAACGGAGTAAAAACGCAAGACAAGAAGAGAAAATGAGCACAAATGCCCGGAACCCTCGCATCCTTTTTATAGTGGCTGGAGGTCCTCGGTACACTGGGCGTACGAGGGTACGCGGGGCGTACTCATGCGTCATGCATGACCGCATCATCGACTGCCGGACTTCGGACGGGACGGGCATAGAGGTGTAGGGGGCGACGTGGACGATCCGGAGCCTAGCATCCGAGTACGCTGGGCGTACGAGGGTACCCTGGGCGTAAATCGTCTCGTTTTGTGCACCTCGAACTTGTAAAATCCGTAACTTTCGCATACGAACTCCAATTTTTACGTTCTTTATATGCACGCGAAGGTAAGAAAATACTCTACAACTTTCATTTAGACTTCGTTGGCTAATTTTGAATTTATTTTTAATTATATTTTATTTAATAGGCCGGGACACGATAATTCCGTTAAAAATCCATAACTTCTTTATCCGACGTCCGTTTTCGTCTGTCTTTTTACCATTGTACTACTATTGTAGAGACCTTGAACTCTTGTTTAGGTTGTGTCGGCGAAAAATCTCTTCATCTTTATTTCGAGTTTTTAGCTGTCTACCGCTGTTCCGAAATTTAGAAAAATCATAACTTCCTCATACGAAGTCAGATTTGGGCGTTCTTTTTATGTATGTTCACGGTTTAACGTAATCTACTACTCTCGTTTAGATACCTAAGGCTAAAAAGTATTTTATCGAAGTTTCACTTTTTACGTTTAGCAGTGTTTTACCGGGTGCGTCGTGGATTTTCGATTGGTCATAACTCCTTCGTTATAACTCGGATTTGAGTGTTCTTCATGTTTTTGGAAACCTTGGCACGATACCTAACACTTTATGCATCCCAAATTAGATTTTTGAACACTTCATTTTTGACGCTAATTTCGTTGATTCCAAATAGTTCATTATATTTGACTTTTTGAATGTTACATCGACTTAAAATATCGGGTTGTTACATATCAGGTAGAGCCTTGGGGAAGGTACAGGTAGGTGTGGAAGGTAGTATTGGGTCCGTACTATTGAAAGCACAGAACCTGTACCCAAACCAATGTTAGACCTGGAAGCTCTAAGGAGGACCGGTGTGGGAGGATCCCCTCTATAGATGTCCTGATCATTATGTTTTATGGTATTATAGTACAGTATGGTGGCGACACGACACGGAGCTGGGGTGTAACATCCCAATTTTCGCGTCCAAAAATTTCATTTTTAAATCAATACTTTGGAAAACATTTGTGAATAAACATCGTTTGATCATATCATTTCATAAACATATTTCATGTCTGAAAACCAAAACATAAAACAACCATAATGTCAGAGTACAAAATCCCAGAATATCTCATGGTGCGGAAAACAATGTGCGTGTATGATGTGCCGCTACCGCGCCAGCTCCTTCCCCTTCGATGAAGAGGTACCTGAAAACAAAACTGTAAATTGTAAGCACGAAGCTTAGTGAGTTCCCCTATCGTACCACATACCATACAATCACATAACATACAAATACTGTCAGGCATATCTGGGTGCCCGACCTACCCCTTCGGTCCTTTCGACCGGATACTGCCTAGCATATCTGGGTGCTGGCCTCCCCTTCGGTCCTTTCGACCGGATACTGCCTAGCATATCTGGGTGCTGGCCTCCCCTTCGGTCCTTCCGACCGGATAACGCCTAGCATATCTGGGTGCTGGCCTTCCCTTCGGTCCTTTCGACCGGATACTGGGGACTATTTCACCCTTCTACTGCTACCACATAACATGTATCACATAATCACATTCTATCTAACATGACTGGGCATGACTACCCCTTCGGCCCTGTCGACCGGTGATCTCGGGGACTATCTCCCCTACAGCTACTAGCATATAACATATCATACTAGCACATAACATATCAGGTAATAGCAAAACTAGATGATATCACAAAGACCATCATCTAACATACGTCTCCTACTGGTGGGCCGGCATTGTGGCCTTAGACCCACCGCTACTGGAAGGCAACTCACCTTGTACGAGTAGCTGCTGATAATCTGCGGGAAACCTCCGCCTGCTGCTGCTCCGGAAATCCTCCGGCTACAATCCCCATAAACACTTAGTTAGAACTGATATCTACTCTTAGGGTAAAATGACCATTTTACCCCTAACCAAGTCCAAGTCAAAAGTCAACTTCTAGTTGACCGGACTCGCCGAGTTGGGCCGTCAACTCGTCGAGTCCCTCACCCTTTACTCGTCCTCATCCATGACCCCACTCGTCGAGTTGGGCCGTCAACTCGACGAGTTCTTCTCTCATATGAACATTACATGAAAACTCATCCGACTCGCCGAGTTGATGAACGACTCGTCGAGTTCATCTTCATCTGATGAACAAGTTCTGTCCATGACTCGCCGAGTTGATGAAAACTCGTCGAGTTCATGTTCATCCTTAAGGAGATTGGCTTGGACTTGCCGAGTCTGTTCTAGCACTCGCCGAGTCCCATGAACTCTAGGTCTAAATCACGTCCAATGCATTGGGTAACTCTTTCTGTCCGGTTACAAACCTTCTAACACTCAACTGGGTGCCTTTGAGCCTCAACAAATATAGGGCTCAAAGCCTCGGACTCGTCGAGTCCAAGAATGGACTCACCGAGTTGGTCACGTCCACACTCTAAATCTTTGATTTCTGATGTACAACCTTTGATCAAAAGATAGATCAAAGCTTCTATAATCGATCTATCACGTAAAGTTACAAACTTTACGTGCTTGCATGGGACTTTGAGCTCAAAAAGACATAAAACAAGCTCCTATAGTGCATGGGACCTTTCATGGGTGCAAAAGCAACCCAAATCTGCCTAGTGACTCCTTTAATGATGTGATTCAGAAGCTTAAACCCCCAACCATGTTTGCAAACATGGTTGGCCACCAAAAATGGCTTATAAAAGCCCTAAATCTTCCCAAAAGGGATCTAACAAATGAAAGAGCAAGGTTATAGCTTTTTACCTTCAATGAACTGTAGAAGGTGCACGAACTCGGGTTCCCTTGGTCTTTACTTGCTTCCTCAAGCCTTTCTCCTTCCTTCTTAAGATCACAAGCACCAAAATCCACCAACAAGGCTTAGATTGCTTCAATAATGGCTAGGGTTTCAATGAGAGGTGTTTGGGAGCATAAAGGGGAGATGGAGGCTGCATAAGGTCGTTTAAATAGGGTGCAAACCCTTGGATTAGGGTTTTTTTGTCCAGACAACGTCTACTCGCCGAGTCCGGGACCTGACTCGTCGAGTCCATCACTTAAATCTCGCGTTCTGTCCCGCTTCTACTCGGCGAGTTGGTCCTTCAACTCGCCGAGTCCAAGGCCAAAAATGCAAAATATTTAAAGAATTAATAAAAAGAATACGTACCAAGAACCAAGTGCTACAAATCTCCCTCACTTATTTTAGACTTCGTCCTCAAAGTCTGCTGCTCGTTCCTGAAACAGCTCGGGGTAATGCTCCATCATCTCGTCCACCGGCTCCCAATTCTACTCCGACCTCTTCCGGTGTTGCCATTGCACCTTCACGAGTTCCACTCTTTTGTTCCTCAGATCCTTCGACTTCCGGTCAAGGATCGCTACAGGCCGCTCGATGTAATTAAGGCTGTCATCAACCTGAATGTCCTCCAAGGGTACCACTGCTGAGTCGTCCACCAGGCACTTTCGCAGCTGGGAGACGTGGAAAGTGCTGTGGATCTGACTGAGTTCGGCTGGCAGATCCAGCCTGTACGCCACCTTGCCCACCCGAGCTACAACCCTGAACGGTCCAATGTACCTTGGGCCCAACTTGCCCTGCTTCCTGAATCGAATGACGCCTTTCCAAGGCGACACTTTCAGGAGAACCATATCTCCGACCTGGAACTCCAGGTCTGAACGACGCTTGTCGGCATAACTTTTCTGCCGACTCTGAGCAGTCTGAAGCCTGCTCCGGACCTGCTGAATCCTCTCCGTCGTCTTGAGCACCACTTTGGTGCTCCCCATGACCCTCTGGCCAACCTCGCCCCAGCATATCGGGGTCCTGCACCTCCTCCCGTATAACATCTCAAAGGGAGGATGATCAATACTCGCGTGGTAGCTGTTGTTGTAGGAGAACTCAGCCAACGGAAGGTAGGTATCCCAACTACCACCAAAATCTAACACACACGCCCGCAACATATCTTCCAGAGTCTGGATGGTCCGCTCGCTCTGGCCATCCGTCTGCGGGTGAAAGGCGGTGCTGAAATGCAGACGAGTACCCAACTCGTCGTGGAATTTCTTCCAAAACCTGGAAGTGAACCGAACATCCCTGTCAGAAATCACGGAGATCGACACCCCGTGCCGCACCACCACCTCCCTGATATAGATATCGGCCAATTTCTCGGCCGAGATGCTCTCCTGAATCGGGATAAAGTGGGCGCTCTTGGTCAACCGATCCACGATGACCCATATGGAATCCACTCCCTGCGCGGTCCTGGGAAGCTTGGTGATGAAATCCATAGTAATATCTTCCCACTTCCACAGGGGAATATCCAACGGCTGCATCTTGCCGTGTGGCCTCTGGTGCTCGGCCTTGACCTTCCTGCAGGTCAAGCACCGCTCCACATACCATGCTACATCCCGCTTCATGCAGGGCCACCAATAAGCAAGACGAAGATCCCTATACATCTTCGTCACCCCGGGATGAATGGAGAATCGAGATTTGTGCGCCTCCTCCATCAGAACCTGGCGCACGCCTCCGAGGTATGGAACCCACACCCTACGGTGTAATGTCAATAATCCCCTGCTGTCATAGTCGAAGGAGGAAACCTGACCCATTATACGCTCACTCTTCCGATGTTCCTCCTCCATAGCCTCCTGCTGGGCCTCTCGGATCTACTCCAATAACGGGGTCACTACTGTCATCCGCATGCAGATATCTCTGATCGGTGCCGCCTTGCGGCTAAGCGCATCGGACACCACGTTGGCCTTCCTCGGGTGGTAAAGGATCTCGCAATCGTAATCCTTCACCACGTCCAACCACCGACGCTACCTCATGTTTAGATTCGGCTGATCCATGAAGTACCTCAAGCTCTTGTGGTCCGTGTAAATCGTACAACGAACCCCATAGAGGTAATGACGCCAAATCTTCAGGGCGAACACAACAGCCCCCAACTCCAAATCATGCGTCGGGTAGTTCGCCTCGTGAGGCTTCAGCTGCCTCGAAGCGTAAGCAATGACATGCCCTCTCTGCATCAATACTGCGCCCAATCCCGAGATGGACGCATCACAGTACACAACGAGATCCTCCATGCCCTCTGGCAGGGCTAAGATTGGTGCCTCGCACAATCTCTGCCTCAGTGTCTCGAATGCGGCCTGCTGCTCAGGCCCCCAACGAAAGACCACGACCTTCCTTGTTAGCCTGGTCAGGGGTAAGGCTATCTTGGAGAAATCCTGGATGAATCTCCGATAGTAGCCAGCTAATCCCAGGAAACTCCGAATCTCAGATGGAGACCTCGGAACCTCCCATCTCATCACGGCCTCAACTTTGGCCGGATCTACCGAAATCCCGTTCTGGTTGACAAGGTGCTCAAGAAACTGCACCTCGTGCAACCAGAACTCACACTTGGAGAACTTGGCATACAAGCTCTCCCTCCTCAAAGTCTCTAGAACCTCTCGCAGATGCTCCTCATACTGCTCTCGCGTCTTGGAGTAAACCAAGATATCGTCGATAAACACTATCACAGACCGGTCTAACATCGGTCTACACACGCGGTTCATGAGGTCCATGAACGCGGCAGGAGCATTGGTGAGCCCGAAAGGCATCACCACGAACTCATAGTGGCCATAACGCGTCCGAAACGCCGTCTTCTGCACATCCTCCTCTCTAACCCTCATCTGATGATACCCTGAACGCAAATCAATCTTGGAGAACCAAGATGCTCCCTGTAGCTGGTCAAAGAGGTCATCAATCCTCGGGAGTGGGTAACGGTTCTTCACCGTTACCTTGTTCAGCTCCCGGTAGTCTATGCACATACGGTGCGACCCATCCTTCTTCTTGACAAACAGGATCGGGGCTCCCCAAGGTGAACTACTCGGCCTGATAAATCCCTTGTCTAGCAGCTCCTGCAGCTGCGTAGACGACTCCTGCATCTCGGGAGGAGCCAACCGGTACGGCGCCTTGGCAATTGGGGCCGCACCAGGAACCAAATCGATCCTGAACTCCACCTGACGCTCTGGAGGTATCCCAGGAAGCTCCTCTGGGAACACATCTGCGTAATCTCGCACCACCGGAACCTCGCTCACTGTCGCCTTACCCGCCTCTCGGGTATCCATAACATACGCTACATACCCGGCGCAGCCCTGCTGAAGGTAGCGCCTAGGTCTCGCTGCTGAACATACAGCTGGTCCTGACTGTGGCCTCTCACCCTGAGCTACCAACTCTCCCCCAATTGGGGTCCTGATCCGCACCAGCTGCTGTGCGCAATCTATCACCGCCCCATTAGGGCTCAGCCAATCCATGCCTATAATCACCTTGTTCCCTCTCAACGGAATAGGAACCAAGTCTACCAAGTAGCGCTCCTCGAATAACCGCAACACACAATCTCGGAATACCGCCGATGCTCGCACCGATCGGTCATCATCAATCTCTACCTCTAAAGGGCAATCCAACATGCCCGAAGGCTCAGGAAACTTCTTGTTAAGCGCAAGAGAGACAAATGATCGGGTAGCACCCGAATCAAACAATACCTGCACTGGGATTCCGTTCACATGGAACGATCCTAAATAGGGCACATACATCACATAACCAAAATCACAGCAGCGAATCATAAAAACATAAATAAGAAGTCATACCTGTCACCACATCGGGTGCAGCGCGTGCCTCCTCGGCAGTCAACTGAAATGCCCGACTCCTCACCACTGGAGCCTCTGCCTTGCCCTGCCGGCCATCCGTAATCTGCAGGGTCGCTGGAGCTGGCGCCTTCACTGGCGCTGCTGCTGTCAACTAGGGGCAGTTGGCCTTCTTGTGGCCCCTCTGGTTGCAGTGGAAACACAGCAACTCAGACGTCGAAAAGATAGGTGCAGGGGCGGTACAATCCCTGCTAAAATGCCCCGTCTTTCCGCACTTGTAGCAGCCCGACGATCCCAATCTACACGCCCCCTCATGTGCCTTGCCGCATTTCCTACAGCGGCCTCGGCTCTGTTGGCCTTTCGGCCCAGCATCTGATCCCTTGGGCTTCTTCCCCGAAGCCCCTGTAAATTGCCCCTCCTCTGTTTTCCTCTTCCGGATATGCTCCAGGTCAATCTCCCTCTCCCTTGCCCTAGCAATCATGGAATCCAAGGTAGGGCAAGCTGAAAAACTAACATGCTCCCGAATGTCAGCTCGTAGCATGTCATGGTAGCGGGTCCTCCTCATGTCCTCATCACCCGCATACTGGGGCACCAGTAACGCCCTCTCCCGGAACTTGGCGGTGATCTCCGCCACAGTCTCCGTGGTCTGCCTCATATCCAAGAATTCCCTGGCTAACTGCTGGAGCTCCACTGCAGGCGCGAACTCCGCTCTGAACCGGGTCACAAAGTCTGACCATGTCATAGCCTCAACAGCCGAGGCTCCCAGAGAGTCACCAACCGACTCCAACCAATCCCTAGCCCGGTCCCTCAGACATCCTGCTGCAAATCGTACCTTCGACCCCTCATGGCAGAAGCTGGTCAGCTGTGCAGACTCAATGTCTGCAATCCATCGTCTGGCAGCAATGGGGTCCTTCGCCCCATGGAAATCTGGCGCACCACTGCCCCTGAAGTCCTTAAAGGGCAGCGTGCGAGATCCTGACTGGCCAGATGCCATGTCACTCCTGAACGCCCTGAGGCGGTCCTCCATCAGCTCAACTATCCCTTCCTTGATCGACCCGAAAATGATGGGGGTCGACTCAAGGATGCCTCTGGTGATCTCTGACGCGATGAACTCGCGTAGCCTCTCATATACTGGCTCGGAACCTGATCCCGAACCCGATCCCTCTCCTGAACTGCCAACTGCTGGCCTCGGACGTAGTACCACCATTCTGCAATACATAACGACAACCGTCAGTGATACTGATACCTCTTGAGGGATCACATCTACCACAAGTTCCCTAGTCTTGCCTCAGCCTTCCTCGATTCAAGTACGGATCCTCTGCTTTCAGTAGTACGAGCCCATACTACCTTCCACATCTATCCGTACTTTCCTGAAGAACCGCCTCGACTCCACCAAGTCCCTTCCGCTACTACTACTGATCTCATGCTAATGTCGTCCTAGGCTTGCCCTAGGTAATCACCGACCCACTCTCCGCCATCAGCTGCATAAGAAGTCCCTGTTTTCTTCCCCTAACTAGCTCGCGGATACTATTACATATTACTCAGACTAGATAATTATTCGAATGAGGGATCCTACCCTACAACGGTTGGACTCAAACAAGAGCTGCGAAATAGAGCTAGACCCAACCTTCTGAAATTATTTAGTCCTTGCAATAAGAAACTTAACATATTCGTTTACTAGTTAGTGAAAGACAACTAGAACTCCTAAAAGCACATAGCAAGCAGCATTCGGGCATCGAGTACCCATAATCAAGTATATACTACTCTGGCTATCATACCCACTAATCTGTACTAGCATGCAGTTCCCAATAAGCTGGTACACATATAACAGGCACATAAGGCATCCTTCCTAGATCCTTAGTCCTAATCTAGCATGCTGTTATACTGAAACTGAGACTGGTAATCATAACATAAACTTGTATGGGTACTTTGGGGAATACTTACTTGAGCTCGGCCGGTCGCGCACATCACACACTTGTTCTTTCTCAAAAACTCTTCTGTCTTATTCTTTAGAAAACCATTTTCTAAAAAAAAAATTCGTTTGATCCCTCGATTTGAGTCCAGACACCCCCGAAGGTGTGTCCGAATCCCTCAAACCAGGGCTCTGATACCAACTTGTAACATCCCAATTTTCGCGTCCAAAAATTTCATTTTTAAATCAATACTTTGGAAAACATTTGTGAATAAACATCGTTTGATCATATCATTTCATAAACATATTTCGTGTCTGAAAACCAAAACATAAAACAACCATAATGTCAGAGTACAAAATCCCAGAATATCTCATGGTGCGGAAAACAATGTGCGTGTATGATGTGCCGCTACCGCGCCAGCTCCTTCCCCTTCGATGAATAGGTACCTGAAAACAAAACTGTAAATTGTAAGCACGAAGCTTAGTGAGTTCCCCCATCGTACCACATACCATACAATCACATAACATACAAATACTGTCAGGCATATCTGGGTGCCCGACCTACCCCTTCGGTCCTTTCGACCGGATACTGCCTAGCATATCTGGGTGCTGGCCTCCCCTTCGGTCCTTTCGACCGGATACTGCCTAGCATATCTGGGTGCTGGCCTCCCCTTCGGTCCTTCCGACCGGATAACGCCTAGCATATCTGGGTGCTGGCCTCCCCTTCGGTCCTTTCAACCGGATACAGGGGACTATTTCACCCCTCTACTGCTACCACATAACATGTATCACATAATCACATTCTATCTAACATGACTGGGCATGACTACCCCTTCGGCCCTGTCGACCGGTGATCTCGGGGACTATCTCCCCTACAGCTACTAGCATATAACATATCATACTAGCACATAACATATCAGGTAATAGCAAACCTAGATGATATCACAAAGACCATCATCTAACATACGTCTCCTACTGGTGGGCCGACATTGTGGCCTTAGACCCACCGCTACTGGAAGGCAACTCACCTTGTACGAGTAGCTGCTGATAATCTGTGCGGGAAACCTCCGCCCGCTGCTGCTCCGGAAATCCTCCGGCTACAATCCCCATAAACACTTAGTTAGAACTGATATCTACTCTTAGGGTAAAATAACCATTTTACCCCTAACCAAGTCCAAGTCAAAAGTCAACTTCTAGTTGACCGGACTCGCCGAGTTGGGCCGTCAACTCGTCGAGTCCCTCACCGTTTACTCATCCTCATCCATGACCCCACTCGTCGAGTTGGGCCGTCAACTCGACGAGTTCTTCTCTCATATGAACATTACATGAAAACTCATCCGACTCGCCGAGTTGATGAACGACTCGTCGAGTTCACCTTCATCTGATGAACAAGTTCTGTCCATGACTCGCCGAGTTGATGAACAACTCGTCGAGTTCATGTTCATCCTTAAGGAGATTGCCTTGGACTCGCCGAGTCTGTTCTAGCACTCGCCGAGTCCCATGAACTCCAGGTCTAAATCACGTCCAATGCATTGGGTAACTCTTTCTGTCCGGTAACAAACCTTCTAACACTCAACTGGGTCCCTTTGACCCTCAACAGATATAGGGCTCAAAGCCTCGGACTCGTCGAGTCCAAGAATGGACTCACCGAGTTGGTCACGTCCACACTCTAAATCTTTGATTTCTGATGTACAACCTTTGATCAAAAGATAGATCCAAGCTTCTATGATCGATCTAGCACGTAAAGTTACAAACTTTACGTGCTTGTATGGGACTTTGAGCTCAAAAAGACATAAAACAAGCTCCTATAGTGCATGGGACCTTTCATGGGTGCAAAAGCAACCCAAATCTGCCTAGTGACTCCTTTAATGATGTGATTCAGAAGCTTAAACCCCCAACCATGTTTGCAAACATGGTTGGCCACCAAAAATGGCTTATAAAAGCCCTAAATCTTCCCAAAAAGGGATCTAACAAATGAAAAAGCAAGGTTACAGCTTTTTACCTTCAATGAACTGTAGAAGGTGCACAAACTCGGGTTCCCTTGGTCTTTACTTGCTTCCTCAAGCCTTTCTCCTTCCTTCTTAAGATCACAAGCACCAAAATCCACCAACAAGGCTTAGATTGCTTCAATAACGGCTAGGGTTTCAATGAGAGGTGTTTGGGAGCATAAAGGGGCGATGGAGGCTGCATAAGGTCATTTAAATAGGGTGCAAACCCTTGGATTAGGGTTTTTTTGTCCAGACAGCATCTACTCGCCGAGTCCGGGACCTGACTCGTCGAGTCCATCACTTAAATCTCGCGTTCTGTCCCGCTTCTACTCGGCGAGTTGGTCCTTCAACTCGCCGAGTCCAAGGCCAAAAATGCAAAATATTTAAAGAGTTAATAAAAAGAATACGTACCAAGAACCAGGTGCTACATGGGGGATCAGGATCGGGATTTGGATCAGGGTCGGGCGATGGTACCGAGCCCATTGACGAGAGGTTGCGTGAGCTCATCGCAGTTGAGGTTAGGAGGTTCATCCTTGACGCTACCCTAGTTATATTTGGGACGGTCTAGGAGGGTATGATGGAGATTATGGAGGATAGGCTCAGGGCATTCAGAGCCGAGATTGATGGGGGCCAGGTCGGGGCCCGAACTCCCTCGTTCCGGGAGTTCAAGGCGTGCGGGGTGCCAGAGTTTTTCGGGGTTAGGGACCCCATTGTTAGCCGACACTAGGTGGTGGACATAGAGAACGCCCAGCGCACGAGTTCTTGCCCTGATGCGGAAAAGGTGGGTTTCACTTCATGTATGCTGAGAGATCGAGCCCGAGATTGGTGGGGAGAGGTGACTAGCCAGGTGGGAGTAGATGGTGTGGTTGAGATAACTCGGCCTTGTTAGGCGATTTGACTTGGAGTTTGCACCACCTATTGAGGTGCAACTGCTGGTGAGGGAGTTTCATGACCTACAGCAGACCACCGAGACTGTGGCAGAGATCACCGTCAAGTTTCGGGAACGAGCACTGTTGATCTCACAGTATGCTATAGACGAGGCTATGAGGCGGACGAGGTATCATTCCATGTGAGGGATGATATCTGGGAGTTTGTGAGTTTTACAGAGTGCAAAACCCAGAATGAGATGGTGGAGAAGGGCCGTGAGCGGGAGATGGAGTTGGACTTCCGCACCAAGCGGAAGCCTAAGCAGGCACAAACGACAGTAGGTTAGGCTAAAAAGCCTAAGACCTCGGATTCTTCCAGCAGGGGCCAGTAGGGTCGTGGCCGGTGTGCCAAGTGCGGTAAGCCGCACAGTGGGGCTTGTCGGAAGGCAAGCTCGGGATGCTACGCATGTGGCCAGTTGGGCCATGTGATCAGGGATTGCCCCAAGAAGGGCTTGATTTGTTTCCAGTGCAACCAGACCGGCCACAAGCAGGCCGTTTGTCCGAGGTTGCAGGGAGGGGGAGAGCAGTAGCAGCGCCATACATAAAGAAAAGGGTTATAATATATACCTTTAAGATTGTTATTGTAAACAATCTTGATTCCTTGCTTGAAAGACATTTGGTAGCAAGCGCCACAACCAAGGAATACTATATATAGAGAGAGAAAGAAAGGAGAAGCCTAAACTTCGGCCAAGGAACTTAGAAAAAAGTCATAACCGAAGTTTAACCCTAAGGAGGGTTGATATAGGTATTGGATAAGGCAGGTATATCCAGGATAACTCTAGTCCCTTAACTTCCTCCCTAAGGCACCCAAGACACCCTTAGAGCCCAAGAAACCCTAAAGATCATGTAGAATTCGTTCCCCTTACTATAGGGAGGTTCTAGAATTGCCCAATACTCAACTATTAAACATTGTCACCTTTAGTCCTTGTAGTTTTAATTAATTCCTTTAATCCCAAAATAATTCCAAATTGATTTCTGATTAAATATTAATTAAACAATATAATTTCTAATTAATATATTATTTCCATAATACATTAATAAATCATTTATTTTGATTTCTAATAATTTTCTAACCAAGTAATAAATTAATAAATCATTCTTCTCTCTCTAAAAATTATCTTATTCAATTGCCAGGTTTGAAGGCAGCCCAAAAGGACTCCCTGAGTCTTGCGACTCCAACTGGCATCTCACCAAAAAAATCTCTCGGAAACTAACTCGATTTCCCTCTCAAGGTATGCTCCATTGAGACTCGTTCAACATGGCCCTCTGGCCCCACACTCTATCACATCTGATCTCAGTCTAATCAAACACAACGGGATAACTGGTAAACCAGAAGCACTAACCACCACAAGTCATGGTACTCGAACCATGTAACCACCTCTCGATCTGCTATGAATCATGGTACCCGAACCATGTTATCTCTTCCCAATCTGCTACGAATCATGGTACCTAAACCATGTTATCTCCTCTCAATCAGCTACTTAGAACCTCTGGAATTCTCCCTGTTTCGAGTACGGGTCCTCTGCTTTCAGTAGTACGGGCCCATACTACCTTCCACATCTACCCATACTTTCCACACGATTCGTTCCATATTCCCTAAGTGGCTACTCAACCTTCTTGATCACCAACCCTGATAAATATGGTCGCTCCCCAGCGGATACCCTCCTCTAACAGCGAACTCATCTGACTAAGATCACTTCCTAGGCTCTCCCTAGGTCCTCACACTTCTCTGCCATCAGCTGCTGAAGAACTCTTTATGATGCCAACCATCTACCTCCTGAATATCGTCATATTCACTTAGTAGCTGACTCCCATCATCTAGAGTTCCATAAAGCACGAAGCAAGCAGCATTCGGGCATCGACTAATCTCATCCAGCACGTAAAACCACTCCAGGTTACAACTCTATTCGCTCTACTCACAATCAATAGGTTTCACCGAACTCAAGCAACTCTACCCCACGCGGGTATCTAACTACTCTCTCAGTAGGCTCCTCCAATGCTCATCTAAGCATCACTCCTAGATTACTCCTCTACTCAAAGCTCAATCTCTGAAATATTCCTGGTGGATACTCTTACTCCGCACACACTCAAAACACATCACAGATAGCAAAATTCCTAGGCTAAGGCATCACAAATCAGGCAACTCTAGCCCTAAAATATAAAATAACTAGCCTATCTCCTAGCATGCATCACTAATATCCCAATAATAACTCATAACACATATAAGTAAGGGTACTTTGGGAAATCACCGTTCGGGCTCTGGCTGATTGTACACACTGCTCCTTCTCGTTTTCTTTTGGAAACTCTTACTCGTTATAAAAAAATCTTTTCTTTTTGAAAACTTTTCTCAAATCCTCAGTTTGAGTCCAGACTTACCCGAAGGTGCATCCGAATCCCTCAAACCAAGCCTCTGATACCAACTTGTAACACCGTAAATTTTCAAATAAAATTTTCATTTAAAAATCGCATAATTCTCATAACACATTTCACGAAAATCTCATTTATTCAATTTACAAATCACAACTCAATAATTGTTTGATTCAAATCCAGGATCCTCAAAACATAACTCTTTCACTGGTGTGTACAATCAAGCCAATGCCTTCCCTCGATCTTGAGAAACCTGAAACACATGACACATAACACTGTAAGCACGAAGCTTAGTGAGTTCCCCAAAATACCACACACACAACTCATTAGCCACTCGAGGCTATATCACTGTAAGACCCTCCGGTCAATGTGTCTCAGTTGGACCCTCCAGTCCCACGGTTCGTTGGACCCTCTGGTCCGGTTTGTAAAGCTCCGCATAGCATAAATCACAAAGACATAATGCACAACATAAAACATATGGCAGGATAACATAATACTCAATGTAAGCACATAAGACCCTCAGGCCACACATAAGTACCACTCTTGGTAAAGTATAGTGATAAGACTCACCTTGCAAGCAGCAAGCAATCATCCTCGAACTCGAATCTCGAACTAGCCACTGCCTAACACATAGGGTAAATATCTCTAATTAATACTCGATTCTCGATTCTCAATAATCAAATGTTATTATTCTCTCTCTAACTCTTGCATTGGGTAAAAGACCATTTTACCCCTCCATGGTCTCCATTACTCATGTTGACCAAACCCTAAAGTCAGCAGAAGTCAAACTCAAGTCAACAGTCCATGTTTGACCCGACTAGTCGAGTGCACCCATGTGACTCATCGAGTCTACTTGTTCCTCAGAAGTCTCGTGAAGGTCCAGCTCAGCTCGTCGAGTTGATCCCCAACTCGCCGAGTTGTCGCATGTTCAATTCAACGGGACAAACCCTCACCGACTCGTCGAGTCGTCTCATTGACTCGGCGAGTTCATTCAAACCCAATCCTCACTCAGACAATTCTAAGCAGATCTACAAACCCACACTCCAGATCTATCCTCCTAAGGCTCGAATAGCACGTAAAGCTGCAAGATTTACGTTCATGCATGGCATATAAGGCTCATAATGACAAAACATGCTCCAACAAGGGCTAGATGCACAAGAGCTTGCTTCCAACTCAAAAAAGCTCGGGTCTCTGGACTCACAAGGCCACTCATAGTCCAGATCTGAGGTTCCAACCTCAAACCATACACAGATCACTCCATGACACAAGATAACTGAAGAAAGCCCTAAGAGATCCCTAAAATAAGATCTCATAAGGAAATGATCAAGCTAGCATCTTTTTACCTCCAACTAAAGCAAAACTCTGAAGAGTCTTTGGATCCAAAAGCCTTCTCTTGATCCAAGCCAAGATGCTCTCCAAATCCCCTCTCAAAGTTGCACAAGAACACCCAAATTAGCCACTTTCTCTCTCACAATGGATGGAAGTGATCTAGGGTTTCCCACAGGGCTCTCTGGAGATAAGGGAGGCAGAAATAAGGGCTTAAGACCCTTTAAATAGGGGACAAATCCAGAAAATTAGGGTTTCTCTGCCCAGTACTTACTCGGCGAGTTGGCTCTCTGACTCGCCGAGTCCATTCATTAAAGCCACACGGACAACTCGACTCTACTCGACGAGTTGGACTCACAACTCGCCGAGTCACTCCTAATTCTTCAAACAATTTAAACATACAATGACGTACCTGAAAGTCCGGATGTTACACCAACACACCATGCAAGAATCACAAACACAACTAGCATCCTATATAGTTAGTGAGATGACTCATCTATCTCACGAAGTGAGACAAACCACAACTCAATGTCATGAAATAGGTGCTACAACCCACCTATCGAATCGCACAAGGTGACACCTCAGTCTACACTCTAGAACTAGCAATTTACCAAAATTCAACAAGGTCAAAAGTCAATGGTCGTAGACAATAGTCAAAATTGACTTTAGCAGGATTCCACATCATGGTGAATTATAGCCACGT
The DNA here is from genome assembly GCF_052849685.1 of Lactuca virosa. Classification (NCBI taxonomy): domain Eukaryota; kingdom Viridiplantae; phylum Streptophyta; class Magnoliopsida; order Asterales; family Asteraceae; genus Lactuca; species Lactuca virosa. The sequence continues at coordinate 147,807,591 of NC_136432.1, read as the reverse complement.
CGTGATGATGAACTCGGTTCGATCAAAATTCCAGTCGAGATTCAACTCAGTCACAATCAAATCCATTACCATGTTGTGATGATCCTCTCATCACGTTGTGCCAGAGTCCATCCAAAACAGTCGTGGAGACTGCTCATCGCCATGTCGTGGAGGCTTATCCGCCACGTAGTAGGGGATGTTCAGATCAGTTTATTGCATTAAGCTCTTATTCCTTCAAGTCACCCATTCTAACTTTCCATAGGTCTATCTTACTCCAAGAACATTCTAAAAACCAGTGCTTTATGCACAGGGGTGAACACGAACATTAGAACTAGGGGGGCCAAAACCAAAACTCCGCAGGATCCTTTACAAAGGAACATAAATTGCTCATGTATCTGCCATAGTTACAAACATACACTATATCTAGTCTAGCATAAAAAAATCACCGATAACTCTCTTATAAAACAGCAACAACTGAAACAAAATCGTCAAAACGTGAAGAAAAAAAATGCATCAAGTGATAAGTTTAAACTAAAAAAGAAGGCTATAATTGTCCATTGTTGTGTGTATTTCTCCTTCCAAACATGTTTATATGTATATAAATGTGCACACTACTATACATGTGTTTGGTGTGTACGTACAAGGCCTTAAAGAAATGCTAAGCTTACAATTTACATTGGAATTAGGAATTTAGCTCAAATCGTGCATAAACAGATAGATAAGCTAATGTCACACCCCGAAATCGTGATGGCGGAATCGTTCCGGGGTGGAGGACGTCATGCGTAGTATCACAACATTTGTATAGCAAGCATAGTAAACACAACCAGACATTGAATACATATATGAAAAAGGTTTACATTACTTAATACATAGTTTTTGTCCATGTCAAAAGTAACATAGAAGGACGCGACTCTAACACTTCGTCTTCTCCGAACTCCTGGAAGTACCTGCTTACTAATTCCTGAGAATACAAGCAGTTTTGAAAGAGTATCAGCATAAAGCTGGTGAGTTCATAAGCATTTTAGTTTTGGAGGAAAATGTTCTTTGAATCCTTTTTAAAAGTGTCCTTCAAGAAAATCCTATATTTTCTTATGAAAAGCGGTTTTGAAAGCGTGTTTATTAGTAGAAAATATACCATCAGTTTTAGAAATGCCGGTGTTATCTTGGGAAAATCCTATATTTCCCCTAAAAACAGGTTATCCGTACTAGAGGTAGAGATGTAAGTTTTGAAAACCCATGATTACTATTGGTATATACATGAAAGTAGTTTTATTAATCAAAATAAAACAAGTGAAGAGTAGAGTCCGTAAACAAGGTTAGTTTATACTTATTCGCGAGTCGTATAACCATACTTGATATGACCGAGAGACCTTTATAACGTTCTTCAGGCGTTAAGCTAAATGACATTTGTTCACCATAGGCGTGCCCGCCTAACTATAGCTAGCAGTTCTGGTGTGGGATTGTCAGTCCCGAATAGATCTATTCACAAATCTCACGCTCTCCCTCCAGGAGACTCTGGTTATACTAAAAAGATTTATCACTATACACCTAAGGGTACAGTATTGAAGTAGCGCCTCATAATTATATATAATCTAGTTTACTAGCGAGAAATCAGTATAAAACAGTAATTATCCTTGAATAAATGTACTTTATACTTCTGAGAAAACATATAACATAAACTAAATCTGCCATAGTTTATATATATTCATTTATGAAATCTGATTAAGTAGAGACTGCCTAGAGGGTTATCCCAAACTATACCCATTATAGTTTATTAGAGTTGATATGGAAAATGCTTTATAAAAACCTTTCTGAAAGCTATGAAGTTGGATTTCCAAAATAGAAGTTTCCCTTATGTTCAACATATTACAAAAAGAGATAAAATATCCGAATATGTTATTAACCGTGGAAATCGTTGGACTGCATTAATACGTTTAAAACTTAACAAAATACTTAGCGTTTGGCTTGTATTCCCCCTGAAAATATTAAAAACACGGGAAATGTAGGGGTATGAACTCACAGTTTATCGTAGGATCCGAAAGCACAATTGGTTATGAGTGTTGAGTGTCAACCGATGTTTCGTACGCAAGTGGATCCTATTAACATGTGATAACACATATGTGTGTTAGAATTAGGGTGTTTCATGGCTAAACATGACAGAAAACCACCCTAAAGACTTGGAAATGCTTGTCGGGACCCTATATGATCAAACAAGGGAGGTGTATGGCCAAAAGGGTGTGTGTGCGGCCAGGGTGTGCGGTCAGCAGGTGTGTGCGGTTGCACACATGAGTGTGTGGCCGTACAGAGGGTGTGTACGGCCGTACACAGGAGTGTGCGGCCGTACACTCCTTATTTGTGCCCGAAATGTCGATTTTTGAGGTGTTCTAGTGCTAATACCAAGTCCAACTAGAAAATGGAGGCCAAACTCTTCACTTTGGAGAGTCTTTAAGGTGTGTGCGGCCACCTTATGAAGGTGTGCGACCGTACACCTTCAAAGGATGAAGAACACGAAGAACACTATGAGTTTTAGGCTTAGATTCAGGTGTCTTACCAATATAACAAGCTGAATGATGAAGTAGTCCACATTTTTGAGGCCTTTTGAGTGTTTTTGGATGAAGTTTTTAGAAAGAGAAAGTAGTGAGAGAAAGTAGAGTGCAGCCAAAGGAAAGGAATGAGTAAAGGGGGTCTCCCTATATATATATAAGGGGGAGTGTGCGGCTGGAGGGTGGGTGTGCGGCCGCACACCCATGTGTGCGGCCGTACACACCTCTCATGAGTGTGTATGGCCCGATTTTGCTTCTGAACGACATGTTGAATCAGTCCTAATCTCAACGTTGGTCATACTCAAGCTTAGAATCACTTAAATGAACCCTCAAACAGTGCCAGAAGTCAATGAAACATGCTTAACTTTGATTGAATTGGCTAAGTGTGCGGGACAGAAGTTCCGGGTTGTCACATCATCCCCCCGTTAGAGGGAATTTCGTCCCGAAATTCAAGAATAAGAATATAACTGGAACAAGATGTAGGTATTTAAGGTTCATGGGACTCTCGTGCTCCCATGTGAATCCAAGTTCCTGTTTGACATTCTAGCGGACCTTCACTATCGGGATGTGACGTTATTTCGTTCGCTTGACTCCTCGACCCGTGGGTTCGGATGATTCTCTCACAAAGTCTAGACTCTCGTCTAATTCGAGACTGTCGAGGGGAAATCGTAAGTATCTCATCGGCCGGACACTCATTATGGCTTGGAACGAGGAAGACGAGATGAGCGTTGCTAAACGCTCGAGGTAACTGGAGTTTGTGTGCTATGGGACCGATCCTAGCAAGGATGGACGGTCTAACGTATCTTGGATTTAGCTTTCTACGCTTTCCGAAGCGTATCAGGCTTTTCCAGGGTGAAACCTGTAAGAAAGACACGTTCGCCAATCGGGGACTCCAATGGTTTTTGTCTATTAACGACATAGCCCCTTTTGTACGATCTTTTCTGTCGTCTCTCGGATGATTTCAGGACTCGTGAGAGTGCTGTCGGGGACTTGACTCTTGTCTATTTGCGTGTCGCCCGTCTCAGCCCAGCACATATGGGGTCTGTACTTATGGCTGCAGAGGGCTTCGAACAGCGCAGCCTTGCTACTGGAAAGGTCGCCATTGTTACAAGAAAGTTCATTTAAGAGTAGATGTGTGTCCCACGACGCATCTTCATTGGTCCGGATGGTTCCCTTACTTTGTCCTTCTCTTTGTGGATGATACTCTTCGTATGAATACTTTCGGGTTTCAAAGAGACATGAATTTTTCGAAGTTCGCATCTAGTTTGTCATCACGAGCGACGGGCGTTTCGTGATTCGAACGATTTAAGACAAAAGGGTTTGGTATACCATAGACTCGGTCGAAACTAGACAGGATGGTGTCGTAGAATCGCGCGTTAAGTTAGTCCGGGAGGATCGTTTTGCTAGCACATTGGTATCCCTAGATGAACGTCTCTGGTGTTTTTCTGCGTTTGATATTGGACTTGGTAGGTACTACTACTAGTGCGAGGGTCCAGATGTTTTGAAACTATGGGCTCTCGATGGAATGGTTTGCACTGGACTTTCCTATGATTGCTTGGCGTATACAAGTCATGTATAATCACAACTGACTCTAATGTATACACTAGGCTACCATAATTTACCCCTTAGGGCATCAACTTTTAAGAGTACGTCGTGATTAAATTTGGACGGGAAAGAAATCAGGATTATGAATAATTATTGAGGTTTTGAAAACGTACCAAAACAAGGTAGGGTCCTTCGATGCTTCCTCCTTCACTGAGGTCCGACTCCTCCGGTTTCCTTATTGTTCCTTTCTGTTGGGCAGTCTATTGTAAAGTGTCCCATTTCGCCACATGTACTGCACACTTGAACTATGCTAGCATCTGTAGTGGAAGTGATGTGCTCAGTCGGGGTCCTTGCGAAGCGAGCTTCCCAGCCATCCTCAGCCCCTGGACAATTTCTTTTGAAATGTCCGGGTTCGCCACACTTGTAGCAAACCTGACCCATCTTTTCACCAGTAATCGAGGTACTTGGTTGTGCCGGTGCCCTGCACTAACGAGCGGTGTGTCCTTGCCTGTTGCAGTTCTTACATCAAAGTTCGTGGCATTCTCCTACGTGGTGGAAGTTGCATTCCTCGCAATTTGGATGTTTTCCAGCATATCGCCGCACTGGCGTTGGCACTGGTTTGGCGGATGTTGTGGCTGTAGGAGCTATCACGGGTTGTTGTCTCTTGGCAAGTTTCTGACACAACTTGCGCTCCCTATTGTTCCAGAATTTTCGTTTGGCGCTCTTAGGTTTGGGAGTCGGAGTGTTCTCCTGGAAAAGCCCTTGTTGGTTTCCTGAGGTGTTGCTACAGTTCGAGATGTGGAAACTGTTCCCATTCCCACTTGGGTTGTTAGCGTTAAGAACAGCTAGGGCGGCTGCTACGGCTGCTGTGGCAGTAGCTTGGAACGTAGCTGAGTCCACCTGAAGGACTGGTGTCTTATTGGTGGGTTGGGTACGTTCCTTCGGAGGCATGATCTGCTACATGTCAAGAAAAGAAATTTGTGAGCAACAATGGTTGCCCCTGGATGTATCCTAAATGTTTATCTATGCATTGAGATTTCCCGTTTTGCTATCTGGCTCTCACTGACTCGGCCAACATCCCCATGATATGGTCTTAGCAAGGATAGAACAGATTTGAGCACACAAAGTTCACATAAAATAAGTTTATGAACTCCTGGTTGCTCAGCTCCTTGGGCTGGCTGAGTAACTCTCACACTTTCGTCGGCTCTTGGAGATTTGGCTATAAAGGTAGTTCCGAGGATCAAGTCGATACGAGATTCAACTTGGCACTCGGAAGAAATCCCTGGAACGTCTTTGGGGAAGACAGTGGAAAAGTTGCAGACTTCGAAGATGCTCTCGAGGTCTTTAACTTCTTGCGTCTCATTGGTAACATGAGCCAGAAATGCGTAGCATTCTTTCCGTAGATGCTCTTAGGCTTCGACGCATGAAATAATACTAGGGTTCGAACAGATTTATCACTGAAACCAGTGAGGACTCCTGTCAGAAGGAAGATTGAGACGAATCGCTTTCTCGAAGCAAAGGTCATCGGCACGATGGGAGACTCATTCGTCCTATGCCGATTAGGACATTGAAGCTCTTCATGGAGACTGATATGAAACTGATGGGGAAAAAAGGAATAATCGTCTAAGCACATCTTATGATTCATGTTTTGAGGACAACACAGTGATGGGACCTTGATAAGGTTGCTCAATTTGAATGCTACCGCTCCAAGGTACACTTTTGACAATGATAATCTTTGACCTAGGAGTAGGTCTACAACATACCAACAAATGAACAATTTGAAAACATAAAGAACTAGTGAATACTGCAAGACAAGAATGTCTACAGAGAAAGGAGCTACTTAGAACATAAATATGAAAGTCATCCCTTAGACCAAAAAGGAAGGTTGAGTGGAGTATCCCCTATCGGCGACATGTACTCCTCAAGTGAATCCTTAATTCGGACAGCTGACGCTCCACATCAAGCAAGCATCTCTCGTATTCTGACTGGCAGGCTCGGAGCTCTATGACTTCGGTTCGGGTTGTAGCTAACTCTCGCTGCAGAGCTTCATTGTTCCTTGCAGCTCTCGCATGAGCAATCTCGAAGTGACGAATGCGATCCGTACTGGTGTTCGAATCCGCTTCGAGCTCCTCAGTTCGCTGAAGGGTTGCCATACCTAGCTCCACATTGCGAGCCACTCGGCGTATCAGGATTGGAAGGGCCCTGTCCGTGGGTCCTCCTTCGTTCAGATTGTAGAGGTTGCAGTTTCCGTCGCATGGGAGGGTTTGGTCTTGCTCATGGCTCCACCTATTCAAACTCCCGACCCACATAGGCGTTGGACCTTGGAATCCAACTCGAGGGTTAGGATTTGGTATTGGGGTCACTTGAAGTAGGTTCTCGACTTCGGGTTCCTAGTCAGTCTCTTCAGGTAATGGTTCGGCGAATCCATCGTCCAAAGGGATTTCATGATTTCCTTCCGGCTCTGGCTCGATCCATCCATCATCTCCTTGGTTGGGAAAGTACGGGTCGCCAGGAAGATGGAATCCAACCATGCTATCGACGCGAGGTGATGATAAAGGGATAGTTAATGGGCATCGAATCTAATAATACTCCCAATGTATTATAGCTACAAGATTGATTCTTGAAGATTGGATTCTTGGGTAAGTTTCCGGTCCGGTCGCTATAGCATCCTAAAATAATAGCATCCTAAAATACTCCTATAGTATTTTAACCCTTATGTTCGGTTCTAGAATTCTTCTGGTATCTAGGTAAGTTTTAGGCTTGCTGCAACACCACAGTCACTCCCAAGCACATGTTGGTCATGTCTCGAATGAATATAGTTGATCAGGCTATATTGATCCTAGACATGGTTACATAACTGCCCAGGTTTAACCGCAGTGTCTCAACATCCAAATACTTTTGTTTTGTTCTACCTATGACACAATTTCAGGTTCTTAGGTATTCTTGTATACTTTTATAAAAATACTTATATTTTTGAAAGTATACTTTTAGTTTAGAGCACTTAGGCCCCTTAGTATTTATAGTTGTATACCATGTAAGGTTCGGTATACTTAGTTCGCTATAAACAAGGGCTCTGATACCAATCTGTCACACCCCGAAACCGTGATGGCGGAATCGTTCCGGGGTGGAGGACGTCATGCGTAGTATCACAACATTTGTATAGCAAGCATAGTAAACACAAGCAGACATTGAAGCATCTCATAATAGCAATAACTCCTAGGCTAAGGCATCACAGATCAGGCCACTCTAGTCCTAATAGTAATACCTAGCCTACTCTAGCATGCATATCATAACATAACACATCTTATAACACATAATGTAAGGGTATTTTGGGAAATCACCGTTCAGGCGCTAGCTGATCGTACACACTGCTCTGCTCTGCTCTTTTCAAAATCTTTTTACTCTTTTAGAAAATTTGTTTATTTTATGAAAACTTTCTCAATTCCTCAGTTTGAGTTCAGATTCATCCGAAGATACACCCGAATCCCTCAAACCAAGGCTCTGATACCAACTTGTAACACCGTAAATTTCAAAACAATTTTTCACTTTTTAAAATATAATTTCATTCATAAATATTCTCGAATCCCAATGTATCACATATCAAATCAATAAAAACACATCCCAAGATCATAATGTATAAAACTCCAATAGTGTGTACTGATCATGCCAGCGCCTTCCCGCGATCCTCACTGGTACCTGAAACACATAACACAAAACACTGTAAGCATAAATGCTTAGTGAGTTCCCCAAAATACCACACACAACGCATATTAGCCACTCGAGGCTATAACTCTGTTTGACCCTCTGGTCAATGTGTCTCAGTGGGACCCTCCAGTCCCATAACTCTGTGGGCCCTCTGGCCCTAACTCTGTGGACCTTTCGGTCCTAACTCTGTAACTCTGTAACATACATAGCATAAATCACATAGAAATCACATCATGCAAAAGCATACAAAATACTCTTTCACATAACTCTAATTACCACCCTAGGTAAAGTATAGTGAGAAGACTCACCTCGAGTAACTCGGTAAACCTCGAACTCTGAAATACTGCGCTAGCCTTCACCTAATCACATAAATAAATTCTCTAATTAATACAACTTCTAAAGGCTAGGCCAACTCTTCTCTATAAGTTCTCTAAGAAGGGTAAAAGACCATTCTGCCCCTCTAATGGCTCATAAGTCCAAACACTGTCTAATCCCTAAAAGTCAACAGAAGTCAACAGTCAACATTGACCAGACTCGTCGAGTGCACTAGAGTGACTCGGCGAGTACATGCCTGCCTCCTCGTCCCTGGTCCTCACTTGACTCACTGAGTCAACCCTATACTCCCCGGGTCGTTACGGATAGCGAGTCACGGGGCAACCCGACTCGACTCGTCGAGTCCCTTATGGACTCGGCGAGTTCCTCCCATGAAAACTCTCAAAAGATCTCTTGAGGTCAGATCTGCTTCACCAAACAGTAGATCCATCCTTCTAACATTCAAAAGTCACGTAAAGGTGCAACCTTTACGTGCATGCAACCCATATCAAGCCTCAAATGGAGAAATATCACTAGAAATGGCAACCTAGTCTCCAATTGCTTATTTGCTTGCAAAAAGCTAGAAGGTAGTGACTCTATGGACCTCTCAAGGTCCAAATCTGATATCATCAACACAAAGGGGACCTCATACTCACTAGATCTTATAAAAAAGGGAGGTAAAAACCCTAAAATCATGAAATCTATCATATCAATACAAAATAGAAGGGATTATACCTCTAGAGACAATATCTCAAGATGATTAGCTCCAATCCAAGCTCCCTTCACGTTCTAGATGGATCCTCTCTTCTTTCTCTAGCAAAAATCACCCAAAAATGAAGGTTATAAGCCCTTTCTTGCACTCAAGCCTTCCTCACTCTCTCTAGGGTTTCTCTGGAACAAGGTGGCCTCAAATGACGGCCATAAGGGCCTTTAAATAGGGCACAAGCCCCGAAAATTAGGGCTTCATTTAACAGCGCGGACTCGCCGAGTCCACGCATGGACTCGCCGAGTCCCTTCATTAATTCCAGGCTGGCAGAAGCGCGATTCCACTCGCGAGTCTGAGCGCCTACTCGCCGAGTCCCTTTCTAAATTCAAAAAAATAATTAAAATAAGATACCTGGGAATCCGGATGTTACAATTCTCCCCCACTAGAATCAGACTTCGCCCTCGAAGTCCTGCTCGGCAAACAACTCTGGATGCTGCTCCCGCATCTCCGAGTCCAGCTCCCAGGTCAGCTCGGACCCCTTCCGATGTTGCCACTGGACCCGCACCAGTGACACCTCCTTGTTCCTCAGAACCTTGATCTTCCGATCCCGAATCGCGATTGGCCTCTCCACATAATTCAGGCTCGCATCCACCTGAATATCCTCCAGTGGCACCACTGCCGACTCATCGGCTATACACTTCCTCAACTGAGACACGTGGAAGGTATCATGAATCTGGCTCAACTCCGCAGGTAGCTCCAACCGATATGCTACCCTGCCCACCCTCGCGGTCACCCTGAACGGACCGATGTACCGGGGCCCCAGCTTGCCCCTCTTCCTGAATCGGATCACTCCTTTCCAAGGAGATACCTTTAGGAGTACGAAGTCTCCCACCTGGAACTCAAGATCGGATCGTCGCCTATCCGCGTAACTCTTCTGACGACTCTGGGCCGTCAGTAACCTCTGTCTAACCTGCTGTATCTGTTCTGTCGTCAGAAGCACTATCTCAATGCTACCCATCACACGCTGCCCTACCTCTCCCCAGCAAATGGGAGTCCGACACCTCCTCCCATACAATAACTCGAAGGGAGGCATACCAATACTCGAATGGTGACTGTTGTTGTAGGAAAACTCAGCCAACGGCAGATACGTGTCCCAACTTCCTCCGAAGTCTAACACACATGCTCAGAGCATGTCCTCGAGCGTTTGAATCGTCCGCTCACTCTGTCCGTCCGTCTGGGGGTGGTAGGCGGTACTGAAATGCAATCTCGTACCCAACTCCTCGTGGAACTTCTTCCAGAACCTGGAAGTGAAACGTACATCTCGATCTGACACAATCGAGATCGGTACTCCATGACGCGATACCACCTCCCGCACATACGACTCTGCCAAACTCTCAGCAGAAGAGCTCTCACTGATGGCAAGAAAATGTGCGCTCTTCGTCAGCCGATCGACGATCACCCAAATTGCATCGACACCCCTCGCGGTCCTCGACAATTTGGTGATGAAATCCATGGAGATATGTTCCCACTTCCACTGGGGAATATCTAGCGGCTGCAACTTGCCATGCGGACGCTGGTGCTCGGCCTTAACCTTGCGACAGGTCAAGCACCTCTACACAAACCACGCGACATCCCTCTTCATACAGGGCCACCAATAATCTTTCTTCAGGTCCAAATACATCTTAGTGGCCCCGGGATGGATCGAGAACCTCGATCTGTGCGCCTCCTCCGTCAAAGTGATGCGCGTCCCGCCCGTATACGGCACCCAAACCCGACCCTGAAAGGTCATAAGCCCATGACTATCGGTAACGAACTCAGGTGCCTGCCCAATCACCCGCTCCCTCTTGCGGTTCTCCGGTCTCATGGCCTCTGCCTGGGCCTCCCGAATGGTGTCCATCACCAGAGTCATCACTGTCAATCTCAAGCAAACATCTCGTATCAGGGCACTCTCCGCCCTACGGCTCAGGGCATCAGCTACAACGTTAGCTTTGCCCGGGTGGTATAGGATCTCACAATCGTAATCCTTTACCACGTCCAACCATCTCCTCTGGCGCATATTCAGGTTGGGCTGATCCATCAAATACTTCAAGCTCTTATGGTCCGTGTATATGGTACACCGAACCCCATACAGATAGTGACGCCAGATCTTGAGAGCGAACACCACAGCCCCCAACTCCAGATCATGAGTGGGATACCTCATCTCATGAGGCTTCAGCTGCCTCGATGCGTATGCTATCACATGCCCTCTCTGCATAAGCACTGCACCCAACCCTGATATCGATGCGTCACAATACACCACAAAATCCTCCATTCCCTCTGGAAGGGATAACACCAGGGCTTCGCACAACCTCTGGCGAAGAGTCTCAAACGAGGCCTGCTGCTCAGGACCCCACGAAAAAGTAACGCCCTTCCGGGTCAACCTGGTGAGAGGCACGGCGATCTTAGAGAAATCTTTAATAAATCTCCTATAATAGCTGGCCAACCCCAGAAAACTCCTGATCTCGGTGGGGGTCCTCGGCACCTCCCAGCTCATTACCGCCTCAATCTTGGCCGGATCGACCAATATCCCATTCTGATTAACGAGATGTCCCAGGAACTGGACCTCTCGCAACCATAAATCACACTTGGAGAATTTGGCGTAAAGCCTCTCCGATCTCAGAACTCCGAGGATCTCCCTCAAATGCTCCTCATGCTGCTCTCTGGATCTCGAATACACCAATATGTCATCGATGAACACGATCACCGATCGATCCAACATTGGTCTACACACCCTGTTCATGAGATCCATGAACGCTGCTGGTGCATTGGTGAGCCCGAAGGGCATCACCACGAACTCGTAATGCCCATAACGAGTCCTGAACGTCGTCTTCTGGATATCCTCATCTCGCACTCTCATCTGATGATATCCATACCTCAGATCAATCTTGGAGAACCAAGACGCTCCCTGCAACTGATCGAACAGATCATCGATCCTCGGCAATGGGTAACGGTTCTTGACCGTTAACTTGTTCAACTCCCGGTAGTCAATGCACATCCGGTGTGAACCATCCTTTTTCTTGACAAAAAGGATCGGCGCTCCCCACGGCGAGCTACTCGGCCGTATAAACCCCTTTCCCAGCAGCTCCTGAAGCTGCGAGGATAACTCCTGCATCTCTGGAGGTGCAAGGCGATAGGGCGCCTTGGCGATAGGCGCTGCCCCCGGAACCAAATCGAAACGGAACTCCACCTGCCTCTCGGGAGGCACACCCGACAACTCCTCAGGGAAAACATCCGGGAACTCACGCACTATCGGGACCTCATCGACCGACCTCGGTCTCTCTGCACCTACTCTCGTATCCACCACATAAGCCACAAACCCACTACAGCCCTGCTGTAGACTCTGCCTCGCTCTTGCGGCTGAACAAAATGCCGACCCAGAACGGGTACCCTCGCAATAAACTGTAAGAACTCCCCCACTAGGGTCTCGTATGGTCACCAGCTGTCGCTCGCAGTCGATAACCGCTCCAAATCTGCTCAACCAGTCTATGCCCACGATGACACAGACATCTCCCATAGCAATCGGGACCAAATCAATCGGAAACTCAACGCCGAAGATCTCGAGTACACATCCTCGAATCACATCAGTGGCATACACTGCTCTCTCGTCAGCTATGGAAACTCGCAAAGGTCGACTCAACGCCTCTCGACGAGTACTGATGTGCTGACTAAAGGCTAACGACAGAAAAGACCGACTCGCACCCGAGTCAAATAACACCAAAGCAGGTACAGAACACACAAGAAATGTACCTACGCATAACACAATATAAGCATAACACCACAATCCAAAAATAAGCAGATGAAAGAATACATACCAGCCACGATATCGGGCGCTGCGCGGACCTCCTCCGCTGTCAACTGGAAGGCTCTCCCGCGAGCCTTTGGTGCCTCGGCCTTCACTGGCCGACTCTCCGTAGCTCGCACGGCAGCAGGGACAGATCCCTAAGAAGCTCCCTGAGCTGACCCTCGCAACTGCGGACACTCTGCCTTCCAGTGTCCGGTCTGGTTGCAGTGAGAACAAACTGCAAACCCCTTGGGGCAATCCTTGGCCATGTGCCCCTCCTTGCCACACTTGTAGCAAGACCCTGCTCTACAAACTCCCTCGTGACCCTTTCCACACTTGCCACAAGTGCGGCTCTTCTAATTCCCTGATCTCGAATCGGCGGGCTTGGCCCGCTTGGCTACCGGCTGGGACTGTGCCGGTCGCCGATCTCTCCCTTGAGACTCCGCCTCCTCTCTAGCCTGAGTCTCTAGCTCTATCTCCCTCTTCCGGGCATTTGCCTGAAGCTCAGCAAATGTCCGGTATGACGAGTTCGCCATGAACTCTTGTATGTCCCTCCTCAGAATACTCAGATACCGACTCATACGTGCCTGCTCGGTAGACACGTGCTCAGGGCAAAACATCGCCCTCTCATGGAACATCCTGGTGATAACAGTAACAGACTCAGTACCCTGCTTGAGGGTCAGAAACTCCTGGGCCAAACGTTCCCTCTCTACCGGGGGAACGTACTCATCACAAAACATAGCGGTGAACCTCTCCCAGGTCACTGCGGCAGACTCTGCAGGTGTGTAGTGCGCTGTCACAAACTTTCACCAGTCCTTCGCTCCCAAGCGAAGCTGGTTCAGCGCGAACCGAACTCTCAGATGCTCCGGACAAGAACACGTATAAAAGCATCCCTCAATATCAGAAACCCATCTCATCGCAACAATCGGATCCTGCGTCCCATCAAACTCTGGTGGCTTCGTGTTGCTGAACTCTCGGTACAGCAACGAGTCACCCCCCTGCGGCCTGGCAGCAGTGACAGCTGCGGTGGCCGCAGCAACAGCAGCCTCAGTGAGAGCAGCGTACCGCTCATCAAAAGTCTTGATCAACGTGGTCTTGATAGACCCGAACATCTCTGGTATCTCAGCTCGGATGGCCGCGGCCACCTCCTCGTGAATCAGCCTACGGATCTCCTCATCACTGGTACCACTAGTACCACTGCCCCCTGGGTGATGGCGCGTCCCAACCATGATGTCTCTGAAATACAACACAAAAGGAATCAGAGACTCACTCGAGTATATTCGCACTCGATACTCGACCCTACTTGCTCTCTTAGTACCCAAAGGATTCTTACTTAGAGTGCGCACTGCTCCGGTGTCTTCAGTAGTACGGGCCCTATACTACCGTCCACACCGCATCAGTATTCACCCTAAGTCCTCCTCCTTGGATCCCATGTCACCAGTACTCCATATCTCACTAAACTCAGGCTACTCTCTAGTAAACCACTCATAAGTTCCTCGCTGCTACCTACTTACTCTCGAAGCATCTCATAGTAGCAGTAACTCCTAGGCTAAGGCATCACAGATCAGGCCACTCTAGTCCTAATAGTAATACCTAGCCTACTCTAGCATGCATATCATAACATAACACATCTTAAAACACATAATGTAAGGGTATTTTGGGAAATCACCGTTCAGGCGCTAGCTGATCGTACACACTGCTCTGCTCTGCTCTTTTCAAAATATTTTTACTCTTTTAGAAAATTTGTTTATTTTATAAAAACTTTCTCAATTCCTCAGTTTGAGTTCAGATTCATCCGAAGATACACCCGAATCCCTCAAACCAAGGCTCTGATACCAACTTGTAACACCGTAAATTTCAAAACAAATTTTCACTTTTTAAAATATAATTTCATTCATAAATATTCTCGAATTCCAATGTATCACATATCAAATCCATAAAAACACATCCCAAGATCATAACGTATAAAACTCCAATAGTGTGTACTGATCATGCCAGCGCCTTCCCGCGATCCTCACTGGTACCTGAAACACATAACACAAAACACTGTAAGCATAAATGCTTAGTGAGTTCCCCAAAATACCACACACAACGCATATTAGCCACTCGAGGCTATAACTCTGTTTGACCCTCTGGTCAATGTGTCTCAGTGGGACCCTCCAGTCCCATAATTCTGTGGGCCCTCTGGCCCTAACTCTGTGGACCTTTCGGTCCTAACTCTGTAACTCTGTAACATACATAGCATAAATCACATAGAAATCACATCATGCAAAAGCATACAAAATACTCTGTCACATAACTCTAATTACCACCCTAGGTAAAGTATAGTGAGAAGACTCACCTCGAGTAACTCGGTAAACCTCGAACTCTGAAATACCGCGCTAGCCTTCACCTAATCACATAAATAAATTCTCTAATTAATACAACTTCTAAAGGCTAGGCCAACTCTTCTCTATAAGTTCTCTAAGAAGGGTAAAAGACCATTCTGCCCCTCTAATGGCTCATAAGTCCAAACACTGTCTAATCCCTAAAAGTCAACAGAAGTCAACAGTCAACATTGACCAGACTCGCCGAGTGTACTAGAGTGACTCGGTGAGTACATGCCTGCCTCCTTGTCCCTGGTCCTCACTTGACTCACTGAGTCAACCCTATACTCCCCGGGTCGTTACGGATAGCGAGTCACGGGGCAACCCGACTCGACTCGTCGAGTCCCTTATGGACTCGGCGAGTTCCTCCCATGAAAACTCTCAAAAGATCTCTTGAGGTCAGATCTGCTTCACCAAACAGTAGATCCATCCTTCTAACATTCAAAAGTCACGTAAAGGTGCAACCTTTACGTGCATGCAACCCATATCAAGCCTCAAATGGAGAAATATCACTAGAAATGGCAACCTAGTCTCCAATTGCTTATTTGCTTGCAAAAAGCTAGAAGGTAGTGACTCTATGGACCTCTCAAGGTCCAAATCTGATATCATCAACACAAAGGGGACCTCATACTCACTAGATCTTATAAAAAAGGGAGGTAAAAACCCTAAAATCATGAAATCTATCATATCAATACGAAATAGAAGGGATTATACCTCTAGAGACAATATCTCAAAATGATTAGCTCCAATCCAAGCTCCCTTCACGTTCTAGATGGATCCTCTCTTCTTTCTCTAGCAAAAATCACCCCAAAATGAAGGTTATAAGCCCTTTCTTGCACTCAAGCCTTCCTCACTCTCTCTAGGGTTTCTCTGGAACAAGGTGGCCTCAAATAACGGCCATAAGGGCCTTTAAATAGGGCACAAGCCCCGAAAATTAGGGCTTCATTTAACAGCGCGGACTCGCCGAGTCCACGCATGGACTCGCCGAGTCCCTTCATTAATTCCAGGCTGGCAGAAGCGCGATTCCACTCGGCGAGTCTGAGCGCCTACTCGCCGAGTCCCTTTCTAAAATTCAACAAAATACTTAAAATAAGATACCTGGGAATCCGGATGTTACAATTCTCCCCCACTAGAATCAGACTTCACCCTCGAAGTCCTGCTCGACAAACAACTCTGGATGCTGCTCCCGCATCTCCGACTCCAGCTCCCAGGTCAGCTCGGACCCCTTCCAATTATACACCTAAGGGTACAGTATTGAAGTAGCGCCTCACAATTATATATAATCTAGTTTACTAGCGAGAAATCAGTATAAAACAGTAATTATCCTTGAATAAATGTACTTTATACTTCTGAGAAAACATATAACATAAACTAAATCTGCCATAGTTTATATATATTCATTTATGAAATCTGATTAAGTAGAGACTGCCTAGAGGGTTATCCCAAACTATACCCATTATAGTTTATTAGAGTTGATATGGAAAATGCTTTGTAAAAACCTTTCTGAAAGCTATGAAGTTGGATTTCCAAAGTAGAAGTTTCCCTTATGTTCAACATATTACAAAAGGAGATAAAATATCCGAATATGTTATTAACCGTGGAAATCGTTGGACTGCATTAATAAGTTTAAAACTTAACAAAATACTTAGCGTTTGGCTTGTATTCCCCCTGAAAATATTAAAAACACGGAAAATATAGGGGTATGAACTCACAGTTTATCGTAGGATCCGAAAGCACAATTGGTTACGAGTGTTGAGTGTCAACCGATGTTTCGTACGCAAGTGGATCCTATTAACATGTGATAACACATATGTGTGTTAGAATTAGGGTGTTTCATGGCTAAACATGACAGAAAACCACCCTAAAGACTTGGAAATGCTTGTCGGGACCTTATATGATCAAACAAGGGAGGTATACGGCCAAAAGGGTGTGTGTGCGGCCAGGGTGTGCGGTCAGCAGGTGTATGCGGCCAGGGTGTGCGGTTACACACATGAGTGTGCGGCCGTACAGAGGGTGTGTGCGGCCGTACACTCCTCATTTGTGCCCGAAATGTCGATTTTTGAGGTGTTCTAGTGCTAATACCAAGTCCAACTAGTAAATGGAGGCCAAACTCTTCACTTTGAAGAGTCTTTAAGGTGTGTGCGGCCACCTTATGAAGGTGTGCGGCCGTACACCTTCAAAGGATGAAGAACACGAAGAACACTATGAGTTTTAGGCTTAGATTTAGGTGTCTTACCAATATAGCAAGCTGAATGATGAGGTAGTCCACGTTTTTGAGGCATTTTGAGTGTTTTTGGATGAAGTTTTTAGAGAGAGAAAGTAGTGAGAGAAAGTAGAGTGCAGCCAAAGGAAAGGAATGAGTAAAGGGGGTCTCCCTATATATATAAGGAGGAGTGTGCGGCTGGAGGGTGGGTGTGCGGCCGCACACCCATGTGTGCGGCCGTACACACCTCTCATGAGTGTGTATGGCCCGATTTTGCTTCTGAACGACATGTTGACTCAGTCCTAATCTCAACCTTGGTCATACTCAAGCTTAGAATCACTTAAATAAACCCTCAAACAGTGCCAGAAGTCAACGAAACATGCTTAACTTTGATTGAATTGGCTAAGTGTGCGGGACAGAAGTTCTGGGTTGTCACAACTAATTGTATAATTCATTATGATCTAACTAGATTTCCTAAAATATACTCAACTAGTGATAATTCAGAAAAAAAAATGAGAGTGTCCTTTCATATTAGTTTCAAATATTCATCTTGCACTTTACACAAATACTTAACATGCAAAATTTCAATACTACGTTTGTAGTTAGATCCATAGCATAAAAAACTGACGTAAAAGATCACCAGATCAATTACAAAAAGAAAAGGTAAAAGAAAACTTACATATGAAAATCTGAATCTTCACATGTTCATCAAAACTTACTTTCAAAAAATATGAAGCCTCATTGAAGACTTTTCACAAACACTTAATATGCAATTTCAAATGTTCAATATCAACAAATTTAAAATGTGGTTCATAAACACTAAATTGTACTTTTCTCAAGAAATAAACGTATCAAATCGAATAGATGAAAAAAAAACTCACAAACCATAAAATAACAACTTAGTATTTTCACGGATGTATCAGTGTATGAGAATGCTAGGCACGATGGATAAAGAGCAAAAAAAGAAGAAGAATAAACATGAAGAGATATAGGGAGAACGATATGGAATCGATGGGGTTTGAGGAGAATATGCGACTCTATTTCAGTCTTATATGTTCACAATTCATATTCATTCTTTACGTCTCTACATCTTGATTGTTCATTAGAAAAAATCCTTTAAAAAATTGTGCCTTCCCGACCCTTTTTCCCTTATGCAGTATGCTTTATTACAGTTATTCCAGGTCATCTAGCGTGAAACAAGAAGAAAAAAACAATGATTGCAAACAATATACGGTGAAAAACCGGGGGGAGGGGGGGGGGGGGTGGGGGCTTATCGGGGAATTTTGCAAAAAATCTATCAAGAAACACTTACTTACTTTTAGTGTAGGAGACTTTCTTTAAGTTTGAGAACTAATTATTGAAGACTCTATATTTTGAACTTATCGGGGAATTTTGAAAATTGATCTTAGAAGCAAGTTCGAGCAATCAAAAAATCAACTTTTGCATTTAGAATGTCAAATTCTTTGCCTTTATCCTCTAGCTTTTGCTAATTTAGTATAGCGATTTTTCATGTTGATGAACATTTGGCTCAAGGTAGATGCGAATAATTAGTTGTAGTGACTCTCGTGCCAACCCCTCTTATAAATACACACTACTATTTGTCAAAGACTAGTGACAAGGCATCTATGGCTGGTTCAAAAATGCTTTTTGTTCTTCAATTACAATTTCATGATTGATCAAAAAATATAAGGAAAACTGGAGAAGTTTCCTTCTCTATGTAATGATATTGATGTTTATTTAGAACCTTTAATCGGTGATCTTCAACTATTATTCAAAAAGGAGGTTGAAACATAGGATGTTTATGCAAAAAAGAAATTTACTATCATGTAGTTGTTTTATGGACTATAAATGATTGGCATGCTCTTGGTACACTATGTGGATGTCCCTATAAAAGATATAAAGGTTGTGTAGTTCTATTAGACTTCCTTGCTCTATCAAACAATATATGTTGGTCATACACGCTATCTTCCATATAACTATCCATTCAGATGTCAAAGAAAGTTTTCAATAGAAAGCATGAGATGGAACATGCCATATAACCTATGAGCGGAGACAAAAACATCGGTCACATCCATGGCTGCGATTTATGGCATCAAGGTTGTTGTTGGGGATGTGGTCGCTTACCATCAACGTTGATGATTGAGGTGTGTCCGTGGCCATAAATCTATTACTTATAATCGACTTTTCAATGGATCTGAGAAGACGACGATCATTTCCATTCATTTTTTTCATGAAAGGGTTAAAACAGGGAACATGATGATATGAACCAAAAGGCAGATGTTATCCGATTTTAATTATGAAGGTATGACTTTATCGGTTAATGGTTTATTGATTTTTCTAATTTTGGTCTAGTTTGGTCGTGGCGGTGATTTTGCTAACTTTAGTTATGAATATGATTTTGGCTTAGTTTGATCATAAATCTGATTTTGTTGATTCATGAATTAGATTTTTGTTTTGGTCCGGTTATGCTTGTGAATCTGATTTGATCTAGTGGGAGTGGCAGGAGGTGGACGATAGCGACGGTCGGATGTGGATAAGAGGAAGATGAATCATGAATGGTGGTGGTGGTGGTGCATGGGAGGTGGGAGAGGGGGTTAAATTGGAAGAAGATGAACAGTGGTGTTGGAACCTGAAAGTGAACCTCTAGCAATCCTAAGTACATATTCCGAAGTGTGTTGGTTCCGAAGGGAAAAGTGATCCGGAACCTGTCCGAAGCTGAAGAGAAGAAGAGGAGGAGTATTTTGAAGAGGAACACATTCCGGAGCTGATCCTGATGTCCGGAATGTATGCTGATCCGGATCAAACTTTCATCTTCGGAATAATACTTGTCCGAAATGAAGTCATTTTGTCTTTTGTGCATTTATTACTTTTGTCTTGTATTTGATGTAACGTTTCATAGGACTTAGTCTAAAGTTGTATTAGGACAATCAGAATGTTAGACTTATGTCTTTTGTCCGGTCTTGTGTAAACACCTGGGTTAATTCGCTGTAACATTCACTCCTTTAAATAGGAGCTTTCAATACAAGTCAACAACGGATCTTTCACTCACTTTTGGCATTTACTCTTATCATATTTAAAACATTCTTCTTGTTCTTCATTTATTAACTTTACCTTGATCATTGACTACTTGTTCTCAATTAATGTCTTGATCATTTGTTGAACTGATTATCTAAGACTTGACTGGTCTTTCCAGTCTAGACTTGAACATCCATTAGCAAGCAGACATTGATCTCAAGCATTTACTCAAGGTTTAAGTTTTCAAACCTTGTCCCTACGCATCGATCTTGTTCTCACAATTGGTATCAGAGCTTGAGTGGTTGTCCTTTGAATCCATAAGATCAGATTATAGTTGGCTTGAATTTACCTTGGTATTTCAACCATTTCTGTGTTAAGGATTGAAGGGTCCAGTAAATGGTTTGGTCTAGGCTTTCATTGTATTTTGTTCGGTATGAGTCTGTAATGTTGTTTTTGTGTTGTTTAAGTGCTTTTGGTCAGAAAATATGTTTACGACTGTAAACGGAGTTTACGGCCGTAAAAACGTTTACGACCGTAAACCCAGTTTACGGTCGTAAACCCCGTTTGCGGTCTTGTTGAGTATAAATAGTAGAGGTGTTGGTCCTTGCGTGGTTGTTGATGCCATTGCGTTTACAGAGAGTCCCATCGAGTTGTACCTGGCGTTTTTCTGAATATAAACGTGTGCAAGCTCGATTTCTTTTCATCTTATTCTTCTATTCGTGATTGTTTGTTGCTTGACTACTGGTAAAGATCCTTATTAGGACCTTACAATTGGTATCAGAGCAAAAACCGGTGTTAAAGCTTCATTCAATCGATTTTTGGGCTGTTTAATCCGATATTCTTATTGTTCGAGCTTGGTTTTAGTGTTTTCGTGGTTAAGGGAATTGAATCTTCTGCAAAAACGTGTTTCTGAAGGCTTTCTGGGAGTTTGCTGCCAACCGTAAACCCTATTTACGGTTGTAAAATCTAGATCTTGAAGAACCGTAAACTTTGAATCTTCAAAAACCGTAAATCAAGTTTCATTAACCGTAAACACATAAACCGTAATCACATAAGCCGTAAACTGCTCAACCATAAACACAGTTTACGGTCGTAATCGTCCTAACCGTAAACGTCCTAACCGTAAACCAAGTTTACGGTCGTAAACCCCTCAACGGTAAACTCAGTTTATGGTCGTAAACATCATCAACCGTAAACACTTTGTGACTTTAATTTGCTTCAATTTCAAATGGAATCTCAAAGTCAAAATCACTTTCACGAACTTGACACAGTCATGGGCACCACTACACGTATTCCAAGATTAATGTCTGCAGATGGTTTCCCAGAATGGAAATATAGAATTGAAAAATACATCAAAATGAAGGACTTTAAGGTCTGGAGAAGCATTCTTAGAGGACTTGTCAGAATCACTATTACAGTTGGAGGACAGGTAATTGACAAGGCTATTGAGAATTACACTGATGAGGAGTTTGAGAAAGTTGAAGAGCAGGAAAGGGCTTTAGCCACTTTAACCATGGCATTATCTCCCGATATTGCTCAAGGTTTCCGTGAGTACACTTCAGCTAAAGACTTGTGGGAAGCCCTAATTGAGGTATATGAGGGCAATGAAGATATGAAGGAGAGTCGTCAGGACATGTTGAGACAAAATTTCAATATGTTCAACTACATACCAGGAGAGACTCTTGAGGCTCAGCTGCAGCGGTTCACAACTCTCACAACTGACATGAACATATCTGGAATTTTCTTGACCAAGTCAGAGATTAACAAGAAGCTTCTGAATGCTCTTCCTAGATCGTGGGATATGAATGTAGCTGTGATTAAGAAGACTAAGGATTTAAATCGCCTCACTCTTGCTGAAATCATGGCAATCATCAAGGCTTGTGATATTGATGACAAACAGAGAGAGATTAATCATGTGAACTCATACTCTACTGCAAATCTTGGAATCTTATCCAACAATGCTCTCTCCTCAATCATGTCTTCTTCAGGCCAAGTGTTTGCTGCTCAACAACCTCAGATTCAAACCTTTTCTGCTGCATCATCCATTCCACAAAGTCAGCCATTTGTCACTCCACAAGCTGTTGCTCATCCAAATGTACCAGTTGTAGCCTCCTCCTCAAACACAAAGGACACTGATGAAAATATAGCTCTAGCCACTGGGCTTGTTAACTGCTACAATGCCTTTGTAGTTGGAGAGCTTCCACCTCAGCTATCATTTGCTGACCTAGATCAAATTCATACAGAAGACGTGGAGGAGATGGATATCACGTGGCAGATTGCTATGGCTGTCTTTAGGGTCAAGCAGTTTGCTAAGAAGACAGGGAAGAGCAACTGGGGCATGAATGCAGACAAGAAGGTGGGATTCAACAAGAGCATGCTGAGATGTTTCAACTGCCACGAGCCGGGTCATTTTGCTCGTGATTGTCCAAAGCCAGATCGTAGACTAAACAACAACAGGACGATGGTTGCAGTGGGAAACAACCGTGCAGGTGCTTCAGCTAATGGTGAAACTGCTATGGTCGCTCAATCTTTTGACTGGGAGGACCAGATTCAGGCTTTGAGTATCTCAGGGCCAGAAAATGCTCACCTAGCTCAGATTGATGATGCTTCCTTGAAGAATGATGCAGCTGATCTAGAAGCTGAAATGATGGAGATGCAGTTTGCTCTGATGGCGTCTACTTCTTCCGAGCCCAAGAAAAGCGAGGTAAACCTACCATCTTGTTCTCATGCATGTAAAGAATATGTTAAAATTCTTCGTGATGAAATCCAATTTTTACGTAGAGAAGTAGAGGACCTTAGATATGAGGGCTACCAACTTAGGAAAGGACAAAAGCCCCTTAAAGCCTAGTTAGAAACTAAAATAAAAGACTTTAGAAGAATTCAGGCAGAATACAGTGAAAAGTGTGAACTGTATGATTATATTAAAAGACAAAATGATGCGCTAATTACCGAGCTTGATACATTAAAAGGACAATTTGAAGATGCAAACTTTAAATTTAGAAAATTTGATGGATCAAGCGAGGTAGTTGCCAACATGATCGATCATTGCATGGATTTTAAACGAAACCAACAAAAGGGTTTAGGATATGATAGTGTACCTCCTCCATATAATCATACCTATCAGTATCAACCCTTATCCAAGGATGAGATTGCCAATGAATCTTTCATGGTTTATGGCAAGCCATCTAGTTTCGTCTCAGGAGGATTTGCTAATGTTGAAAGTACTGACGCTTCTACTTCCTCTGCAGATCAACCTTTAGATCAGGCGAAGCATGGAGTTGGAGTTTCTGTTTCTGTTTCTGTTCCTAATTATGATATTTTTGTTTCTATTTGTGATTCTGATGTTGAGACTGATAATGTTTTGTGTGATGTTTCTACTTCTGATTCTGTTGAATTTAATTTCTTTGATATGTTTGATGAACTGTTTGGTAATTCTGATGCTTGTGATTCTCATGAAAAACCATCAATTCCACAAGTCACATCATCTGAGACACCCTCACTTATCTCACAACCTATTTCTCATGCATGTTCTTCTGAGAAGAGTAAGAGTGTCTGTCAAGAAAATAAATTTGAGAAATGTAGTACAAGTTCAAATAATAAACAGATTTGTTTTAATTGTGGTGTTGGTGGTCATATAGCTAGGAATTGTCAAAATATGATCTTTGTGAACTATTTATCACCAAGAGGAGAGAACGAATCTCGAGGAAGGTCTTTAATTAGAAAATCCTTAAGAACTCGTTCTCGAAATGATGATTGGAAAGATGATAGAAGCAGAAAAAGGGCTGTCTTTCAAAAGAATAAAAAGGTTTTTACTAACAAAGCTCAAAATAGTTTGCCAAAAACGAACAAGGCTCCGCCAAGATCGTTTTCGTCAAAAAGCCATTCTGGATCTTCAACCACTTCTGGTAGAACATCCAGAGGCTCAGTGCAAACTAAAAGGAAATCTATTTCAAAACCACCAGAGAATGTTATAAAACCCAAATATCATTGGATGCCCAAGTCAATTTCCAATCAATCATTACCATCCTCTGAAGTGATTAGGAATGAGGATCCTAATTTGAAATATTTAAAGGATAAATCAGACAAAGTGAAAAGCAAGCCCAGGACAGTGATGACCTGGGTTCCTAAATCTACATAATTCCGCTCATTTTGCAGGGACGGTTGCGGAGGAATGTCGTTCGTCCTTGGTACGTCGACATCGGCTGCTCCCGGCATATGACTGGAGACATTTCCCAATTGAGCGAAATTCAATCTTTTAACGGGGGGTATGTTTCCTTCGCGGGCGGAGATGGTGGAAAGATCACGCAAAGAGGAACTGTTACAAATGGAGTGCTAAGCTTTGAGAATGTCAACTTCGCTCCCGAGTTAAAGTACAGCTTGTTGAGTGTTTCCTAAATCTGCGACAAAGGCTATTCTACCCATTTTACCGATAAAGAATGTATGATTCTCAAGCCAGGCATTGTCATCCCGGAAGAGTGGATCCTCGTCAAATCTAAGCGGGATGGGAATGCTTAAATTATTGACATGAACACCAATCTCCCTGAACAAGTCACTTACCTTTTCACAAAAGTCTCCGAACAAAACGCAATGCTGTGGCACCGAAGGCTCGGTCATGCTAACGCGAAAAACCTGAATCTCCTTGCTAAGAATGAGATGGTCCGAGGCTTACCTGTCAGAGACCTTATTACATTTGAGAAGTGTATTTCCTGTGCTCAAGGCAAACACCATCGGAAACCACACCTGCCCAAGCAAGTCAACTCAATCAGTCAGGTGCTCCAATTATTACATATAGACTTATTTGGTCCGGTCAACGTCCTGATCATCAACAGAAGCTCGTACTGTCTTGTTGTAATCGATGATTTCTCTCGGTTCACGTGGGTCTTCTTCCTTTCCAACAAAGCGGGGGTTGCTGATCTGATAAAGAAGTTTGTGGTGATGATTGAGAAACAAACCAACAACCAGGTGAAGGCGCTTCGTACTGACAATGGAACTGAGTTCAAGAATGCGGTTCTTGACCATTTTTGCGCAGAAAAAGGGATCGTGCGTCAATACAGCTCTGCTCACACACCTCAACAAAACGGTGTCACTAAAAGAAGAAATAGAACTTTAAAGGACGCCGCAAGGACAATGCTTTGTGATTCTAAATTACCTGTTTTCTTTTGGGCCGAGGCGATTAATACTGCCTGCTACGTGCAGAATCGTGTTCTAATCAACAAAACTCAGATGAAGACACCGTACGAGATTCTCTATGGACACAAGCCTTCCGTCAGCCATTTCCGTGTATTTGGCTGCCCTTGCACCCTTCTTCACTTGGAATCCAACCCTAAATTCAATGCCAAAACCATTGTTACTTTGTAGGGTATGCTGCGCGCACCGCTTATAGGGTTTACAACAAGAAGACTAAGCAGATTGTCGAATCCTATGACGTGCGCTGGTTGGAGGAGAATGAAACAGACGCTCGAGTGGGTCCTGACTGGCTATTTGATTACACATCGCTTTTCAAATCCTTAAATGTGTCTTCAGATGGCTCAAATGGATGCTCTTCTGGTTCGAAGATTGTTCCTGACGAAGACGAAGACGAAGAAGTTGTCTACAGACCTCCAACGGTTGAGGGGGAGTCCTCTGCTCCATCTCAAGGGGAGCCTTCTGCTCCACCTGAGGGGGAGTCATCTGATCAACCTACTAGTCCAGAGTCTAAAGTTCAAGATAGAACTCCTGATGCTGATGCTACACCACTTACCCCTATTGAAAGAGAGTTCATGTCTAGAGATGCTTCCGCTACCACTTCAACTTTTATCGAACTACTCTTTCCTGAAGAAATTGCAAATGAGTTTGTAGCAGATTCATCACATATGAATCAACCAGCAAATGATGGAGATTTCAACATCCACACTCTTCCTGTTTCACTCAATGATATCAGCCAAGACATACCCTCAAAAATTCAGCGCGATCATCCGATCGATAACGTCATTGGCCAGCTGGGTGACGGAGTTAAAACCAGAAGTCAGAGTGGAGATGTCAATGCATGTCTCTATTCTTGCTTTATATCTCAAATAGAGCCGAAGAATGTTGAAATGGCTCTAAATGAGCCCAGCTGGGTAGATGCAATGCATGAAGAGCTAAATCAGTTTGAAAAGCTCGGCGTTTGGAAATTGGTTGAGTTACCAAAGGGCAAAAGGTCACTTGACACGCGTTGGGTCTATCGTAACAAGCAAGATGATACTGGTGTAATAGTGCGAAATAAAGCAAGGTTGGTGGTTCGCGGGTTTCGACAAGTTGAGGGTCTTGATTATACTGAGGTGTATGCTCCCGTGGCTCGTTTGGAGGCTATTCGTATCTTTCTCGCGTACGCTTCCTACATGAAATTCACGGTCTACCAAATGGACGTCAAGACTGCCTTCTTGTATGCCAAGGTGAAGGAGGAAATTTATGTTGATCAACCCCCTGGGTTCGTTAACTCCAAGTTTCCTAATCATGTCTACAAGTTGGACAAGGCGTTGTATGGGTTACATCAAGCTCCTCGAGCATGGTATGCGACTCTAAAAAAGCACTTTCTCGAGCATGGATACTCTCGCGACACAATTGATCAAACTTTATTCATCAAGCATGTTGGTAATGATCAGATACTAGTTCAGATCTACGTTGACGACATTATCTTCGGGTCTACCAGTCCACAACTTTGCAAAGAATTCGAAGGCGTGATGAAGAAACGGTTTGAGATGAGTTCACTGGGTGAGATGACCATGTTTCTGGGGCTTCAGGTCAAACAAAATTCAACCGGAATCCTGCTACATCAAGATAAGTATGTGGAGGATATTCTTGAGAAGTTCGGGTTTAAAGACGCAAAACCTGCATCGACACCAATGGCTGAAAGGCCCCTGCTGAATCCAGATATTGATGGCGAATCCGTAGATCAGACACACTACAGATCGATGATCGGATCATTGATGTATCTTACTGTAAGTCGTCCGGACATCATGTTTGCAGTTTGTCAATGTGCTCGCTATCAGGCTAATCCTAAACTCTCTCATCTTATTGCTGTCAAAAGGATTTTTCGGTATATCAAAGGCAGCCCAAAATTGGGTCTTTGGTATCCGAAGAATTCTGAATTTGATTTATATGCTTTTGCTGACAGTAATTGTGGAGGTTGTGAGCTTGACAGGAAATATACCTCAGGAGGGTGCCAATTCCTTGGCGATAGGCTGGTGTCGTGGCAGTGCAAGAAACAGCATACCGTCTCTACTTCAACAGCAGAAGCGGAATACGTTGCTGCATCTGCCTGCTGCTCTCAAGTTATCTGGATCCAACATCAGCTGTTGGACTACGATTTGAACTATCTAGAAACCCCAATCCACTGTGATAACGAGGCCCCAATTCAAATAACTAAAAATCCTGTCCAACACTCCAAAACCAAGCACATTGACATCAAAATTCATTTCATCAGAGATTGTTATGAGCGCTCGCTCATTAGGCTAGAACATGTTCACACTGACAATAATGTGGCGGATCTGTTCACCAAGCCCTTTAACAAAGCTCGATTCGATGTGCTTGTGGGATTTTTAAAAATGATTCGTTTTGAGGATTAATTTTTGTTATTAATTAGGTTAGTTTAAATTTAAGCACTTTAGTCATTTCATTCTCTTCCATGCACAAATTTAGGGGGAGAAATAAACAAAAACCAAAAATCAAAAAAAAAAAATAAACAAAAACTGTAACACCCAAATTTTCAAATAATTTTTCACATTTTATAAAACACATTTTCATCCATAATTGTTATAAAAACACCATTGTATCACATAGTCAAATCATAACATCACATCCCAAGATCATAATATAAAAGCTTCTCGTGTGTGTACTGATCAAGCCGACGCCTTCCCGCGATCCTCACTGGTACCTGAAACACATAACACAACACTGTAAGCATAAATGCTTAGTGAGTTCCCCAAAATACCACACACAACACAAATTAGCCACTCGAGGCTATAACTCTGTTTGACCCTCTGGTCAATGTGTCTCAGTGGGACCCTCCAGTCCCATAACTCTGTGGGCCCTCTGGCCCTAACTCTGTGGACCTTCCGGTCCTAACTCTGTAAACTCTGTAACATACATAGCATAAATCACATAGAAATCACATCATGCAAAAGCATACAAAATACTCTGTCACATAACTCTAATTACCACTCTAGGTAAAGTATAGTGAGAAGACTCACCTCGGGTAATTCGGTAAAGCTCGAACTTTGTAAAATCGGGTCTAGCCTCCGCCTAATCATATAAAATAAACACTCTAAATCAATACGTCTCTCAAGGCTAGACTATTCCTCCTCTTAGTAGTCTCAGAAGGGTAAAAGACCATTTTACCCCCTCCATAGCTCAAAGACCCTAAAGTTGACCAAACCCTAAAAGTCAACAAAAGTCAACCCTCCGGGTTACGCTGCACGTACCAAACATGTACGCTAGGCGTACCTGGCGTCCTCACAGAAACGGGGTGCGCGACCCCTTACGCTGCACGTACTAGGATTACGCCCCGCGTAACTCCCAGTTTCAGTCCTTCAGCTCTTGAGGTCTTAAACAGTTAAGACTCACATCCAACTTCTAGATCTGACCATTTCTAAGCCTCTTAATCCATAAAGTCGATGACTTTAAGCCTTTGCATGGCTGAACAAGTCACTAACACCCGAAATATTCCATTTCTAGCCCTAGAAAGCTCAAAACTCTAGCATGTCCTCATATCAACGATCAAGATGGAAACTTTATGGATCTAAAACACAAATATCACTGAAAGGGGATAGATCTCGGACCATGGAGCACCTTACACTCATAAAGTCTCCACCTTTGGGACTTTTAACCCTAGAAATGGCCCATGCAACACCAAACCAAAAGAAGGGGAAAGTTTTGAACTTTATACCTCTAAAAGCAGCTCCTTCCTCTGTAGATCTCAGATCCAAACTTGCACTTCAAACTCTAGCCTCCACAAGCTCCTC
This sequence comes from Lactuca virosa, assembly GCF_052849685.1. Lineage (NCBI taxonomy): Eukaryota > Viridiplantae > Streptophyta > Magnoliopsida > Asterales > Asteraceae > Lactuca > Lactuca virosa. The sequence continues at coordinate 147,778,416 of NC_136432.1, read as the reverse complement.
TCTTTCTTCTTCACTAACACCCCAAGGCACTTTTAGCTCCAAAATCACACACACTCACTAAGGACGATGGAAAGTTCTCTCTTAGGGTTTTACTCACTGCTATGGAGGCTGAGAAATGAGCCTTAGCATCCAATATATAGTGCACAAGTCAGAAATTAGGGTTTGCATCTGGACACATTACGCCCAGCGTAACCCTGGGTACGCCCAGCGTACTCAGGCGAGTCCGCGTCCAAAATAAGCGCATGAGTACGCGCATCGTACTCTTGAGTACGCCCAGCGTACTCATTTGCTACCAATTTCTCTTAAGGGCTAAACTCGACACTTTGAATAAAAAGAAGGGTTAAATAGTTGTACCTGAATTTCGGGATGTTACAAAAACCAAACAAAAACCAAAAATCAAAAATAAAAAAAAATATTTTGTTTCTGTTTTTAATTTTTAAAAAAAATCAAAAATTCAAAAACATGAAAAATTCAGAAAAACCAAAAATATTGTCGCTAACAGTTTTGCTTGTTGATGTAGTACTGGGAAGTGATATTATCAAGTGATAACAGGCAATCTGAGTCTGCGTAACGTACCCAAAGTTGAAGGGTCTATGCTCTGGTTTGATGCGCTGGTAGGCACGAAAGATTCTAAATGGACTTGACTAGGCAGTGTTGAACTTAAGAAATTCTTAGACTTGACACATCTTGACCTAGTTAGATCCGTTTAGCCTAACAATACGACGCTTGGATAGGTTGAGCAGGGAGATATATATGGGAATCTACTCGTCACATTAAATGAACCTGTACTTGGAACCGTGGATTAACTTTTCCTCGATGTGCGGATTTTTTCCTTAATTCCGGTATTGATGGGGCGACTGGTAAATTCTGATGAGTTAGGTCTGTAGAAAATTGTTTTCTTTCTCTATATGTCTGTTAGTCATATGTTGCCTCCTTTGCGTGATTGGAAATTCTTCCTATCTGTTAGCCATATACTGTCTCCTATGCGTGACTCACAATCCGACCTGGTACACAGTATATGCACCTTCTACTTCTCAATCCCTCTAAAAACAATAATTAATAATCATCTAAATCTATCCCCTCTATGAATAATTGTCTGCTCACCCGATGTAAGGAGTACTCTGGAAGTCCTTGATTACTGGAGCATACCAGGAAGCGGGAACCATGTTCTAGTACAATTAACAATTGAACACTCATAGATTTTCTATAGATCTCGCTGCTCAATTTAGGTGGACAACAATATCCCTGGTCGTCGTCAGCTGAATGGTCCTTAAGATGTAGTATCTAGGAACTTAGGATCAGATATAGTATCTAGGAACTTAGGATCACCCTGTCTTGCAACTAATAGTATGTCCTAAATCTGTCACAATTTTTCGTGTTTAAGTGGACCACAATACCGGCGATCGACCAGACAAAGATGTGAAGATGAAAGGTATCGACAAGTGGATTAAGGCTGTCTAACAACTTTGATCCCACTATCACAAGAAAAACTTTTCAGTGAATTCTAAAATAAATTCTTGTCTGTGTTTATTCTTATATTTATTTTAATTTTATTTTAATTTTTTATTTTTATTTTTTAATTTTATTTTTAATAATTGTCAAAACTTTAATTTTTAAACATTTTAATTTTTAAATTTTTGAAATTAGTTTATTTTATTTTTATTTTTAGTTTAATTTTAATTTTACTTTTATTTTAATATCCTCAAAATGTTTATTTTTGAAAAATTTAATCGGAATTTGGACTGGGCCTTACACTGTGTGGGAGACAGGTAAAAAGTTAAGGGAGTATAAAAGGAAAAGCTTACTTCCGTAAACCCTTTCCTCTCCCACTTCTCCCTCTTTACAGTGCAAGCTTCCTTTCTCTCTCTACTCTCTCTCCTCGAAAATCTTTTGTGAGTTTTTTGTGAAATCGACCAGTCCACTTCGAAGGTATGACAAAATCATCTGGGAATATGCTTCTTGTTCATCGATCCGACCAAAACTGGAGGAGTAATCTGAGTTTTAGTGGTCGTCGGCGTTTACTGTTCTTGATGGGTTTACGGTTTGGGGAGATTCATAAACCGTAAACTCAGTTTGGCCTTACAACCGTAAACACTTTTTGGCCTTACGACCGTAAACTCATTTTGGGTTTACGACCGTAAACTCCTCCGAGTTTACGACCGTAAACTCAGTTCACGGTCAGATGACCAACTTTGACCGTAAACCCAGTTTGACCAACTTTGACCGTAAACTCAATGTTTGACTAATTTTGACCGTAAACTCCAATCTTTTGTAGTCAAACTAATTTTTAAAGTTAAGAAAACTTAAAGCTTTAAATTGTTAAATATTTGTTTTCTTACTTGGCCTGTTTAGTGCAGAGCAATGGCGAATCTCAAGTTTGCAGACATGCACAACCTAGCGATTGTCTTGGATGAACCTCCGGTCGCTCATGCAGACTTCAAATCAATGATCTACAGACTGAGAGAGTGCTGCTTGTCTTGTGCCATCACAGTGAATCCCATCATTTATCAGAACATTGTCCGGGAGTTCTGGCAAACGGCCAAGATGTCAAAAGAAAATGGTGCGTTTGCTATTAAAGTTGAGGTCAAAGGATGCAAGATCGTAATCACCGAACAGTACATCAGAGACACATTGCTGATCGATGATCAACCCGATTTTCCTACTGAAATTGGGATTGATGATGTTCAAAGGATGCTCAACAGGATGTGATATGAGGTCATTTACCCTCCCACAGTGAAGAAACTTCTACCTCCCTACTGGAGATTTCTGGCACATGTCTTCGTAAGCTGCATTTCGGGGAGGAGATCAGGAGCTGATGAGATCTCGCTCCGGAACACAGGGGCAATCGTCTCATTGGCTGCTGGCATAAAATTCAACTTCTCGAAGTTCATTCTAGATGAGTTTTTGGTGAACATAAATGCTATATCCCGGGGAACCAGAGATGCATTCTTGTTATACCCAAGATTTATTCAGGTGTTCATCGACAACCAGTTCCCGGAGATGCTGAAAGATGGTGACAAGCTTGATATAAAGTCACTAGGCCCACACACTGTTGGTCTCATCAAACAAAATCGAAAGGGCAAAGTCATTTTCAAGGGCTTACATCCTCTCGAGAAGTTTGGAAAATTCGCTGAAATCAATGAATCCTCCGAATCTCACTGGACGTCAGACAAGATGTCATCTGAGCACACTTCCTCCGAGAGGGTTGTTTCTGAAGATGTCATCACTGTCTCAGATCATGATGAGGAAGAAAATCCAACACCTAACACACAAGTAGCCGAGGAACACGAATTGACATCCGTTCGGGTACAAAAAGATTACAATGAGGGGTCCGGAACAGAAACTGACCTGTATAAAGGCCTTGACCTCACAGGATTCGATAACGATGAAATTCCTATCAATCTTGGGAGTAATGAAGATTTTATGTCCGGGATGAACCTCAATGAGCTGCTTGACAATGTCGATGAAGTTGCTGATCCAGCAACAAAGACAAGGGAAAAAGAAGACGTTCTCGAAACTACGCCTCCTCCTACCAATCCATCGGCGGAAATAGCAATTTCTATGGTGGCAACGTCAGGGATTCCTCCCCTTGGTGTTGTCTTACCTACTTCTGTGCCTTTGGAAAGTGATCACCCAGCCACACAAGTCTCACCTCCTAAGTAAAAGACGAAGACTCGACCCTAGACAGGGATTTACTGATTCTAGTGCACTTCAAAGTTTTACAGCTCAACCTACAACAACTCCAGTTATAGTCTCATCTGAACCTATCAATGAAGGTCCTAGTACCTTCTATGAAGCTGGCGGATCTTCATTCCCCACAGATTTCTCTCCTCCTAGGCCAGAGCATGATGCTACCTCTGTTAAGCTAGCCAGGCTCTTGGCCGAAGAACAATTTTCAACGCCTCCCCCACACGGCAAATGAATTTCTATCGGGGGTGGCAGCTCAGGAGAAGAGAGTCTTTCCCTTCTTGGACTTCAGAAATAGATCGATACTCTGAACCAGAAAAATGTTGAGTTGGATCAGAGAAATATTGAGCTTGATATCAAGGTAGCAGACCTTCAAACTGAGAACATACAACTCAATATTCAAGTGACTGAGCTTACCGAAGACAAAGCTCTGAAGACAAAACAAATTACGGATCTCCAGACTCATTTTGGCCTACTGACCGCCAGCTACTACGATTTGAAGAAGAAGCTGGAAGATAAATTTGGCGACGAATTCAAGTCATCCGTTGACGAGCCGCAGATCTATCTTCCCAACCAAGATGCTCCCATTGCTCCTCAATCTACCAGAACCACCACCGTTGTGGATCACTTTGAAAAGGAACCGGCTCAAGCTCCGAGTATAACGAAGTTGAAATGCGCTAAGTTGGCCAAATCAGCTGAAAGGGGTCAACTTTTATTCAAGAGGAGCTCAGGACATAATGCCCCCTGGGATCAACAAAAGATCACCGTTACAGATCTGGGCGAACATCGCTTCAGAGACGTCTATGGTGATCGATCAGGAATCATCTCGTGGGGATTCCATGATACGATGAATATGTTTATGGTAAGGAGAACGAGCGGCAAAACTGAGCTATACAAGGATGCTCACGATTGCAGTTCCTTTACAAGAATTGATCTTACGGAGCTATCTAAATCTCCCTTCTCAAACCCATCAAACAATCCCAGGGCGGGTCAGTTCAAATCATTCTTGGAAGATCAAGTTGCTAAGGGTTTTCCTTCGATGAAGACTGCTGAGTCAATAATCAAGGTTTACTCTGACGTAATTGATCCCAAGACAGGTCAGCCACTAAGATCAGTGATGTGGCCCGCTACAGCTCAAGTGAAGCAAGTTCCCGTTCTTCAAAGTTATCCTGATGGTTCTCTCACATCCATGCTATATTGGGTGTATGATGAATCCACAGATGCTGCTGTCATCAAGCTCAAGGATGACTGTATCCGCTTATATGACAAGAGGGATTTACTTCAATTCGGCAAGTGGGACATCCATCAACTCTCGATTCATCAGATCAAGGTGGCTGAAGATCTTTTTGAGCCTGCTGCAAAAGAATACACTTCGATGGTTGCTGAAATTATAGAGAAGGAAATATGGAATGGAGCGATGGGAAAGTCCGATGTACTGGTGGTCGACAAGAGCTGAATCCAAGCTAGCACCAAACCAAGGGGGAGATTGAAGGGTCCAGTAAATGGTTTGGTCTAGGCTTTCATTGTATTTTGTTCGGTATGAGTCTGTAATGTTGTTTTTGTGTTGTTTAAGTGCTTTTGGTCAGAAAATATGTTTACGACCGTAAACGGAGTTTACGGCCGTAAACACGTTTACGACCGTAAACCCAGTTTACGGTCGTAAACCACGTTTGCGGTCTTGTTGAGTATAAATAGTAGAGGTGTTGGTCTTTGCGTGGTTGTTGATGCCATTGCGTTTACAGAGAGTCCCATCGAGTTGTACCTGACGTTTTTCTGAATATAAACGTGTGCAAGCTCGATTTCTTTTCATATTATTCTTCTATTCGTGATTGTTTGTTGCTTGACTACTGGTAAAGATCCTTATTAGGACCTTACAAGGATAAAAGTTCTTCTATATACCACTTAAGCTTGAAGATATTATGACTTCAATGGCTGCTTCTAATCCTCAGCAAATGATTTCAGTGCAAATCGCAAATAGTGTGGGTGGCCCTACACGTGCCCCATTGCTAGTTGTGGAAGAATATGATCATTGAAAAGTTAGAATGGAAAGGTTTTTACTAGCCAAAGATAAGGGTGAACAAATCTGGAGATCCGTCAAAGAAGGCCCTCATGTTCCTGTAAGAACAGTTGTAAGAGATGCAGCTGCTCAGCTCATGCGAGAAGATGAAGCTCGTCCAGCTCCTCTAACTGCAGATGATATCGAAAAGCTGCATGCTGATCAAGTTGCCTTCTCAGAAATGGTGTTTGGTGTTCCTCCATCACTCTTTGAACATATCAAGCTATGCAAATCAGCCAAAGAGATTTGGGACACTCTTCAGGATCTGATTGAAGGTTCTTAAAATATGAAGGACAAGCGCCTCACCTCGGTTGTCAATGACTTTGACACCTTCACAACTAGTCCAGGTGAAACTGTAGCCTTAGCCTCCAACCGTTACCGAATCGTTGTCAACAACATGACTGCTCATGGGATTGTTCGAACTCCTCTCGAGTACATCTTAAGTTCATAAACAGTCTTGGTAAAGGATGGGGAAATGTAAAGTCCTGTCTTCAAAGAAATGGTTCCTTGAAAAAGTTAAAACTCTATCAACTTTTTGATGAGCTTCAAGGACATGAATCAAACGTTGCTCAAACCATAAGGGAACTTTCCGGAGGACCACTTGCTCTCGTCAGTTCCTTTGAATCAACCATTCCGAACTCACCTGCTCCGGAACCTTACAAACCCACTGTTCCATTAACTCAATGATCCTTACTTACCTTACCCACACACATCTATCCTGATGATGATTCCGAAACCTTGGATTCCGAACTCCATTTCCAACAAGAGTTCGCCTTACTCTCAATGAAATACAAACGTATTCCTCTCCAAACCCATCCTCAACCATATTCCTCTCCGGAACCGAAACCAACTTCCGAAAATCCTCCTGCATACAAACCTAACCTCTCTAAACCAAACTCCGCCCCGAAATCTTCTCAAAATTCCAAATCGGACAAACCAAAGATCTTGTGTCATAAATGTGGTCATGCAAACCACTTTGCCAAAGATTGTATAGCTGATGCTCCACAAAAACCAAAAGTCAAAGACTCAACTTACTATGTTCGAAGAGCACAAGAAATGGCTGAAAGTGAGAAAGCATTTGTTACTACGGTTTCAAGAGATGTCGAAGGATATTGGTCATCCGGAGATGATGATGACTTGGTGACTGGAAGAAACATGTGTCTGATGGCAAGACAAACGGTTGAATGTGATGAAGGTTATTGGTCTTCTGGGTCCAAAGATGAAGATGATGTTGCTGAACCTCACTACTGCTACATGGCCACTAACGATCCACCAGGTCGAAGCATCGTTCAGCAGGTAAAATCTATGATCTCTGATAATAATTTTGATTTGACTTTATGTGAACCTTATCTGACCCAGATCCAAACATATATGAACACCATCTATAAAGCCTATGAGCCTGCCATAGAAGCCAGTGAGAAGAAGGACTGTGAACTAAGTAATCTTAGATTACGTTTTGAGGATAAGAAATTGAAAATCGAGTCTTTAGAGCATGAAATTGTAATGTCAAAAGATGAATGTATCATTTTGAAAGATAAATGTGAAATCACTTATTCTGAACGAAATATTTTGATTTCTGACAACAAATGTCTCAATGCTAAAATAGATGCTTTGCATAACTCTGTAGACATACTTGAAGCGGACATTCAGATGACTCATGATTTTCGTCATCCATGGTCCAAAGCTCCTGGTCTCGAAAGCGAGTTTCCGAAACTAATTGTTAGTCCCCTGAAGGAATTGCAAAATTTGACATTCATGGGAGAATTTCCGAACATCAAGCATTCGGACACCCCTGTTTCTCTTTTGTCACTTCTTCCGGAGACTAAAGAACCTTTTGAGTCCCTAATTCGTGAGTTCAAACCAATAGTTGTCAAGTGTCCTGATTCCACGCCTCTTCCGCCTCTGATAAACCTGGACCTGAATCGGACCACGAAATACCATTATAGTCTTCCAAATTGTGTAGACTATGTTCCTAAAAGTAATCACGTGAACAACTGTGTGATTGAGGAAATTATTCCGGAAACAACTGAAATCAATGCCTCTGAGTTTGTATGGGCATCTCTAGATGATAAAGTTGAAGTCTCAAGCCATGTATCCTCTGATTCATGTGAATTGGACTCCTTAGTGCTTTCAAAGACCAAATTGGTTCCCATTACTCCTGAGTTTACGAATCCATCTAAAGGACAATCTTCTAAGAGAAAACCAATGTTAAATAGGAAAGATGTTGTAGATCCCAAGGTAGAAGCTAGAAATGCTTACAAAAAGGAAGTCAAGACTAGACAAAATTCCAGGTTCCTTGCTAACTCTAAACCAAGTTCATCCCGGAATTCTCGTGTCTCCACTCATAGTCAAAATTCTTTTGTTCCCACTTGGATCCTAAAAAGACCATCCAAACCTCTTGCTCGTCCGGAACCTAAGGAAGTCCTTAGCTCCAATTCACCTCAAGCTCATGTCAATATCAAAACCATCCGAAATACTTCACCGGCACCACGAAATGTTTCATCTGTCTTTATTGTAAAATCTGATGACACAATTTTTAAACCTAGAATTTCAAGAAACAATGTGTCATCAAACAAATCCACAAGTACAAAAACAACCACTGTTTCAAAATTTCAAAGAAAAATCTTGTGTGGAAACTCAAAACATCTGTCAATAAAACACCAATTCTGGAGGTAACAAAAATTGCCAATCCTCCGGATGTCAAAGGTCCGAAGAAGTCAGCTCCGAACCCACAAGTAGTTGAATATGACTACTGGATAGATGAAAAGACATTAGCATTCTGTCTGTTTCCAAAGAATTCCAGGAATATCACCCAAAAACACAAAGTTGTTCCTAAGTCACAATCAAAGTCCAAAGCCCATGCCTACGTCCCAAAGTCTAACTCGGAGCCTAAAAACTCCATTGCTCACTAATTTTGCAGGCACTTTGTGCTTCGGAGCAAGAAACAATATGGTATATTGATAGTGCTTGCTCCATGCACATGACGGGGTAGAAAGATTTTCTGCGAGATTTAAAGCTTTCTCCAAATGCTGGTTACGTGACATATGGCAACAACTCCAATTCTCAAATTTGTGGTTATGGAACTCTCACCAATGGAAACCTCTCTATTTCACATGTTGCTTATGTAGCAAATTTGAAACATAACTTGATAAGTGTTGCTCAGCTCACTGACTCAAGTCGTCGTGTGGAATTTTGCAAGAAGTATAGTTATGTGATGACTGAAGACCGAAAAGAATGTTTGATAAAGTCACTTCACAACAAGAACATGTAACCGCTTGACATTAACATGATTATTGGCAAACCGCAACTCTGCCTTCTCTCCAAAGCTGTTCCTGACGTTAGTTGGTTATGGCACCGAAGGCTCGCCCATCTGAACTTTCGGTACATGAATGATCTTGTATCAGGCGAAATGGTAAGAGGTTTACCTCTCCTCAAGTTCGAAAATGATCATTTATGTGCTGCGTGTGAGTGTGGTAAGCAATCAAAGAAGGGTCATCCTGTTATCATAGAAAAGTCCATCTCGGAACCATTGGAACTTCTACACATTGATCTTTGTGGATCATCCACTGTCAAAAGTCTTCATCATAAGAAATACATTCTTGTGATTGTTGATGACTTTACAAGGTTCACCTGGGTCTTATTCCTAAGGCTGAAATCCGAAACAGCCTCTGAGCTCATCAACTTTATCAAGGGAATAGAAGTTCTTATCAAACTCCCGGTCAGGAGAATCCGAAGTGATAATGGTTCGGAATTTGTTAATTCCACGATTGAGAAATTTCTCACAGAAAAAGGAATCGATCACAACTTCTCAGCTCCCTACACTCCACAACAAAATTGTGTAGTTGAAAGACGCAATAGAACACTCGTTGAAGCCGCTCGATCCATGCTGAACTATGCAAATTTACCACACTATCTTTGGGCTGAAGCTGTATCCACTGCTTGCTTCACTCAAAATCGAAGTATCATCGACGTCTCAACATGACACCATACGAAGCAATGAATGGTCGAAAGCCAACAATCTCATTTTTGCATGTCTTCGGATGTAGATGCTTCATCAAAAACAACCGTGATCAGCTTACAAAGTTTCAACCTAAAGCTGATGAAGCCATCTTCCTTGGGTACTCTTCCAAATCAAAGGCTTACAGAGTTCTCAACTGCAGAACTCGTGTTCTGGAACAATGTTTTGATATTACATTTGATGACAACTTCGTACGGAATTCTGGCCCCACTCACATCACAACTCACATCATGGAGTCTGATGCTCCTCCGCAGGATGTCCGAACCCTCAAACCATTCTTGAGGTTGACTTTGAAACTCTCTTTGGTCCTTCCGAAACCACTCTTGATTCGGAATCTCGATCAAGACCATCTCTAATTCCAATTCCTCCTTCGGAAGCCCCAGTTTCTCACAACCTCTCTGGTCCACTTCCAGGCCTCCCTCCATTTGATTCCGAACCGTTTCAACCTTCTCAGGTTGAGGGGGGGGGGAATAATGCAAATCCCTCTCTTAAATCAAATGTGGATGACTTCCAAGATGCAGCTGTTGATTTCGATGACTCTAATCCTCTCAACATTGATGAAAATGAAAACTTCTTTGAGTTCCCTTCTGATGATGATGTTAACCTCTCTGGTTCAGAAGTTCAGGGGAGCATCATCCCAATATTCAAATCATTCAGGGGGAGCAAATCAATTCCACTGTTGATGTAGGATCTTCGGCTGCACAAGAACTCCCTCGATTGCATGTTTGGACAAAGGATCATCCTCCGAACCAAGTAATCGGTAATCCGAATGTTGGTGTACAAACTCGCTCAGCTACCAACATCCAAAATGAATATCATTTTTCAAAATTCATATCCATGGTTGAACCCAAATCCATCAAGGAAGCATTAGAGCATGCTGATTGGATTACAGCCATGCAAGAAGAACTGGCAGAATTTGACCGAAATGAAGTCTGGACTCTCGTGCCTCCTCCTCAACATCATCGCATTGTCGGTACAAGATGGGTATTTCATAACAAGCTAGACGATACAAGAGTTATCATCCGAAATAAGGCAAGATTGGTAGCTAAAGGTTTTACTCAAATTGAAGGTCTTGACTACGACGAGAAATTTGCTCCTGTTGCACGACTTAAAGCTATCAGAATCTTTCTTGCTTATGCTGCTCACAAAGGCTTCAAAGTTTACCAAATGGATGTTAAGAATGCCTTTCTCAATGGTAAAATTGACACTGAAGTATACCTTCAACAGCCCCCCGGATTTGTTAACCTTTCCTTTCCAAACTACTGTTATAAACTCCGGAAGGCTGTCTACGGACTCAAGCAAGCTCCTCGGGCTTGGTACGAGACTCTTACCGATTTTCTCAAACGCTCTGGTTTTCAAAGAGGAATTCTTGATCCCACTCTATTCCGAAGATCAAATGGAAAGCATCTCATGTTGGTATAAATTTATGTGGACGACATCATTTTTGGATCTACGGATTCATCTATGGTTGCTGATTTTGCCAAACTTATGATCAGTCGATTCCAAATGAGCATGAATCGAGAATTAAGCTTCTTTCTTGGCCTTCAAGTCAAACAGACTAACAAAGGTATCTTCATTCACCAAGAGAAGTACATTTTTGAACTTCTCAAGAAATACTCAATGGACACCTGTGCCTCCGCCAAGGTACCTATGGGCTTCAGACACAAGATCTTTGCCGACCCTTCGGGTGTTTCCGTTGATGAAAAGAAGTATCGTGTAATGATTGGATCCTTACTCTATCTCACTGCAAGTCGCCCGGACATTATGTTCTCAACATGTTTATGTGCAAGATTTCAAGTCAATCCGAAGATGTCTCATCTTTTGGCTGTGAAACAAATATTCTGATACCTCAAAGGTACAAAGAGTCTCGGAATCTGGTATCTAGCAAATGAAAGTTTCCTTCTGCAAGCTTACTCTGATTCAAACTATGGTGGTCTTCAACTCGATAGAAAAAGTACATTAGGAGGATGTCAATTCCTAGGTGGTCGATTAGTCAGCTGGCCATCCAAGAAACATAACTGCATTGCTCTCTCTACAGCCGAAGCTGAATACATTGTTGCTGCCAGCTGTACCTCTCAAGTTTTTTGGATGAAATCTCAACTCTTGGATTATGGTTACCGATTTCAATGCATTCCTATCTACTGTGACTCTCAAAGTGCCATTGCAATATCTCACAATCCAAATCAGCACTCCATGACGAAGCACATTGACATCAGGTACCATTTTATTAAAGATCATGTTCTAAATGGCAACATTGAACTTATTTTTGTTCCATCTGACGATGAGATTGCTGATGTCTTTACTAAGGCATTAGATGAAACCAAATTTAATGGTTTTCTGAACAAAATGGGTATGATGATTCCTGATCCTCAATTCTTTCATGAGACATGTTCTCTTTGATAGAAGTATTCAGAAGAAAATTTGCTCCGAACTCAATTATTTTTTTTTTGCTTCGGAACTATTTTCTCTCTAAATACATAGGATCATTTTACTTGTATTTATTTCTAATTATCCCTTGAGTTTTAAGCTGTACAGTTTATCTTATTCATCACGATTATCAAGTTCAACCATCATCCGAATCTTTATTTCGGAACTCACTTCATAATGGCATTCCGGAATTCCACTCCGGAAAGGTAATCTTCTCTGCACTTCGAAATTTCTCTCAAAACTCTCTCCTGAAGTTTTCTCAATCTTTGTTCCGGAATGTCTCCCAAATCTTTTTCTGAAAGTTTCTTCGAATCTCAAAATGCTTTTGCTCCATATTTTTCAAATTTGCTCCGAAATTTTCAAAACTGCTCCAGAATTTTCAAATTTGCTCCAGAATTTTTCAAAACTGCTCCGGAATTTCACAGTTGCTCCGGAATTTCAAAAGTGCTCCGGATTTTTCAAATTTGCTCCGGAATTTTCAAAAGTGCTCCGGAATTTCAAAGTGCTCCGGAATTTTCAAAATTGCTCCGGAATTCTCAAAATTTGCTCCGGAACCCATTTTCAAACATATATGTTCCGGAACACAACTTTTACCCTCCGGACCATACACTGTCCGGAACAACTCTTACGGAATACCAAAAGGTAATAAGGCGAAATGATTTTCTCAACGGTTACTTTTCAGGAAGATCCTTATCCAATCATCCTCGATTTGCGTGACACGATTGCACGCCCACTAAACTAGAAATCGAATTGACGGTTGAACTCTCCATTTTTAGCCCCAATTTGCCTTGCCCTTTCACCTCACCTGTCAAATCTCATTCCCAAACATTAAATGAGACCCGATTGATCTCGGACCCTCATCATTACCTTTTTCAACCCGACCCATCTTTCTTTACCTATAAATACTCTTTCAAATTCCCTTTTACCTCTTTACGCTCTCTCAACTCTCAAACCTCCAAAAATCTCTCACTGTTCTTCGTGTTCATCAAGCTTTCTTCATTCTTCAACAATCGAGTCTTCAAAGAACCCAACTCAAATTGCATCAACTCCCAAGAAATCAATCGCCAGGAAGAAATCATCAGAAGGATCAAAGGGCTCATCCTCTTTCGCCGATCAAGAACCCTTTCTTAGAGATACAACCCAACTGTTCTCCCTAAATCCTCTAGACTACGATGAATCGATCAGGATAATGATTGAGTTCATTGCAAATCATCCTCTCTCCATTCCACTTACCAAAACCCCTGATCCTCCACTCCCACTCTCTCATCTTCATCGTGCATTCACAAGCATCAAACTCGAAGATGACGTTCTATTAACCACCATTGTTGGTGATCGCACCATTCCTGTCTACAAATCGACCTTTCTCAAGGCGATTGGTGTCACACCAAATCCTACTGGTTTCGAAGTTGTTGAACCAGCGGCTGAAGAGTTTCAAACGTTTCTAAACTTCATTGACTACACGCAAGACTTCAAGGCGAAGGATTTCAAGAAAACCGTTGTTTCTGGGCTCTGGACCGTTCTTATGCATCTCATCATCCGTGGGTTATCAGGCAGGCATGGAGGTACTGATACTTTGAGCAAGGATTGGCTGAATGTAGTTTTCAGCATTTACTCCGGACGCAATAATGCTGTAGATCTTCCAGAAGTCTTGTCGCAAGACTTCTGCAAGTTCGCCATCAAAAGGAAGTCGAACGAAATTTCCAGCCCCAGATTTTGGGCTCTGACGATTTAACAAATTTTCAAAGAGCTCAAAGTACCAATTCTGCTTAGCACCATTCCTCCGGAGGTATGTGTTTCTTTTAAAATAGTTAAGGCATATAGAATTCTGGACCAATCATCCTTTGGTCCGGTCAGACGTCTTCCGGACAACATGTTGGCCATCATTCCTTCCGACTCTCCCTATTTAAAACAACATCTTGAGAATTCGGTTGTGTTCGACCCAACACAACCTGCCCCAATCTCTGTTGAGCCTACTCCGGAAGAGGCCGATCCTGCTAAGTCCGGACCAAAATCAAGAAACCAGCCAAACGAAAGGCTTCTCCTACCAAGCCTAAGGCCAAAAAGAAAACCAAAGTCAGTGCCCCCTCTCAACAGGAGGGCACCCATGACATTTCGGCTGATTCTGGCCGTCCGCACACCTCTCCTACCCACTCATCTGAGGTACCCCTCAATGTTTCATCATCACAAGCACACACTCACGGGGAGTCTCCACATCATCCAGCATCACCCTCCCAAAAGGGTGATGCCGGTGTTGAACAAAGTTCCTTGCAGCCCCCTGGAACAAACTCACATGTCAAATTTGATATTCCCATTATCTCTTCCACACGCACACACTCCGGAACCATTGTTCCGGACCCCTAGCATCCGGAAGGAGGAGCAGTCTCTCCAACTTCCGATGCCACAACTGGTCTGATACTCGGAAGGAGTATAGGATGACCAGGCACTAATGATCCTCTTTGGGAAGATTATGTTAACAGGGCATCATCTCGGCGTCTGGACCTTTCTCGAGCTCAAGTGGAGTCCACTCTCATCTCCATGAGGAATAGGGCCATCCAAAGCAATCTGCCCTATGTCCCTCCCACTGACGATGATGCTATCAATGAACTCACTTTGGAGCTACCCCCAATCACCACTCATCAAAGCCTCTTCTACACCGATCCGGAAGAAGAGGCAACAACCATTCCGGATGCACATCTCATGACTTCCATTCACTACCAATCCAAAGCATCCGTACCCAAGTCTGCTTATGACTTCGGATCCTCTTCCACTACCACTCCGGACGACGGTTCCAACTCAAACCTTCAAGAAGATGATGATGCAACCAAACCAGGTCCCTCCTCAAATCCGAACGTTTACCAACCTCCTCCGCAACACTCTGATTCTGATACAGAATCCTCAGCTGGTGACCACATTGACCCTTTCACCCTTTTGGAAATCCGCAACAATGTCTCGGACACTATGGATAAAGTGTCATCTGTAGAGGCATCCGTAACAGAGCTAAACTCAAAATTGGATCAAAAAGTCTCTGGACTTGATTCGAAACTTGATGCCATTCTCCAGTCTCTTACCCAACAGTCCGGACCATCCGTTGCAGAAAGAGAAGCCAACTTTGATCAGCTGATCTCCATCCGGCTGAAGCACACAATTGAGCAAATTGACTCCAAGTATGACACTTTGGTGGAAAATTATCTCAACAACATTTCCTCAATGCTCAAGGTTCATGACGATCTGGTGTCTGCCACCAACGACCTAATCAAGCAGACCCATGTTCGTCATGAGAAACAAATTCAATGACTGGAGAAGGAGATCCGAAAGAAGGATGAGATGAACCTCACTATTCAACAAGTCCTCATCAAACTCCTGCACTCAACTTGGAACATTTTTGATGTTCCGAACAGGAAGTTTGATGAGATGATTGCCATCCTCAGCAGCACATTCAAGCATCTCTCCGAACAAGCTCCCACTGCCGAAGCCTATGACACTCTCACTCTTCAACTCTCCACAGGTCTTCAGAAGGTTTTCTCCAAACTTGATGATATCAAGGAAGACTTGACGCTTGCACCGGTCTCAAGATTCCCCGATGCAAGAGGGGGAGAAGGCCCAAGAAGAAGATGGAAACCAGCCTCGGAATTCACACTCAAGGATGAGGACCTGGATTCCGAAGATGAAGACGTTCAAATCGTCTCCGGAATCTTGGGAATCACTGAAGGAAGTGAAGGTGATGAAGATAATGAAGTATATATTCCGGATGAAGCTCCCAAAGGAGTTCTTGGTCTTCAAGCTCCAAAGCTGACCACTTCGAAGGAATTAAATGAAGAGCAAAAGAGCATCTGGTCCGCAATCTCTTGGCCATCCTCTCTTCTAGAAGCTTTTGATATGGCCGTCAAAATGGCTAAGGCAAAATCATTTCTTACTGCTCAAGCTTTCCGAGCCACTCCTTCTGTGCTGTCTCCCTCTCCCATTCCAGAACCAAAAATAGCCTCAATCGACCAGGGCTCTCCTCTCCGGACCCCAGATGAAATTCCGGAAGAACCGCTTCCAACTCCCACTCCGAAATTCATCATTAATGAAAACATGAAGATGGTCATTGATGCGCTTCAAAGAGACAAAGGGAATAAACCAATGACTTCCGAACAACAAGCCTTCCACTCCGGACCTCCTCTCAAACAAAAATATGGATGGTCTCAGGAGGAAATTCATAAGGCACTAGAGGACAACATCCGGATTCAAGCCTTAAAAGACAATCCCGATCCGATGCGTGGCATCTCTCCTCTTTGCCGTGAAGGCATCCTTCAAGCACAGGAAATCATCCCAACACTTTACTATGACCTTCCCACAAATGACACTGATCAACTGGATCTTCCTCTCTCTCCTTACAACAAATTCTACACGAAGTTTGCTCCGCTCCACCCAGCCGATAATCCGGAAGTGATCATCCGGACAGAGCGTGAAAGGCTCAAAACCTTCTATGCAAAGAATGCTCAACCCTTCAAGGAAGTATGGACAAGGAAGAGGATCACCAAAGTTCAAGGCTTTGGAAGAAAAATTTTAGTAAAATTTGAGCTGAACTGTCCTCTATTCCGTTTCCATCTCCTCCGGAACAAGCCCACTCCCCGGACCGTTACTGATGCATATTTTCCTTCAATGAATCCGAACGACATCCTTACCCTAGCTGCTTACTTTAGAGAAAATCAAAAGGATGACATCAGTATGGGTGCTTACCACGCAATTCTCAGCTTTCTCAAAGATTATGTTGTTGAGTTCTGTCGATGCGATTACAAACTTGCACACCTCTACGGAACCAAACAATTCGTTGCCAAGATCGACTTTGTTCTTCCGGAAGCTGAAATTCTTGCAGATGGTCCGATTGAAGAACCGGTTCTAGGGTTTGTCTACACCACCAGAAGAACAAACAAGAAGGACTTCTTCCGAGTCCTTGATAAACACCTGGTACCGACCAAAGCTCTGAAGAAGTTCATATCCCGGGCGTCCAAGTCTGATGCTCCGGAACAGGTTAAGGCAAAGTTTGTAAGTCAACTGGCTTGGTACATTGCGGTGCGAGAATGGTTGTTCAGAGCATACACCTTCATCAAGGAAGAAATGAACTAAGCCTGCTAGATTGCTAAGTTCACTTAGGGGGAGATTGTTGGAACCTGAAAGTGAACCTCTAGCAATCTTAAGTACGTATTCCAAAGTGTGTTGGTTCCGAAGGGAAAAGTGATCCGGAACCTGTCCGGAGCTGAAGAGAAGAAGAGGAGGAGTATTTTGAAGAGGAACACATTTCGGAGCTGATCCTGATGTCCAGAATGTATGCTGATCCTGATCAAACTTTCATCTCCGGAATAATACTTTTCCGGAATGAAGTCATTTTGTCTTTTGTGCATTTATTACTTTTGTCTTGTATTTGATGTAACGTTTCATAGGACTTAGTCTAAAGTTGTATTAGGACAATCAGAATGTCAGACTTATGTCTTTTGTCCGGTCTTGTGTAAACACCTGGGTTAATTCGCTGTAACATTCACTCCTTTAAATAGGAGCTTTCAATACAAGTCAACAACGGATCTTTCACTCACTTTTGGCATTTACTCTTATCATATTTAAAACATTCTTCTTGTTCTTCATTTATTAACTTTACCTTGATCATTGACTACTTGTTCTCAATTAATGTCTTGATCATTTGTTGAACTGATTATCTAAGACTTGACTGGTCTTTCCAATCTAGACTTGAACATCCATTAGCAAGCAGACATTGATCTCAAGCATTTACTCAAGGTTTGAGTTTTCAAACCTTGTCCCTACGCATCGATCTTGTTCTCACAAGTGGTGGTGAGGTGAATGATGGTTTCCTAGTTGGAAACTTTGAATGAGCAGTTGTTTCCATAGTGTCCTCCATATATGGCTTATATCGAGTTTTAGGTATTAAGACCATCCATAACGGTGGATGAGTTTTGTCTTACAATTTATTCTTGAAAATGACATGGAATACAATTCATCATTCCACTTTGCAATATATATATATATATATATATATATATATATATATATATATATATATATATATATATATATATATATATATAGGGTTAGGTTAAAATGTGGATGATAAATATTGTGTGGATGTAGGGATTAATATGAACCAATATCTTAATTTATTTAAAAATGTCATTTATATTTTTAATTAAAATTAAAAAATATATATGATTGTAACTAAATGAAGGAAGAAAGGAAGGGATCACTCACGGGGTTAGTGCTTAACGATGTGAAGAATTTTCGGATTTGTTCTGAGATTATGCGTGTTGTTCTCAAACCTTCTGGATGCAAATTCAATCGGCGACTTACGGTTTGAGTTTTCTTCTCTATACTTCTAAGCTTTTCTTAAACTGATTCATTTTGAAGACAATTTTTTATTTCCTTATATGTCTTTTTTTAGTAGATTGTTTTGGGAAGTGATATGAAGTATAGTGCTAAAGGGCAATTTATGATGCGTGTAATGCACTAAAGCCGAATTGTCTAGACTTTGTATTCAATGTGCTGGTAGGCACAAAGGATTCAAAAGGACTAGACATTGATTGACCATGAAAGGAATAGACAATATAGACTTAGATAATTTCATTTGGACTGACCATACGACGCTCGGGTAGATTGAGCAGTGAGATAAACATGGGAGCCTGCGAGATACACTAAAAGTTAATTATCTAGAACTGTGGCTGAACATTTCCTTGATGTATGGACTCATGTCCTTAATTTCGGTATTGATAGGGCAACTGGGGGGTTCTGATAAAGTAGGTCTGTAGGAAATTATTTTCTTGCTTTCTATCTGTCAGTCATATGTTGCTTCCTTTGCGTGATTGGGACATATCCGACCTGGATTGCAACATATGCAACTCTAATTTTACGCACGTCCTTATCTATGAAATTCTTTCTATCTGTTAGCCATATGCTGTTCCCTCTACGTGATCGGATGATCCGACCTGGGACACATCATATGCAACATTCTACCTCTCAATCCCTCTATCTATGTTAGTCATATGTTGTTCCCTTTGTGTGATTGGAAGACATCCGACCTGGGATACAACATATGCACTTCTATATCTGACCTCTTTCTTAATGATTGAATACTCACCTAAAGTAAGGAGTTCTTTAGAAGTTCTTGATTACCGGGGTATATCAGGAAGTGGAAACACGTTCTAGTACATCTAAAATTGAACCATTTAATAGGTTGTCTGTAGATCTTGCTGCTTAATTTAAGTGGACAACAATATCCTTGGTCGTCGTCAGCTAAATGTCCATTTAGGAATATATATCACAATGACTTGTCACCTATAATCTGTCTAAATTGTCAACATCCTTTGTGTTTAAGTGGACCACAATACCGATGATTGACCAGATCTAGACATGCAGGCGTGTTCTGATAAACGATATTGGATTGCTTGACAACTTTGATCCCAAATATTTTTTTGTTTTTGTTAAATTTGTTCATAGTTTTCCTCTACGCACAAATTTAGGGGGAGAATTAAAAAAAAAAATCAAAAATCAAACAAAAATTAGAAAATTAAAAATAAAAAAATAGTGTTATTTCTGTTTTATTTCTTTTTCAATTAAAAATTTCAAAAATCAAACAAAAATCAAAAAATTTAAAAAAAAATCAAACAAAAATCAGAAAATTAAAAAATCAAAAAATAGTGTTATTTCTGTTTTTAATTTTTGTTCAGAAAATCAAAAATCCAAAAATATTTTTGTTTCTGTTTTATTTTTTTTTTCAGAAAATATGAAAAATACAAAAATATTGTGTGCTAAGTTTTCTTTTAGTTTTGTCTTGTCTTGAAAAGTGAATTCAGATGTAGATGAAACTCATGGAGTCTGTGTTGAAAATTTTTGAGCCAAGGCTTCGTCCGTGATCATCGAAGAATTCTCATTTGAAGGAGCAAGAAATGAAGACTATTCTTTCAACATTTAATTTTTCTACCCCAGAAACAAGGTGAAGCTGTAATTGAAGATTATGTGACAGATTGCATTGAAGCCTCCTCAATCAATTTGCTGCTATCTTGTACCTGCTGAAGTGATCCAGAAGATTAGTTATCTCTGATAGTCTCTCTGAAGATTCTCAAGCTGAAAGCGCTATCTCTCAAGAATCTTTTCAAGAAGCCTCCTCACCCAATGTGCGTTTAATGTCAATTTTTGAAGAAATGCCAAACTGCTCAAGATGAAGTCATTCATTGAAGATTCATCAAGTTTATCTTGAAGCTGTGAAGAAAATTGAAGATTAATGCTGAAGCCAAGCTCCCGATGAAGATTAACAAGAAAATCCAGCTACTTTTTAGGGGGAGTTTGTTGGGTCAATTAGAAAAGAAAGCTATAAACCAAGCGGGAGATTGATGGGTCTAAAATTATGATTTATACTTTGCTTTTCTAGGCAATTGTATTTTCTGTAATGTTTTAAGAGTTTACGGCTGTGTTTATGGCCGTGAACAGGTTTACGGCCGTGAACCTGTTCACGGCCCATGTCTCATATATATATATATATATATATATATATATATATATATATATATATATATATATATATATGGTGAGGAGTGCATGTGGGTGTATGGTTGAGAGGAGCTTAAGTGTGTGTATTCTAAAGTGTGAGAGAAAGGAGAGAATGTGCAAGTGTGTGTGAACTATGTGTATGGAGCTTCATTCTACTCATTGAATACATCATAGATTCAACTTATTCTTCTTATTCTCCTTCTTCTTCTTTTGATCTGGCATCATCCGTTTGATTGGGATTCCGCACCATCAAACGAATCTGATTGATACACAAGCAGATTGAGGACTTACAGCCGGGCTGGTGTGCACGGTCGTTGTTCGTTGTCACCTCAACCACAGATCGGTTAATGGAGAGTATACCGGACGACGGCCTAAGGTGTGAATGTCATGTCCCAGTTTACCTTTGCCATGTCAGATGAAACACACCCACATGGCAATGAAATTGCCTATGCTATGTCATGTGACCAATTAAAACAGTAAAACTCAAGTTTACGCACTAGACTACCAAAAATATAAATTAAAGCCAACATATCATTTTCCAATAAAAAACAAATAGAATTAACACCACCCTTTCTAGCAAACAAAAGATTGTGTAACCATTCATTCGATCCAAAATGAGACCAAAAAAAAGTTTGGCAACAATGTAGTCAAAGAGCTCCTCCTCCTCTATTCTCTGGTGATGAATGACGGGACCATTCGGAACAGCCACATGGAACAAAACGAGTAGCGGATAACGTAATCTTACAGTTCGTTTTAGTTTAACTTTTTTATCTTAGCGTATTGAGATTAAAAGTAGAGCTCAATCCAGAACAAATAAGTTAACTACTTAAGTAAACCGAATGCTTGGCACGAAATAAATAAAGTATCGATTATCTAAATACTAGGTGTGAGACTCATGTATTACGTGAGTTTATTTAAAAAAAATTAAATATAAAATTTTAACAATTTGAAAAGTTTGAATTTATAAGAAAAATGAGAAAATTTTTGAATTATTAAAATTAATGAGACTTTAATGTATTGAATACATTACATATATAAACCTTTCTAATAAATACCTTACATATATATTACTTTACATATTAAATGTGAAATTTTAATTTAATAAAATAAAAAATACAATAAAATGACAAGTGGAAAATCGAAAATTTAAAAATTTTAGAAAATGACATGTGTCCAAATGAAGGAGAAGATGAGATATGACAAAAAACATTCATTTATTAGAGTAGATAGAGAAGAAATGTAGTTCTTTATTTATTTATTTATTTTTTATTTTTTGAATCTTATCTCATCTGTAATATATAGAAAATTAGAAATAGACAACAAATAATATTGTTTATTGCCCATTTGATCGCGATAATTAATATATAGCGTGTCTTCTAAGATATCTCATCATTCTCTCCCTCTACCTTCCTTTCTCTCCCATTTGTTATCTTTCGTCATGGTCTCAAAGCAAGAAGAGGTGGTTGCATCTGAACTTCTACCCTTCCTCCGTGTCCATAAAGACGGCACGGTGGAGCGACTTTATAATCCACTATTAGCTCCACCATCCACGGCCGAGACCAAGAGTGGCGTCTGGTCTAAAGATATCATCATTTCGCCAGAGGTCAGTGCCAGACTCTACCTACCCGATCTTTCCACACTCGATCAAACGACGAACAAGAAGCTTCCCATCCTGGTCTATTTCCATGGTGGAGGGTTTTGTATCGAGTCAGCTTTCTCCACCCTCTGTCACCAGTATATAAACACCATAGCATCTCAAGCCAACGCTCTGGTAGTCTCAGTCGACTACAGGTTAGCTCCAGAACACCTTCTCCCGGCAGCTTACGATGATTCCTGGAATGCTCTACAGTGGGTTGCCTCTCATTCCTCCAAAACACACAACGAGAAAAATGAACCATGGATAATTCAATACGGAGATTTCAAGCGTCTCTATATTGGTGGAGATAGTGCAGGTGCAAATATTTCACACCATATCGCCTTGCGAGCCAGCGAAGAAAAGTTACATGGTGGTGTTAAGATTCTTGGAGCGTTTCTATCACACCCATACTTTTTGGGTTCCAAACCAGTTGGCGCAGAGCCGGTTACTAATCGCGAAATGTCAATTTTGTACAAGACATGGATGTTCGTTTACCCTGGTTGTCCGGATGGGATTGATAATCCATGTATCAACCCGTTTGTCAAAACTGCTCCTTCTTTAGCATCACTTGGATGTAGGAGGTTGATCATTTGTGTCGCTTCTAAGGACGAGCTAAGAGATAGAGGGGTGTATTACTATGAAGCGGTGAAGGAAAGTGGATGGGAAGGGGAATTATCAATTTTTGAGGTCGAAGGAGAAGGTCATAGCTTCCATATCTTTAATCCTGAAACCCAGAATGCAAAGGACATGTTCAAACGTTTGGCTGAATTTCTTCGAGGGTGCTAAAGATACAATCAACTATTGTGTTATTGTGTAGAATGAACATATATTATTATAATATTACTGTGGACATTAGCAATGTTCTATGCTGTAACTTCCAAAATTTATGCGTAAATTACGCCAAGTGTTGAATTGAATTAATGTGGTCGACATTTAGTTGAGGTTTGTAGGTTGTCCAACTGCTGCCGCTTAACTTTTTGCTTTTGGTTTAGTTGTTGATTCCAAATATTTTACTCCATTTTTATTGAAAGCAGTGGTGGTTTTCATGGGTTATTCCAATTATATTGATCCAAAATACTTTATTGTTTTGCTTGTTGTTCCAACTACTTTTGTTTATAACTTCTATAACAAGTATTCTATATATGTGCTACTAACCCAACTAACCACACATATTGGGTTAGACCATTCGGTTAACATGGAGGTTCCTAAACTAACAATTTGGCTAATACGAAGGTTTCCACTCTAACAACTAAGTATGAGGTCGTGAGTTAAATCCCAAATCGGAAGAGATATTTAATTATTTGCCCTTTAAAAAAAAGCCAACTAACCACAAATGCATCATATTAAATAAACCAGAATTGTAAGTATGTGTATATTGTAAACATTTAGAGCAATCCCTTTTGGAGATGAGATTTCTAGAAGAAATTAAGAATAGCGAAGAGTCAAGAATATAATTAGTGAATTAAATATGAAATTGTAATGATCGTTCTCATCTAAATATAATGTTTCCTTCTTTGATTGATTAAGAAAAGATTACAAGAAAATACGACTCAAATATTCACGAAGATTAATTATGAGCAAGATTTTAAAAACCGTTTTGAACCGGCCGGTTGAACCGGTCGAACCGGGAACCAGGACCAGTGTAGTGTCTGGTTTAATTAGGAGCAGTTTTATGTTAGATTGTATGCCAGTGTGAACCGGTTGTAATGAACTGGATAAATACCGTTTAAACCGGTGAATAAAATTTTTTGGGCTAAAATATGGAGTGCGGGCTTCACAAGTTGCAGAAAATATAGTCTGCTACAATTTAGATTGAATGTTACACACAGGAGGTCAAGTTCGTATCTGTTGTTATCACCATGGTCGACGTAATCAATAGTTCAATACATAATCTTTCATAATCACGTTGCTCTTTTTTAATACAACCTTCATCTTCAAAAGCCGCAACCTACTAAGATAAGAATTGATCACATGTGTTTTTTTAGTTCAATTTTAATTGATGAAAACCTATGAATCTACGATCCATCGTTCATACATGGCTTTAATTAAGTCAATTGAAAAAATCAATACATAAGTCGGTAAGTCCTATCATGTTTACTTTTACCATACATTACATTAATTAATGTTTTCTTATGAACGAAACCTTACCCACTGTTTAAGTTATATATATATATATATATATATATATATATATATATATATATATATATATATATATATATATATATATATATATATATATATATATATATAGGTTTAGATTGTATGAAAAACAAAAAACCTTAAAAAAAACCCTAAAAATCATAAAAATGCATTAAAAAAAATACTTAGAAATCACAAAACTTTTTTTTAAATTTTTTTTATAAAAAATCGCAACTTTTTATTAAAATTCGCTGAAAAAAAAATTAAAAATCAATTTTTTCTTTTATAAAAAAAAAAGTTTTTTTTCAATTTTTTTTTCAGCAAATTTCTTTAAAAACCTGCGATTTTTTCATAAAAAATATCAAAAAAAAGTTTTGTGATCTCTAGGTATTTTTTTTTATGCATTTTTATGATTTTTTGGGTTTTTTTAGGGTTTTTTTGTTTTCCAAATAACCCTTCTCTCTCTCTCTCTCTCTCTCTATATATATATATATATATATATATATATATATATATATATATATATATATATATATATATATATATATATATATATATATATATATATATATATATATATAGGGTTGAGATCGGTTGATAACTCAAAGTTTCCCGAGAACCCGAGAACTAAAAGTGGAGCGTTGGATCAAAAGTAATTCGTTAAAGACATGATCGTCATCTTACCAATCTCATTTAATGTTTAATTTTTTGTGTTATTTAATATATTAATATAAATGTCTAAAAATTTACATCATAAATCAAATTTTCAGATTTTTTTTAAAATAGTATTTTTCGTTTTTTTTAAATGTAGATTTTTTAATTTTTTTATAGAAAACATGTATTTTTGAAAAAAAAAATGAAAAAAATATTTTTTTTAAAAACTGCATATTTTTTTGAAAAACTGCATTTTTATCAAAAAAATGCATTTTTTTCAAAAAAAAACTACATTTTTTAATAAAAAAAAACTGCAAATTTTTAAAGAAATTTACATTTTTTTCAAAAAAAAACTGCTTTTAAAAAAAAACTGCACTAAAAAAACTGCATTTTAAAAAAATGAATAAATAAAATTTTAGGTGCATATATGCATATTTTTTCAAATGCATATATTCATATTTTTTATACTATAATATTCGTAAGTAGATCATAAAAAAACTCATTTTATTTAGCAACCTATAAACACAATAGAATAAGTATTTTATTCGATACAAAAAAAAATATTAAAAACAAAAAAAATATACAAAATTTCAAAGTGTTTTTATGTCTTCGTGTCAATATTTCGATATTTTTCTTCAATTTATCATCTTCACCTCTTCAATATTCACCACAATTTCTTCCAAATCTACAAAAAAATTAAAAAAAAAATTTTATTGATGCAAAAACACTCACAAAAATACATATGCGATTAACATATGGATCACAGGCGATTCACGTATGAATTACATATGATGTATATGTGATTTACATGTGAATCTTCTGTAATTCATATGTGAATTACATGTGATTTACATGTGAATCACATATAGTTCATATGTGAATCACACATAATTCATATGTGAATTACATGTAATTCATATATGAATTACATATGAATCACATGTAATTCAAATTTGAATTACATGTGAATTATATGCGATTTACATGGGAATTACATGTGATTTACATGTGAATCACATGTGATTTACATGTGAATCACATGTAATTCATATATGAATTACATGTGATTTACATGTGAATCACATGTAATTCATATGTGATTTACATGTGAATCAGATGTAATTTACATGTGAATTACATATAAATCATATGTGAATTACATGTGATTTACATGTGAATCACATGTAATTCATATGTGAATTACATATGAATAACATGTAATTCATATTTGAATTACATGTGAATTATATGTGATTTAAATGGGAATTACATGTGATTTACATGTGAATCACATGTAATTCATATGTGATTTACATGTGAATCAGATGTAATTTACATGTAAATTACATATAATTCATATGTGAATTACATGTGATTTACATGTGAATCACATGTAATTCATATGTGAATTACATAAGTCAGACCACACAAAAGTTAAAACACTTTGCAAATATAAGTAGTAATATGTAATATAAAGTCAAAGAGCAGAGTCTTTCATGTACCTTGGCTGGTTACTGAAGCATCAGTGAAGCGAAAGGCGAATGTAAGGCCATCTTCTGTCTTATCCCTGTTAACAAAAGTATTATTATAAATAACAAAACAGAAAAATGAGCTATACAAAAGCTGGGAATGGAAAAGGTTAGAAAAAAAGAGAGTATATTTGCTTACCCCTTTTCTTTTGAAGGAGCCTTATTTGCAAGTCTAGCTGTTTGAACAGCAGCATCAGTAGATGCAGCTTCAGGAGTTGCTCGTAGAATCTCACAAATAAGTTGTTGGAATTCACTCTGTCATATATACAGTTAAAGATCTTGAACTATATAATGAATATTCATAAGATAGTAAAAAGAGTAAAGAAGTAATTACCTGCAGAACAGTCATGGAAAAGCCAATAGTGTAACCTCCTGTGTCCTTAGATGATTCAGAATCAGGGTTCCCAGAAATTCAGTCACCATGGATTTCAGTGTGTTCATTGGTGCTTTTTGAGAAGATTTTGACTCAAGAAGCTCTCCAACAACCACATGGTTATCTGCAAAATATACTCACTCAGTCACAATCACAGATGATAATTACATGATTAGTAACTTATATAGTTATACTAACCAAATATCCGAACAATAGCATCTAGAATAGAATCAAGAAGTTCCTTTGCTGCATTCTGTGCAACTCCCATGGGAGCCATCACTGGTGAGACAGGGCTGACTGCTAATAATGTTCCAGCTAACAAAGACCCGTTTTGATGTTTATGTTTTGGTAATTGGTAGCTCTGCAACTGCCCTTTTACATAATGAAGACCTGTTGTAGCAGTTCAGACAGCCTGCCAATACAAAATATATTTCATTCAGTAATAAATTTTCAGCTGAATACTAGTAGTATTTTGAACTTTTCAAACATTAAAAACAATTATGATGATCGATGTTTAATTAAAAACTAAATAGTAAATAACATACATTTTCATATTCAACGACTTTTGCCTTTCCACCAACAAAGTAATCATTTACTAGAGCATTAGAAACAATGGATTCATCCTCCCAAACAGAGACATCAAGACCATAAGCTATAGGAATGTACTCCCCTGAAGAACAAAAGAAATATAGGTCATATGGACACATATTCTATTTCTATTTAAATATTCAACTCCTAATTAAACTTACTGTTGTAAGTAGCCACCTCAAAGGGACATGGGGAGATACTCATTCCATCAAATGAAGCACATATCTTGTAAGTTCCAACATTCATTGCCATGTAGAAGCTAGTGTATGTCCCATCCCTATTGTCTACAAACAATACAACCATGAAAAACGGTTTGTTGATTGAATCAGGCTCCAGTGTCAATTTGGACAATTTCAATTGTATGAATTTACAAAATAAAGATGAATCATATGAATTTACAAAATAAAGCATACCCGTGTTACATGTGCATCCGATTGAAATGTGTGGTGATTGTTGATGAAATCGACGAGGCTTTTGCTTCCTCTTGGAGAACTTCCTGGTCTCTGATCAACTCGAGGGCATTATGAGGTTTAGTGAGCTATTATTATGTTCAAGTTTTACAATAAAGATAATCATATGAAAATGCATTTGATTCCATCTGTCATTTAGTTCCAAACCTTCAACTAAATCAGTTTAATTGTTTTAGTTTTTCCCTGAGGCAAAAGTCGAAAGATGAGAATGGTGAATTTGAGACATTGGAAGTTACTGTTTATGACTCGAAAATCTAAAGAACTTTATACGACTATGATGTGTGTTTATGTGGAAATCGCATAATAAATTTAACAAACTGATTAATTCCACACAGATTCATGATATACATCGGAAAACAAAATTAGTACGCAATAACTATACAATCAATCTCGATTCAAAAGTTTCAGCTGTCAAACAAATGGATTATTGTGTGAATGAAGTCTTCGCATCGAATATGAAAGAGAAACAGATTAATTCTCCAATAGATTCACGATATACATACAAAAACTAAATCAACACGAAATTTTCATACATACCATCTGGAATTTCGATATTTCAGCTGCGGGTGTAAATGGATTAAAGTTGCCCATGAAGCAGCTAACAGATCGCACCTTCATCTTGTTTATAATCAACAATAATGAAGCATTGATCAGTGGTAGATTTCAGATGAATTGATGGTGGATATTAATCTGGAGGCAGTAAGAAGACGCCAAGGAAGAACGTGAACGAGCAATTTCGAAACGGGAGGCGGATTTGAAATTCTTCTTGGTGGAGCCGCTCAATTTCGAAACCCTAGCTTCTGTTTTCAACAAATCGAGCCGATTTGGGAAGTTTCAGACAATCCGATGTGCGATTGCAGGGAAGATGGAGACGAGGAGAGAGAGAGAGAGAGAGAGAGAGAGAGAGAGAGTGTGTGTGTGTGTGTGTGTGTCACACCCCCAAACCAAGGATGGCGGAAACGTCCGGGGGTGGAGGACTTCATGTATAGTATCACAACAACGAGTATAATAGTGCTCAAAGTAAATACAACCATCATAAATATAATTGAAAAAGTTACACCAAAGTATATGTTTACATAATTCAAATCAATTACATTATGATGACAAAATGTACTGTTTGACGATTTATCGTCCCATCCTCAAAATGCTGTTGGTTTTCCTGTTTCACTGATTTCCTGAGAATACAAGTAGTTTTGAAAAAGTGTCAACAATTAATTTGGTGAGTTCATAAGAGTTTTGTTTGAGGAAGAAACCGTTTTTCTTGTAAAAGCGATAGAGTATGATTTCCAGAAAATCCAATATTTTCTTAGTTAAGTGTGGAATGAATGCTCCTATGTTATGCGATAATGAACCTAGAAGGACCCATAGATTCCTTCTATGATCACTCAGCGTATATAAGTTATATATAATTTGAGTTAAATGAACCGTTGAAGTCTAACAATTCTAGACGAGATGTAGTGTCAATAGAAATATGTTTCCAAAGAAAATCCAATATTTTCCTTATAAAAGTTATGTAGTCCTAAATCCCAGGACCGAAAATAAACAAGTATTTTCCATACTTAAAGATATAAAAATGATTTTAAATCGGCATAAAACCCTTTTTGATTTGAGAAAAATCCCGTAAACTTTATGTGTTATGTGTTGTCTTTAATCCTAAGACCGAAAGTGTACAAGTATTTTTCCATACTTAAAGTAATTCATGCAAGTTTAAATCGACATAAACTCGTTTGATTTAGAAGTAAACCCCTTTTCGAAGAAAATTTTTCCATGTAAACTTGAAGGATTGTTAACTACCTATGTGAGTCGCTATAACCATACTATGACGAGAAATAACCTGCACAATGTTTTTCAGACGTTAAGATACTATGACTCTTGTCACCCGTAGACCTGCAGGTCCCGCTGTAGCTAGCAGCAAGGTGTGGGGTGTCAAACCCAATATAGATCTATACACAATTATCACGCTCTCCCTACAAGAGACTCTGGTTATAACTTACAGGAATTGGGATCCCGTACTTGAACGTACGGGGAGAGAATTGCCTCACAACCTAAGTTAACTAGTTTACACATAGTTTGATATTAAAACCTCTTCCGTGGAGGAAGTAAAATCACCTTTTCTGAATAAATTAGTGATATGAAATCCTTAAAGGAAGTAAAATCACCTTTTCTGAATAAATTAGTGATATGAAATTCTTAAACTATTACTATTATAGTTTATCACGTAGGATATGAAAAACCCATTTGTTTTGAGAGTAAAACCTTTTTCATGTAGTAAAATCCATAAACGACGCTTATTGAAGTTTATTATTTGTGTTCAAAATGAATGAGCAAACCTTATCATGCATGACTAAATTTCAGTTTAAGATGATAAACTAACAAGATAATACATTTAATATTTAGAACTTATGGTTATATACTTTGCTCCACATATTACAAAGTGTTATGAAAGTTATAAGCTGTTAACTAGTTTTTAACCGTTCTGCACTGTCTAGTTTGTTCATAATTTTTATTATGATTTTTGGAAGTCTTTAACTTGTGTTAAAGTGTTCATATTCATAGACTGGTCCGAATTCGTTTTTGAAATGATAGGCAGTTTTGTAAAAATCACCATAAATCGTAGAAAAATCGTATGGTGATGTGCAAGTAGTCATTTTAAAGGTATGAACCTGAAATAATTGCACCTAATACAGTTTTGAAAACTAAAATGTTTAAGTTGACCAAAACAGTCTGTGAATGGAGTTAAACTTTTCTGATGAAAGCTGTTGAATGAGTTTAATTGTGTTCTTGGTGTTTAACTTGTATTCCCCCCCTTAAAACTTAAGAAAGACATGAAACGATAGGGGTATGAACTCACCTTGAGTGATTTCAGTAGATGGATGATGGAGAAAAGAAATGTTCAACTCAAGAGCACTTGGGAGATGCTTGAAGATTTGAAGATCTAACACAAATATGACGATATTTGTGTAAGCAATCTATGATTTGGATGAAGGATATTAGAATATCTAAGTGTAGGAGGAAGATACTTACCAAATGTGGAGGAAAAACCCAAGACTAGCCTTTGAATCTCAAATTTTTAGAGAGAGAAAGTGGAAGAGAGGTGTTTGTTCTTCTTGAGAAAGAGTGAATAAAGTGGGAGGAGAGATAAGGATTTCTCCAGCTTTTGTTCAAGATTATGGCTGAACAAGAGTGTAAAAAGGACAATGATTGACTAGGTATGGGTGAATAGTGACTAGGGGTTGTACTATGAAGGTATGGGGAGGTTGCTTGTGTCCTTGTCCAAAGGATAAGTCAACACTCCACCTAAATATCTCACTAAATAGATTTTATTCTTAGTCAATGATTTTCCCCAAAAATATGATTAAAAATGAATATTTAGGGTCTCTTATGTTAAAATACGAGTTTTGGTGAAAATCTCGCGTTAAAATCACGAAAAACGAGCTTAAAATGAAGTCGGGGTCGAAAACCGGACAATAGGAGCGAATCTGCGAAATTTCTGAGCTCAGGACCGAAGTTCGGTCCTATCATGCTTAGAACCGAGAGGTGGCTTCGGTTGTGGGTGAGAGCCGAGAGTATCTTCAGTCCGAGAAATCTCGCAGGCGAGAAGGGAAGGGAGCGAAGGCGAAGTTCGGTCTAGGCGAGGTTCGGTCCAGGCTCGCATCTCGGAACCGAAGGTCAAGTCCTCGGACCGAAGGTGAGAAGTTCCCGAGAAAATCACATTTTCAAGTCGAAACTCTGCCCGAGTAAGGCCCGGTTTTCAACTAAAATCCTCGGTTTCGTCACAAAAAGTCATATTTAAAGTCGAAGTGCTGCCCAAATTAATACTTTTATCCCTGGTTATTTCACGGTGAGTTCAATATAGGGACAACTGTATGTTATGTGTTATATATTCAATGTACTTTCCTGTGTTATATCGGATTTATGCCTTTGGCCATGTAGAGCATGACTCGTATAACTTCTGGTATTGGCTTTGTGCCTTTGGCCATGCAGAGCAGGACTCGTATCATTTCTGGTGTTGGCATAGGGCTATGTAGGGCTGAAAGCCTGTATATTCTAGCAAAATGATAATCCAAAATTGTATTTTCTGTGCCATTTGGGCTGAAGCTTTATTGATGTATATCAAGTTGAAATTGATTGTTGGTTGATATGGAAAGTCTGTCATATGATACACATACGCCTTTGTTGTTCTTTGTCCCTCTGTGCTTCTGTCATATTGATATGTATATGGCATAGCGTTATATTGTAACTGTTATTGAACTCACTAAGCGTCACCCGCTTATCCCTTTCAATGTTTAAACTATTGCAGGTGATAAGCATATAGTATAGTCATGTACTGGTAGATGATGTAGAATAGATAATATTATAGCTTTTGTATTGTATTCCAGGGAAAGTATGTAATATATAAAACTTTGTAAAAATCTTAATAGTTTGTTTGTATCCAGTCTATGTAATTAAACTATCAATGTAAAATATTGTTTTATGAATATGCATCTAGCATGTTTTGGAGTAACTTGGAGTGATAATAATGTCTTTAGTATGAAAGTTTAGGGTCTTTCAATCATGGTATCAGAGCGGTAGTTTAAGTGAACTAAATACCACAGATTGGTATTTAGACTTAAACCGTCGGAAGTTCAATATATGAACAGATTCATTGTAAGTATATGGATACAAACCATAGGAAATATTTAACTAAAAGTATTAGGTAATAATAAATCATAATATTCTAAAAATACTATGTTGCTCCAAATTTTCAGAAGAATGGCTGAACAGGAAGGTAGCCATACACCAGAAGTGGGTGGAGATCCTAAACCTGGTGAAGTAAATACTGCAGTATCCCCTCGTGAGGAGCGACTCTTGGGTAAACTTACTGGTATTATTTGGCAGACTCTCGAAGAACACAAGAAGAATAATGATAAAGGCAAAGAGAAAGCCACTGGAGAATCTTCAAAAGGAGAGACGAGATGTCCCTCATTAAAAACTTTCAAGAGTAGTGGTGCTACAGAGTTTTATGATGTCCTTAATCCCATAGTTGTTCTAACTTGGATTCAGAACACAGAGAAAGTATTGTCCTCTAGACATGAGGAGGAGATTGGAAAAATAATTCCTCGAGCTTAAACAGGGAGGAATGGCTGTGAATGAGTATGAAACCCAGTACAATCAAAAGGCACGGTTTGCTGCAAAGTATATTCCAACTGAAGACGAGAAAATTCAGTTATTCATGGAGGGACTTCGATATGAAATCCACGATTTCGTGAGCAATCGGGATGTTCTATCATTTGATAAAGCTGTTGAGTATGCTTGAAAGCGTGAGCATGACTTAGAGATATGTGGTGACACTTTTTCTATTCCGAAGCATCCACGTGTTGATCGAAATGTTCCTGTTCCCTCTACTCCACCAGCTCAATCTATTCGAACTGATCCCGGTAAACAAGTGCAATCCCAAAATACCCATCGTGGCTGCGATAGGTCACAATCTTTTTCTCTTCAGACACCATCGTGTCAAAAATGTGGAAAGAATCACCAGGGTCAATGTAGAACAGAAAAAGAATCGGTGATCTGTTATGGATGTGGAGAAATGGGCCACATAAAACCCGTTTGTCCAATGAAGAGTGTTACATGCTTTTCTTGTGGTGTTACTGGCCACAGGAAGCGCTTTTGTCCTACTCTTACTAGCCAAGTGATGGGAAGTCAAGCTTCTGTTCAACAACCGGCGAGAAGTCAAGCTCTTGTTCAACAACCAAAGAGTACTCCAACTAAAAAGGAGGAGGTGCCAAAAGCTAAGGGCCGTGCATTCCAGATTACCACAGAGGAGGCACGCGAGGACCCGAATGTTGTGACGGGTACATTTCTTGTCAACTCTAGACCTGCTCACATCTTATTTGATTCTGGTGCCTCAGATTCTTTTGTGTCTCATGAATTTGCGCATTCCTTTCAAATTGCTTGTTATGCACTCGCGCAACCATTTCACGTAGATACTGCAGGAAGTATATCATTACTTGCTGATAAAATCTATAGGGATTGTGTCATAGAAATTAGAGGATACAATTTTCTTGCTAATCTGATTCCTATCTTCTTGCCCAACTTTGATATTATTCTCGGCATGGATTAGTTGTCAAAGAACCATGCAGAACTCTTGTGCTATGAAAAGATAGTACGTATTCCCATTGAAGGGGAGAATCCTATTTATGTCTAGGGTGAACAAAGAATCTTAAAAATAATATATTTCCTCAAAGCTCGTAAATTCAAATCGAAAGGATGTTCTATTTATCTGGCCTATACCGTCGATATCTAAAAATAGGAAAAGAAATAGGTAAATGATGTTCCCGTTGTTAACGGATATCCTGATGTTTTCCCCGATGATTTGCCTGGACTTCTTCCGGACAGGCAAGTAGAATTCCGAATTGATCTTGTGCCTAATGCTGCTCCGATTGCAAAGACTCCTTATCGTCTTGCGCCAGCTGAGATGAAGGAAGTGATGATCCAACTGCAGGAATTACTTGACAAAGGCTTTATTCGACCGAGTACCTCTCCTTGGGGTGCTCCAGTGTTGTTTGTCAAGAAGAAAGACGGTTCGATGCGAATGTGTATTGATTATCGTGAACTAAATAAAGTAACTATCAAGAACAAGTACCCACTACCTCGCATTGACGATTTATTTGATCAACTTTAGGGTGTTAGCTATTTCTCAAAGACTGATTTGAGATCTGGCTATCATCAGTTGAAAGTACACGAGCAGGATGTACCAAAGACTGCCTTTCGTACTCGATATGGGCATTATGAATTCCTTGTCATGCCATTCGGTCTGACAAATGCTCCTGTTGTATTCATGGATATGATGAATCGGGTATGCCGTCCAATGCTCGATAAATCTGTCATCGTATTCATTGATGATATTCTAATCTATTCCAAGTCTGAATCTAATCACGCCATTCATATTCGCGAAGTATTAGAACTTCTTCGAAAGGAGAAACTATATGCTAAATTCTCGAAATGTGAATTTTGGCTTCGCCAAGCTCAATTTCTCGGCCATGTGATTTCTGGTGACGGTATATCCGTAGATCCTACCAAAATCGAAGCCATTCAGAATTGGGAAGCGCCCCGTAATGCTTCTGAAATTCTCAGTTTCTTGGGTCTCGCGGGATATTACCGGAGATTCATTAAAGATTTTTCACGTATAGTCGTACCTCTCACGAGTCTTACACGAAAGGAAGTAAAGTTCGAATGGGGTGAAGCCCAAGAAAAAGCTTTCTCAACTCTAAAAGATATATTGACTCATGCTCCGATCTTATCACTTCCAGAAGGTGATAATGATTTTTCTGTGTATAGCGATGCTTCAAGATTAGGACTCAGCTGTGTGTTGATGCAACGTGGTAAAGTGATAGCCTATGCCTCAAGACAACTGGAAGATTATGAAAAGAATTATCCCACCCATGACCTCGAACTCGATGTAGTAGTTTTTGCCCTAAAACTTTGGAGACATTATCTTTTTGGTTCAAAATGCCAATTGTTTACCGACCACAAAAGTCTTAAGTACATATTCAGTCAGCAAACTTTGAATATGAGACAACAACGAGCCATGGAGCTGATCAAAGGCTATGACTGTGAAATCCTGTATCATCCTGGAAAGGCCAATGTAGTTGCCGATGCACTTAGCATAAAGGTTTATCATAATAGTGTGTGTTATGGTATTACTCACACTACAGTAAAGTTCACTATTCTAGATGAACTAGAGAAATGGAAAGTAGAGGCCCTAAAGCCAGAAAATGTGAAGAAAGAAGGAATGGTACATTATACTGATGTTTTACTTGATGATCCACGAGGATTGAAGGTATTCAAGAATCGGCTATGGATTCCAAAGATTGGTGGATTAAGACAGAAGATTTTGGATGAAGCCCATAAATCTAAACTGTCAATACATCCTGGTACATGTAAAATGTACTATGATGTACGGGCTGATTATTGGTGGCCTGGATTAAAGAGAGACATTGGAAGATATGTACAGGAATGTCTAGTATGCTTACAAGTCAAAGCAGAGCACCAAAAGCCTTACGGAACTCCAGAAAGTCTTAGTGTTCCTGTGTGGAAATGGGAAGAGCTGTCCATGGATTTTATTACCAAATTGCCAAAGACTGCTAGACAGCATGATAGCATTTGGGTAGTTGTCGACCGATTGACTAAAATCGCACATTTTCTCGCCAAGCGTGAAATGAATCCAATGGAGAAATACGCACAAGTGTACTTGGATGAAATTGTTGCAAGACATGGTGTACCACTAAAGATTATTTCCGATCGTGATACTCGCTTCACTTCTCATTTCTGGGCAAGTATGCGACGTGAATTGGGATCTTGTGTTGCTCTCAGTACAACCTATCGTCCCCAGACAGATGGTCAGACGGAGAGAACAATCTAAACAATAGAAGATATGCTTCGTGCATGCGTCTTAGAGTTCAGTGGTAACTGGGAAAAATACTTACCTCTTGTCGAATTTTCATATAATAACAGTTACCACGCTTCAATAAAAATTCCACCATATGAAGCGGTATATGGACGTAGATGCCGTACTCCATTATGTTGGCGTGAAATAGGACAAAAAATCCTTGGAGGCCCTGAGATGATTCAAGACACCACTGGCAAGATTCAAATTATACGAGAAAGAATGAAAGCGGCCCAGGATCGACAGAAGTCCTATGCAGAAAAGAGGAGACGACCCATAGAATTCCAGGTGGGTGATTTCGTAATGCTGAAGGTATCCCCATGGAAAGGCATTATGCGATTTGGAAAGAAAGGAAAACTAAGTCCTAGATTTGTTGGTCCTTTCAAAATCATCCAGTGGATTGGTAAACAAGCATACCGCTTGGAATTACCAGAAGATTTGGCAGGTATTAATGATGTGTTTCATGTGAGTTATCTGCATAAATGTTTAAGCATATATGATGAAGCGGTTCCGTTATCCGATGTGAAACTGGATAATAAGTTAACATAAGTAGAAGAGCCTGAAGAGATCGTAAACGAAAGAACGACTAATCTACGTAATAAAGAAGTGGAGTTGGTGCTTGTCAAGTGGAAACACCATCAAGACCCAAATTATACTTGGGAAAATAAAAATGCGATAAGAGCAAAATATCCCCATTTCTTTTAATCGCTGTAATTTCGGGGACGAAATCCTCAAAAGGAGGAGGTAGTTGTAACATACACGTTCGGTTATCGTGTTTTATAATGAATAATATTATGAAATATTATATGAATTTTAGTATTGAGTTCTAACATATATTTTTTACTTGAATTGAAGTAAAACTATGTTTAGAATTATTCAGAACGTATTGGAAGTGTTATGAGATTCCAATCAAATGTCAGCTATTGAAATTAATGAAAGTTGTAAAGAATCTTGTTAGAAACATTTAGACGAAAACCTCATCGAAATCCGAGTTATAACGAAGAAGTTATGACTATTTGAAGTTTCGTGACAGAACCGGCACGACGCCGTATGACGTAAAAAGTGTGTGACATCCCCATTTTTACGGTCAGAAAAGACCGGTTTTGTTTATGCTTTATAAAAATCAGAGTACATCTTTTAATAAAAATGTTGCGGAATTTGTTCCCAGTAAAACATGATAAATACGTTATCAAAGCATTTACGAAGAGAAGTATTTTTATTCATTTTAAAACATTTGGGATGTCATCGTCAGTATAGAAACATAAGCATAAACAGAACTTACATTCATTATCACTAGTGATTTATATCTCCTTAATCTCTCAGTGTAATGTGACTTCATATCAACACCTGTGATATAAATAAACTGATAGCGTCAGGTTGGGAAACCTGGTGAGTACATAGGGTTTTCAACCCACAATAATATAATTATTATGTTTAAACATCAAACAATCAACCCAATTACCCATCCCCATTATCTTCTTAAGGATTTACCCTAAGAATCAGCTACTCCTCGTTCATTCATTCCTAAGGATCATCCTAAGGAAACGGCACGAAGTCCATCGTTGCCAATGACATAGTTGTCAAGCACAACTGCTAATATTATCACTTAGGCGCAGCTGCCAGAATTGTGACATTCTCTATGAGGCGCTTCTGCCGGTATTGTCCTTTAAACGCTACTGTCATGGTTATAATGTTCTCTATTAGGCGCAGCTGCCGATACTATCCTTAGAGCGCATCTGCTAGGATGTTTACCGTAGATCAACAACATCTACAGGTTGTGGCGCAGCTGCCAATGCTCATCTATAGGGTACTAGGTCCATTGCTGCCAATGTTCACCTATAGGGCACTATGTCCATACTGCAAATGTTCCTATATATCAGCTTTCATCCCTTATCATTCATGTACCCATGTTTTACCCAACATATTTTGTAGATATAAAATACATATACAGTTTAAATCATTTAAAACATGTATAAAATTGTTCATCCAACATAGATAACAAGTATACAAATAATATGCACACATATCACGTAATTTAGATAAAATACTTCATATCTATGTGTAAGATGAAAGTAAGTATGCACTCACCTGTTAAGGTGGTGATTCCGAACTCAGACAGCGCTTCACTTCTATTAATTTATTTTTCCTTCGACGAAACCTAGTATCATTACCACTAGATTTTAGTCTAATATTCATTGCGACTAATTATTAGTCTAGACTCATCATTAACTCAGAGTCTACTTCATGATCTATCAAGTAAGGAACAACCAGGTAGGATTATATCGGAGGTAGGGTCCGTTTGGTATACGAAGTATACTATTTGGAAATCCCACTTTAAACACCTCACTAAATCACAGCCTAGACATCATTCCCGTAAGCAGATCAATCAGTATAATGACTTTGAATCACTCATAAATCTTGTTTATAAGTTCATAATAACGATAATGAACTTAAACATAAGTTATACTTAAAGTAGGGTAAGCATAACTCACTTACATCTAGTTTTTCTCGAAAACCGGGCTTCGATGGATCAGCGTTCCCGAGCCGAAAGGCTCTTCTTCTCGGAGCCGTTGGGCACTCCGGGGCGTCCGCCTCGTGCTAGGGAGGTTCCCTAGGCTTTTCGGGGGGTTTCGGGGCTAGAGAGAGGTTCTAGAGAGAGAGAGAGAGGGAAGTGATGGGAGGTGTGAGGAATGAAGAGGGCTTCACATCTTATTTATAGGGGGATGGAGGGTAACTCACGTCATGAGTTTTATGATGCTCACGTCGTGAGCCAGCTGGAGACACCCAGGCACAGCCTGGTGCTGACATGTGGCATCGCACACAGGGTGGAAATCAGCCGATTTTCAAAATTTCATAACTTTCACATACAAGCTCCATTTTTGACGTTCTTTATATCCACACGTAGGTAAAAATAAGATTTACAAGTTTCATTTTGACTCCGTTGGCTAGTTCTTGACCGATCTTAAATTTAACAGTACAAGAAGATTATACTGTTAAATGATCGCGAAGAATTCGTAACTCCTTCATACGGACTCCGTTTTCGTATGTCTTTTTATCGTTGAGTTCCTATTAATGAGATATTCAACTCTCATTTAGGCCGCGTATGCCAGAAACCGCTTGAACTAAAATTCGAGTTCCAGGTCGTGCACTGCTAGGCCAAATCTTAGAAAATTCATAACTTGCTCATACGAAGTCAGATTTGGGCGTTCTTTTTATGGACGCTCTCGGTTTAACGTATAATACAACTTTGGTTTATATTAATAAGGCAAAAAATTCCTCTATCGTAAATTCACTATTTTACGTTTCCCGGTGCCGTGCCGGTTTTGCCGCGAAACTTCGACCGGCCATAACTTCTTCGTTATAACTCGGATTTCGGCGTTCTTTATATGTACGGAACCCTTGTAACATATACTACAACTTGGAAAAGATTAATCCTTCTAAATAATCCTCCATCAAAAACTCCTTTTTTGATGCTTATTGTCTCTAAATTGACTAGCCCGGATCTGCGGACGTTACAAAGTGAGTTTTCGATAAGCTACTTTTTAGCTTTAGTGATCTAAACAAAAGTCGTAGTATTCGTTAAACCGAGAATTTTCATAAAAACAACGTCCAAATCTGACTTTATGAGGAAGTTATAATTTTTCTAAGTTTCAAAATAGTAGTAGACAGCTAAAACTCGAAATAAAGATCAAGTGATTTTTAGCTGACGCAACCTAAACGAGAATCGAAGGTCTCGTCAATAGTAGTACAACGGTAAAAAGACAGACGAAAACGGACATCTGATGAAGAAGTTAAGAATTTTTAACGGACTTTTCCTATCCCGGCCCGTTAAAAATATAATATTAAAAATAAAGTCAAAATTAGCCAACGGACTCTAAACGAAAGTTATAGAATATAATTTCACCTACGCGTGGATATAAAGAACGTAAAAAATGGAGCTCGTATGCAAAATGTCACAACTAGCATTTTAGCTTGGAAATTCTATTCTTGTGTAATCATTCAACTATTGTAAAACATATACTCTAAGTAAATATCACTCAGTGCTCATTTAAATGCACCTCTCATGTTCATCAAAGAGTCTGAAACCCTATTTGGATTCTAAATGGAACCAAATTCATAAATCTATAACATTTTGGACCATTTGGGCCTAGAATGATTCATTCTAACCCTAATGGGCCTTATTGGGCCATAACTAATCAAATCAACCCTAGTAAGCCATAAATCCATTCTTTTATGCCATTTTGGGCCGTGATCTACCCTAAAGGCCCAATAGGCCGAAAAGTAATTATTGGGCCTCATAATTTCGAACCAAGGCTAAAATGGGCCAAGCTAATCTACCTCCCTTCTCTTTAGTCCATTTTCGGCCCAAGTAAAAAAAAGGATTTAATGGCTAATTACCCAAGCCATGACACATCATTATTACTTGGAGGATAACCAAGTTTAATACACCACATACATCTAGACAAGTCCCATATATCCATGCACACCCTTCTCCTTCCCCTCTTCTTCTACTCACGGTCGAGAGGCAAACCACACACACACACACTCTTTCAAATCCTCTCCAAACACTCTCAAGGGTCATACTCCTTCCTCCAAGGATCTCCAAATTTTTCTTGAGTTCTAAGGATCTTCATCAAGTATTTCCAATCTTTGGTAAGTTATTATCAAACACAAACATCTGCTCTCATTTTAACATGAAAAACTCCTTCTTACATAGCTTTATTCCATGATCACACTCTTGGAAACTTCTTAAGCTCGAAACCTACTCAAGGAGCTTGCTAGAGCCAAAAATCACATCAACTTCTTCCACTTCTTCTTCAAAACCGAAACATTAAAGAAAAGGTGAGTTCATACACCCTTGTTTTCGGTTTTTACATGATTTTTGGGGGATAATACAAGTAAAATGTGTATATCTATGTGTTATATGCATGTCTTGTGTGATTTCTTAGTTTATTTTGTAAAAATGTGTTAGATCTTAACAAATCTCAACATCTTAAGTAACATTGAGTAAAGATCCATGAACTAAGACACCTTATACATCATATTATCAAGTTAAAAGTGTTTATATGTTGAAGATATAAAAATTTAAGGCAAAAACCTTGTTAAGGGTTAAAATTGTCATGAAAACAAAAGATAAGGGCAAAAGTGACATTTATGTTTTTATAAGGATCAAATAGGTTCTATTAGTATAAAATTGGATTTTTATGATAAACATGCTTTCCAAAGGGGCAAAAATGTAAATTTTAGCTTAATGGGCCAAACATTTGGGCCTCACGGTTTTGGGCCCAAATTTGCGAAAAAATGAAAGTTTTGGGATTAAAAATGTTATGTGACCAAAGTTTGAGTCATAAATGTAAATAAACCAAATTTAGGGGTTTAAATAACATTTATTTCTAAATGGGACCAAAAATGTAACTTTTATCAAAATTGGGCCGAAAGTGTTAATTTTTACAAACAAGGGGCTGAAAATGCACTTTTCTGCAAAACTGGGCCATAAATGTCAAAATATAAAATTTTGGACTAAATCCGTGAATTTCTAAACATTTGGGACGAACTTACAAATTTTTATAAATTATGGACTAAACTGTTGTTTTTACAAAACTTTGGGACTTAGTTGAAAATTTGAGTCTTATTGACCAAGAATGTCGTTTTTACAAAAAAAAAGACTTTTTATAATCAATTTGGTAAACCTCGAACTAAAATAAACAACGAAACAAGAACGAATGGACGAAATACATCGATAACAATTTTATTGGGCCTAATATTCACATTACATGGCCAATGGGCCTTAAGGGCCCATTCAAGTGTATATTGAGCCCAATATCTTCCATGACATGTTTATTGGGCCTTGCGACCCATTTACATGTTAATTTGGGCTGAGCTATGGGTCACATGTTTGTTGGGCCTTGGTGGTCCATTTACATGCCTATTGGGCCCAAATTACCCTCTTACATGTTATTGGGCTTTTGTGGTCCATTTACATGCTAATTGGGCTGGGACTGAAATTCACATGCTTAGTAGATCGTAACTCTATCCTTTACATAAATATTGAACTTCGTATACTTATATATGTACCTTTGGATATGAAAACATGCAACATACACGTAAATATTAAACATAGTGAAAAACATAACGAACATGAAAGGTTGAGAATCTAGTGAGACTTGTCGGTTGGCACCTTTGAGTGTACAATCGTAGCCTGTAGTTATAACCAGAGTTTCCTACAGGGAGAGCGGGAGTTTGTGTATAGATCTATAGGGGTGACCCCCCACGCCTTAGCTGTTCGCTACAGCTAGACTAGGCTAGTCTAGGGCGACAAAACCTTGAGCAAATACCGACATTTGGAAAAATGCCAAGACAGGCAACCTAGTCATTATCATGTATGGTTAAAAAGGCTCATATAGAGATCCAATACCAATTTAACATTTCGAAGATTAACCCTTCGATTCTGGCAATACGAAATAACTTAATTAATGATCCAAGAACCTCGACATTATTGTAAATCAGCAAATATCGTATTATTTGGGGAAATACTATTATTCAATTATCACTTACTTACAATACAAAGAAATCTAAACTGCATTCATAAATGTTACTACTGCGAAATTCACACATGCATCTATACTTGATTTTCACATCATTTTCAGACATTTTACAGAAAATATCGGATTTTCTGGGTTTTTACAAAAGATACAAAGACTTTTATTCAAACATACTTATGAACTCACCGACATTATATATGTTGACCGTTTTCAAAATAACTTGTATT
This sequence comes from Lactuca virosa, assembly GCF_052849685.1. Lineage (NCBI taxonomy): Eukaryota > Viridiplantae > Streptophyta > Magnoliopsida > Asterales > Asteraceae > Lactuca > Lactuca virosa. Next base: position 147,735,107 of record NC_136432.1, on the reverse strand, counting down.
CTCAGGTAATCGTTAAGCAGGAAGATTTTCAAGTGTGTATGGATTTATTTTGTGTAACATCGCTCATCGTACTATTAATACTTTGAATTTATGTAATTTATAACAATGTACTTGATGTGAACAATGCTGGTTGTTATATGTAATGTTGGTGATGAATGTGTTATGTTTCATGTATATTCATTGTGATGATAATTCAATTGTTAGTCACACGAGCCCCCTGACGTTTCCGCCGTCTGGTTCGGGGGTGTGTCAGGTTGGTATCAGAGCAATGTTTATAGTGAACTAGCATATCTAACCATACATGATATGCAACTATAAACACAATGGGACTAAATAACTCTGAACAAAACAAAAATTTCACACTTATGTGCGCATATTAGAATAATAACCTAACAATATTTAATAAAAGCTTCTGGAGGAAATTGAACACTATGGTTAAACCTGGGCAGTTATGTAGTCATATTAGGGATAAATATAACCTGATCAACTATATTTATTCATAATATGATCAACATGTGTTCGGGAGTAATCATAGCGGGAAATGAATCCAAAAGCCTACCTCATTCTCCAATAACTCTAGGAAACCCAAACTTAAATAACTAAAAATATACTATAGGGATAATCAAAACGTGATTTATTTATGCACTCTCGTGCAGTCACTATGGCTGGTTTCCACCTCCCCGGAGATCCTTATTTTCCCAATCAGGGAACGGATGCCTAGAAGAATCTGAAGAGGAACCTGAAGAGGACCCCGAGGAAGAGGAAGAACTGGAAGAAGAAATCGAAGAGGGACCTGCGGAACCTGTGGCAGATGTTGAAGAAGAAGAGTCTGGGGACGACAACGATGATGATTCAGACGCGGAGTCCGTAGTTATCAACCCACCGTACCCAGTGAGGGTGCCAGCTCACCGAATGGGCCCTAGTGGCCCTACAGCTCCCTGGGGTATCGCCATTTGGAGGTGGAGCAGACAACAGGGACAGCGACCCCCGTTTGGCATGGCTCGAGAGTTCTATGACTTGAGGGATGGAGGACCGGCTGACCGAGCACTTCCATTCATGGTGAGACGATTGAGGGATACTGGCGATCTGGCTCAGAGCATCGCCGATCATGTGCACCAGTTGCGAACTAGGGTTGCGAGTGCAGAGCAGGAAATGCGAGAGGTTATCCGAGAATTCCACATGAGGCAGGTGAGGTGGGAGGCTCGACTTCGAGATGTGGAGCGACAGGTGGCTCGCCTTCAGGGAGCATCCACTTCCTCAACACCACCCCCTGGCACATCCCACCATGACTAGGACCAGCCGTATCTTTCGTTAGTATTATGTTTATGTGATCTATGCTATGTACTATCGACCTTACGTTTAAGTGACCACACTACTCATAGGGTCGTCATGCTGCCGGACTTTATATTTCCCCATGTACTGTATGCCTCACTACAAATAAAATGACATTTAGTGGCATAGAAAAAGTGTCACTAAAAACCAAAAAAGTGCCACTAAAGGCCCCCAAGGCAATCAGAGGCACAAATAAAAAGTGCTACTAAAAACGCTGCCACTAAAGGCCTATAGTGGCACTTCTTGGTTGTGTCGATGCAGTCTTATTACCCTTTAGTGGAACTTTTCTACTATGCCACTATAACATTTGAAGGTTTTAGTGGCATTATTTTTCTGCCACTATTTATCTGTTAAAATAAATATTATTCTAATGCTTTTGCTGACACTTTTTGATTATATATATATATATATATATATATATATATATATATATATATATATATATATATATATATATACTTTAAATAGAATATAAAATAATAATAACACAATTGAGGTAATAAACGGAAAACACAATATCATTACTTCAATTCAAACTTATCTAAGAACAATATTCTTAATATTTAAAATACAAATATCTTCAAAGATGCTTAAGAAGTATACATGTTGTACTAGTACTCGAAACATAATACTGTTAAACTAAGTAAATGTTGGGGAAGAAGCACAAAACTTGATTGACCACGAACTTTGTATAATTGTCCCTCTTAAGTTTTTCTTCTATGCAAAGAGCTGTGATGGTTAACTATACCTCATATATGCCACCAAAATAATAGTTTAAGGCTTTAGTTTCATTAATAACCAAACTTGAGATGTTACAAAACCAAGTTCAAGTGAAAATTAATGTGTGAATACCTATCCTATGCGAGTTATACTGTATAGCTTGTTTAAAAGTGAAAACTCTATAAACATATATATGAAATCACAAAAACCAAATCAAATTAAGAATAAAATCAACAAAAGAAACTTCAATCAATATTTGAAAAATGATCAAACAAAAAAGAAAAAGTTGTAACTTAGTATGTTTAATCTTGAAACATCGACCATGTAATCCATACAATTTATAAGTTTTATAATATAATTTCTAGATGAATTTAGTGAGGTTTAACAGTCAAATTAAAACACACAACAATAGGTTTTTTAATCTATAAAATATTTTATATATATGAACATCAACTATTTAAAATCATGCCAACTTATTCAAACCTGAGGAGAAAAAAGATATTCCACCCAAGTATTTAATTCAATTAAAATGTAAGTTAATCATTTTTATTTTTAAAATGACGACACATGAAAAAGATTTATAAAAAATTTTATATACATGGACATCAATTATATAATTTAAAAAAAAATCATTTTTAGAAAAGCTAATATACAAAACATAAAATCTTTGATAATCCAATTACCACCAAATTAATTTCATAATGTAAATTCTATGTTTGTATTTAGAATTAACAAAATACCTTTCTATCATGTGTGGTCTCCGTTGTTAGAATGAAAAGTTTTACCATTACACTAACTGCGACTAATGTTAGGGTACTTTTGGGATCAACAAGCTCCCACGCTTTCCCTCTTACATCATAATCTTTTTCAAGTCCATCTTTATCGTATTTCATCTATGAATTTACTATGGGTCACAACACTACCGCAAGCAACATACATACATCCTGAAAAATTAAATTCAATTTGTAAAATTTATATGTTAATCTAACCTAAGACATAGGACAACATATTTCCATCGGGTGGGGAGGGGGGTATGTGTATCTATACTTAAGTTTAATAGATAAAAGAACATAACCTTACCAAATGTTAAACATACAAAGACTTGGTTGAATCTCATGTATAGAAAGAGAAGAAAATGAAACTGGATGTCAAATGCACCAAAAGCACCTCATGGACAATAGGTCGAACACCTGGTGTGCCATGCTCTATCAACCCACAAAAAACATATTAGAAGCAAAAAAGAAACCCTTACTAGAAAAAAAATACAAATCATGTAGAACACTTCCCCATTCGCCATACCACCACCATCCTACCGAATTAGTTAGAATTACTGAGAAAGAGAATTAATGGGAAATTGAATTTGAGATGTACCTGTAAAAGCTCCAATCGAAGATTATTCTCTTCGCAAATGAAGAACAGGTTAACGAAAGAGTTTTTTTTAGTTTAATGGCGTTAAAGATTTTTAACCTCGTTACTGCACTTTATTTTTATCGGACCTGCAATAGAGCTAATGGACCTTCATCACCCATATCCTTAAAGTCAATAACCACACATACAATACTGCTCGGTGTATGATGTAATGACTGTATACGTGGGAAGAGAAAGAAAAAGGGAATTAGAAAGCTACCATCACAAATATAAATCATTTGAACTCCTGCCAATGAGAATATATAAAGGAGATGGTCGAGTGGTTGAAGGAGAGTGAAACAATTTAAGAATGCATACCTGATTAGGGTTCGTGTTCGTCGTGGAGGAATAATGGAAACCCTATAAATTTGCTCCAATATACCATAAATCGTATTTGATATGTCATATATCAAATCTGAGATTGACCTCCGAAATCTATCATATATTAGATCTGATATAGTAGAAGATAAAGCCTTGGTATTCAATTAGAGATTTATGGTTGATTAATAGAAGAACAAGGCAGTGTTCCATTGGTGTTGGTAAGAAGGTTAGACAGCGGTGCTGTAGTGAGAATTGGGAGGAGGAGAGGAGGGAGAGCTTGGAGAAGTGGCCGTGAGGATGAAAAGAGGAGTTCTCTATTCCTTTGAGCCCATTTGATTTCACTAAAAAAAGTGCGGAATGCTTTGAACCGTGGAGGGAATTAGGAGCGGGATATGAAAAATTAGAATTTTCAACATGATTTAACGCAAATAAATATAAGTGCCACTAAAAATATAATATAGTGGCACAAAACAAAATATGCCACTAAAGCTTTGTGCCACTAAATGTAAATTTATTTGTAGTGCCTTCTGCCAAATTTTCATGTATCAAAGCATTTAGTATTAATGAAAATGCTTTATGTTTTATCATGACGTTGTCATCTACTATGTGTTTTACTTCCTTGTTTTATGTTAATGCATGAAATTACTTAAATACACACACTATACGCCTAGTCTATGGGATTCCAAACTCGCAAAACAATAGACACTCAACATCTTTCCATTCCATGACAGAAAGATGCCTCAAAGACCCAAACGTGGAAACAACGCATACCCGACCCCACCTGAGATAAACTCGGTTGTATTCCAAGCAGCAGTCTCCGCTGCGGTCACTGCAGCACTTGCACAGATTCACAATGGAAACAATAGAGAAGGCAACAGACAGGGAACCGGAAGCACAAATCAAGGAACAAACCACGTAGCCGCTCGAACATGCACCTACAAGGACTTCACCAACGCCAAACCTCAAACCTTTAATGGGACAGGAGGCGTAATAGCCCCGAAGCGATGGATTGAGAAAGTAGAATCCGTTTTTGAAATCTGCGGGTGTCCAGATGAGTGTAAGGTCAAGTTCGCAGCCTACACCTTCATTGATCAAGCCCTCTCCTGGTGGAATGGCCACATAGAGGCCATGAAACTCCCGGTGGCGAACGCGATGCCCTGGGAAGAGCCTAAAGAAATGATGCTGGCTGAATACTGTCCAAGAGGCGAAATCCAGAAGATGGAACAAGAGTTGTGGAACCTCACGGTTCAAAACTCCGATATCGACGCATACATATCCAGGTTTAGTGAGCTATCTCTTCTGTGTCCCGAAATGATCACCTCAGAAGGGAAAAAGATTGAGAGGTTTATCTGGGGATTGACTGCACCTATCCACGGGAATGTCATTGCGGCAAACCCTGAGATGTTTGATAGCGCCAAGAGACTGGCCAAGAAATTGTATGATCATGGCAACAAGAAGGGTGCCAAAACAGCAGAAGCGGAGGTCAAGAAAGAAGGTGAGAACAAGAAGGGGAAAAACAGCAAGCGAAAGGGAAAGCAAAACTCGGAATCATCTAAGAAGCAACAAACTGTAACTGTCCATGCTGCGACTCAAGCTACCACCACACCACATGCTCCAGCCTCATCCACGCCAAATGCTCCAAAGCAGTATTCAGGAAATCTCCCCAAGTGTAACGAATGCAACATCCACCATCACGGGGAGTGCAGAGAAATGATTTGCCCAAGGTGCAACCGGAAGGGCCATACATCAAAGTATCATAGGGCTCAGCTTCAACAAAACCAGATGACAAACAACAACAACAACAACATCAACAGTAACAACAACACCAATGCTGGGGCCAGTTATACCTGTTACGGATGTGGGAAAACCGGGCATTTCAGGTGAAACTGCCCCAACGCAAACAATCAAGGGGCAGGAGCAGCAGGCAGAGTGCTGACAATGGGTCAGGGTGAAGCAGTACAGGACCCAGCCGTTGTCACCGGTACGTTCCTACTTAACAACTCGTATGCATGCATCTTATTTGATAGTGGGGCGGAACGAAGTTTCGTTAGTAATAAATTCAAATACTTGCTAAATCAACAACCCTAGAAGCTCAACGAAGCCTTTACGGTGGAAATGGCTAATGGGAAAACGAAAACAACCAAAGATATCTATATAGGATGTACGTTCGCACTAAACAACCACTCTTTCCAAATAAATTTGATGCCAGTAAATATTAGGAGTTTTGATGTGATCATCGGCATGGATTGGTTATGCCCCCATCATGTCGATATTATGTGTCACGAGAAGGCCGTTCGCCTTTATCTTCCTAATCACGAAACCCTAATAATCTACGGAGATAAACCCGACGCAAACCTTCGCCTTATCTTATGTATCAAGGCACAAAAGTGTCTACAAAAGAATAACTACACATTCCATGCTCATGTGGTGGATAAAACCAAAGAGGATGCGAGCATTCACAACATCCCAGTGGCATGTGACTTCCCGGATGTGTTTCCAGAAGATATTCCGGGAATACCTCCAGAACGACAAATCGAATTCCGAATCGACCTAGTGTCTGGAGCCACTCCAATCGCTAAATCACCCTATAGGTTGGCTCCTGCTGAAATGCAAGAATTTTCAAGCCAACTAAGTGAACTCTTGAATAAAGGATTCATAAGACCAAGCTTTTCTCCATGGGGAGCTCCGGTTCTTTTTGTTAAAAAGAAAGACGGATCCTTCAGGATGTGCATCGACTATAGGGAATTAACTAAACTCACCATTAAAAACCGGTATCCACTTCCACGAATCGATGATCTATTTGACCAGCTTCAAGGGGCTAGTTACTTTTCAAAGATAGATCTGAGATCTGGTTATCATCAACTCAAAGTCCGAGATGAGGACATTCCTAAGACTGCTTTCCGAACTCGTTACGGTCATTACGAATTCGTCGTAATGCCCTTCGGTCTAACAAATTCCCCCACTGCATTTATGGGCCTCATGAATCGAGTCTGCCGCCCATTCCTTGACAAATTCGTGATCGTTTTCATCGATGATATTCTCGTATACTCTCGAAGCGAAGAAGATCATAGCCAACACCTCCGACAGATTTTAGAAACCCTGCGGGCTGAAAAGTTGTATGAGAAACTCTCCAATGTGAGTTCTGGCTCCGCAGTGTGAACTTTTTGGGCCATGTAGTCAGTCAGGAAGGGATACATGTGGATCCCTCCAAGATCAAGGCAATAGAAAACTGGGCAAATCCGTCAACGCCAACAGAAATTTGTCAATTCTTGGGTCTTGCAGGCTACTACCGAAGATTCATTCAGAACTTTTCCAAGATAGCCAAACCCCTCACCACATTGACGCAAAAAGGCGTACCCTTCAACTGGACCGAGAAGCAAGAGCTTTCCTTCCAAACCTTGAAGCAAGCCCTCTGTAGTGCTCCAGTGCTATCCTTACCGTAGGGAACCGAAGACTTCATAGTTTACCGTGATGCTTCGAATCAAGGTTTAGGTTGTGTCCTTATACAATGCGGGAAGGTAATTGCATATGCATCCAGAAAACTGAAAACACATGAAGTAAATTATACCACACATGATCTCGAACTGGGGGCAGTAGTCTTTGCCTTAAAAAATTGGATGCACTACCTATATGGTACCAAGTGCACCATCTTTACAGACCACAAGAGCCTCCAACACATTCTAAATCAAAAGGAACTAAACATGAGGCAGCGGAGATGGGTTGAACTGTTAAACGATTATGAGTGCGAGATCAAATACCATCCAGGTAAGGCTAACGTGGTAGCCGATGCCCTGAGCCGAAAGGAGTATTCAAGTCGTCGTGTGAAGACTCTATCAATCAACATCCAATCTCATATAGCCTCACAAATCATGGAAGCCCAATTGGATGCATTGAAGCTGGAGAATGTCGCTAGTGAATCACTACGTGGAATGGAGAAGGAGCTCGAAGTTAAAAACGACGGAACTCACTACTTCATGAATAGAATCTGGGTTCCCAAAATTAGGGGATTCAGAGAGGTAATCATACATGAAGCCCATAAGACGCGATATTCTATTCATCCGGGGTCAGATAAAATGTATTTGGATATCAAGCAACAATATTGGTGGCCTAATATAAAGGAAGAGATAGCCACTCTCGTAGGCAAGTATCTTACTTGCGCCAAAGTGAAAGTGGAATACCAAAAGCCCTCAGGACTATTGCAAAAACCAGTGATACCCGAGTGGAAATGGGAAAGGATTACTATGGACTTCGTGACCAAATTGCCAAAGACAGCAGACGGATTGGATGCTATCTGGGTAATTGTCGATAGACTAACAAAATCCGCTCATTTCCTGCCAATAAAAGAGTCCTACAAGATGGAAAAGCTGACCCGAATCTACATCAAGGAAGTTGTGAGACTCCATGGAGTGCCAGTATCTATTATCTCGGATCGAGATAGCAGGTTTACTTCAAGATTCTGGCAATCTCTTCAAAAGGCAATGGGAACACAGCTAGATATGAGCACTGCCTACCACCCACAGACGGATGGTCAGAGTGAGCGCACAATCCAGACACTCGAGGATATGCTCCGAGCTTGCGTGATTGACGTCGGAAAATCATGGGATGCCCACTTGCCATTGATCGAATTTCTTATAACAACAGTACCACACGAGCATCAATGTTGCTCCCTTTGAGGCTCTTTATGGTCGTAAATGCAGATCGCCCCTATACTGGGCTGAGGTGGGTGACACTCAACTAGAAAAAGGGCAACCGCCGACAAATGCTCTTACAGGACCCAAAATCATCCGTGAAACGACCGAAAAGATAGTCCAAATCAAAGCTCGACTTCAAGCATCGCGAGACCGACAGAAGAGCTATGCTGACAAGCAGCGAAAGACATTAGAATTTCAAGTCGGGGATCACGTGTTGTTAATGGTATCTCCTTGGAAGGGAATGATTCGCTTTGGGAAACGAGGAAAATTGAACCCGCGATACATTGGACCGTTCGAGATTCTTACCCAGATTGGTCCAGTAGCTTACAAGCTGCAGCTACCTGTCGAGCTCAGCAACGTACACCCAGTGTTCCACGTCTCGAATCTAAAAAAGTGTCTATCAGATGAAACCCTTGTCGTTCCTTTGGAAGAGATTGAGAAAAACGAGAATCTTCTCTTCGTCGAAGAACCAGTCGAGAATATGGATTGGGAAGTGAAGTGTACAAAGAAAAGTCGCATTCCGATTGTGAAGGTTTGATGGAACGCTAAACGTGGACGGTAATTCACATGGGAACGTGAAGACCAAATGAAGCAAAAGTACCCTCACGTATTCTTTCCTTCACAAACGTAGTTTTCAAAAGAATTTCGGGACGAAATTCCCTCTAACGGGGGGATGAAGTCACAACTAGCATTTTAGCTAGGAAATTCTATTCTTGTGTAATCATTCAACTATTGTAAAACATATACTCTAAGTAAATATCACCCAATGCTCATTTAAATGCACCACTCATGTTCATCAAAAAGTCTGAAACCCTATTTGGATTCTAAATGGACCCAAATTGATAAATCTATAGCATTAATGACCATTTGGGCCTATAATGATTCATTCTAACCCTAATGGGCCTTATTGGGCCATAACTAATCCAATCAACCCTAGTAAGCCATAAATCCATTCTTTTATGCCATTTTGGGCCGTGAACTACCGTAAAGGCCCAATGGGCCGAAAAGTAATTATTGGGCCTCATAATTTCGAACCAAGGCTAGAAATGGGCGAAGCTAATCTACCTCCCTTCTCTTTAGCCCATTTTCGACCCAAGTACAATAAAAAAAAGGATTTAATGGCTAATTACCCAAGCCATGACACATCATTATTACTTGGATGATAACCAAGTTTAATACACCACATACATCTAGGCAAGTCCCATATATCCATGCACACCCTTCTCCTTCCCCTCTTCTTCTACTCACGGTCGAGAGGCAAACCACACACACACACACACTCTTTCAAATCCTCTCCAAACACTCTCAAGGGTCATACTCCTTCCTCCAAGGATCTCCAAATTTTGCTTGAGTTCTAAGGATCTTCATCAAGTATTTCCAATCTTTGGTAAGTTATTATCAAACACAAACATCTGCTCTCATTTTAACATGAAAAACTCCTTCTTACATAGCTTTATTCCATGATCACACTCTTGGAAACTTCTTAAGCTCGAAACCTACTCAAGGAGCTTGCTAGAGCCAAAAATCACATCAACTTCTTCCACTTCTTCTTCAAAACCGAAACATTAAAGAAAAGGTGAGTTCATACCCCCTTGTTTTCGGTATTTACATGATTTTTGGGGGAGAATACAAGTAAAATGTGTAGATCTATGTGTTATATGCATGTCTTGTGTGATTTCTTAGTTTATTTTGTAAAAATGTGTTAGATCTTAACAAATCTCGACATCTTAAGTAACATTGAGTAAAGATCCAAGAACTAAGACACCTTATACATCATATTATCAAGTTAAAAGTGTTTATATGTTGAAGATATAAAAATTTAAGGCAAAAACCTTGTTAAGGGTTAAAATTGTCATGAAAACAAAAGATAAGGGCAAAAGTGACATTTATGTTTTTATAAGGATCAAATAGGTTCTATTAGTATAAAATTGGATTTTTATGATAAACATGCTTTCCAAAGGGGCAAAAATGTAAATTTTAGCTTAATGGGCCAAACATTTGGGCCTCACGGTTTTGGGCCCAAATTTGCGAAAAAATGAAAGTTTTGGGATTAAAAATGTTATTTGACCAATGTTTGAGTCATAAATGTAAATAAACCAAATTTAGGGGTGAAAATAACATTTATTTCTAAATGAGACCAAAAATGTAACTTTTATCAAAATTGGGCCGAAAGTGTCAAGTTTTACAAACAAGGGGCTGAAAATGCACTTTTCTGCAAAACTGGGCCCTAAATGTCAAAATATAAAATTTTGGACTAAATCCGTGAATTTCTAAACATTTGGGACGAAATTACAAATTTTTATAAATTATGGACTAAAGTGTTGTTTTTACAAAACTTTGGGCCTTAATTGAAAATTTGAGGCTCATTGACCAAGAATGTCGTTTTTACAAAAAGAAGACTTTTCATAATCAATTTGGTAAACCTCGAGCTAAATTAAACAACGAAACAATAACGAATGGACGAAATACATCGATAACAATTTTATTGGGCCTAATATTCACATTACATGGCCAACGGGCCTTAAGGGCCCATTCAAGTGTATATTGAGCCCAATATCTTCCATGACATGTTTATTGGGCCTTGCGACCCATTTACATGTTAATTTGGGCCTGAGCTATGGGTCACATGTTTGTTGGGCTTTGGTGGTCCATTTACATGCCTATTGGGCCCAAATTATCCTCTTACATGTTATTGGGCCTTTGTGGTCCATTTACATGCTAACTGGGCTTGGACTGAAATTCACATGCTTAGTAGATCGTAACTCTATCCTTTACATAAATATTGAACTTTGTATACTTATATATGTACCTTTGGATATGAAACCATGCAACATACACGTAAACATTAAACATAGTGAAAAACATAACGAACATGAAAGGTTGAGAATCTAGTGAGACTTATCGGTTGGCACCTTTGAGTGTACAATCGTAGCCTGTAGTTATAACCAAAGTTTCCTGGAGGGAGAGCGGGAGTTTTTGTATAGATTTATAGGGGTGACCCCCCACGCCTTAGCTGTTCGCTACAGCTAGACTAGGCCAGTCTAGGGCGACAAAACCTTGAGCAAATACCGGCATTTGGAAAAATGCCAAGACAGGCAACCTAGTCATTATCATGTATGGTTATAACGGCTCATATAGAGATCCAATACCAATTTAACATTTCGAAGATTAACCCTTCGATTGTGGCAATACGAAATAACTTAATTAATGATCTAAGAACCTCGACATTATTATAAATCAGAAAATATCGGATTTTTTGGGGAAATACTATTATTTAAATTATCACTTACTTACAATACAAAGAAATCTAAACTGCATTCATAAATGTTACTACTGCGAAATTCACACATGCATCTATACTTGATTTTCACATCATTTTCAGACATTTTTACAGAAAATATTGGATTTTCTGGGTTTTTACAAAAGATACAAAGACTTTTATTCAAACATACTTATGAACTCACCAACATTATATATGTTGATCGTTTTCAAACTAACTTGTATTCTCAGGTAATCGTTAAGCAGGAAGATTTTCAAGTGTGTATGGATTTATTTTGTGTAACATCGCTCATCGTACTATTAATACTTTGAATTTATGTAATTTATAACAATGTACTTGATGTGAACAATGCTGGTTGTTATATGAAATGTTGGTGATGAATGTGTTATGTTTCATGTATATTCATTGTGATGATAATTCAATTGTTAGTCACACGAGCCCCCGGATGTTTCCGCCGTCTGGTTCGGGGGTGTGTCAGGTTGGTATTAGAGCAATGTTTATAGTGAACTAGCATATCTAACCATACATGATATGCAACTATAAACACAATGGGACTAAATAACTCTGAACAAAACAAAAATTTCACACTTATGTGCGCATATTAGAATAATAACCTAACAATATTTAATAAAAGCTTCTGGAGGAAATTGAACACTATGGTTAAACCTGGGCAGTTATGTAGTCATATTAGGGATAAATATAGCCTGATCAACTATATTTATTTAGAATATGATCAACATGTGTTCGGGAGTAATCATAGCGGGAAATGAATCCAAAAGCCTACCTCATTCTCCAATAACTCTAGGAAACCCAAACTTAAATAACTAAAAATATACTATAGGGATAATCAAAACGTGATTTATTTATGCACTCTCGTGCGGTCAGTATGGCTGGTTTCCACCTCCCCGGAGATCCTTATTTTCCCAATCAGGGAACGGATGGGTAGAAGAATATGAAGAGGAACCTGAAGAGGAACCTGAAGAGGACCCCGAGGAAGAGGAAGAACTGGAAGAAGAAATCGAAGAGGGACCTGCGGAACCTGTGGCAGATGTTGAAGAAGAAGAGTCTGGGGACGACAACGATGATGATTCGGACGCGGAGTCCGTAGTTATCAACCCACCGTACCCAGTGAGGGTGCCAGCTCACCGAATGGGCCCTAGTGGCCCTACACCTCCCTGGGGTATCGACATTTGGAGGTGGAGCAAACAATAGGGACATCGACCCCCGTTCGGCATGGCTCGAGAGTTCTATGACTTGTGGGATGGAGGACCGGCTGACCGAGCACTTCCAGTCATGGTAATACGATTGAGGGATACTGGCGATCTGGATCCGAGCACCGCCGATCAGATGCACCAGATGCGAACTAGGGTTGCGAGGGCAGAGCAGGAAACGCGAGAGGTTATCCGAGAATTCCACATGAGGCAGGTGAGGTGGGAGGCTCGACTTCGAGATGCGGAGCGACATATGGCTCGCCTTCAGGGAGCATCCACTTCCTCAGCATCACCCCGTGGCCCATCCCACCATGACTAGGACCAGCCGTATCTTTCGTTAGTATTATGTTTATGTGATCTATGCTATGTACTATCGACCTTATGTTTAAGTGACCACACTACTCATAGGGTCGTCATGCTGCCGGACTTTATATTTCCACATGTACTGTATGCCTTCTGGCAAATTTTCATGTATCAAAGCAATTAGTATTAATGTACATGCTTTATGTTTTATCATGGCAAAATTTCATGTATCAAAGCAATTAGGGGCGTCACCCGCTTATCCCTCTCAATGTTTAAACTATTGCAGGTGATAAGCATCAAGTATAGTCATGTACTGGTAGAAGATGTAGAATAGATAATATTATAGCTTTTGTATTGTATTCCTGGCAAAGTATGTAATATATAAAACTTTGTAAAAATCTTAATAGTCGGTTTGTATCCAGTCTATGTAATTAAACTATCAATGTAAAATATTGTTTTATGAATATGCATGTAGCATGTTTTGGAGTAACTTGGAGTGATAATAATGTATTTAGTATGAAAGTTTAGGGTCTTTCAATCATGGTATCAGAGCGGTAGTTTAAGTGAACTAAATACCACGGATTGGTATTTAGACTTAAACCGTCGAATGTTCAATATATGAACGGATTCATTGTAAGTATATGGATACAAACCATAGGAAATATTTAAGTAAAAGTATTAGGTAATAATAAATCCCAATATTCTAAAAATACTATGTTGCTCTAAATTTTCAGAAGAATGGCTGAACAGGAAGGTAGCCATACACCAGAAGTGGGTGGAGATCCTAAACCTTGTGAAGTAAATACTCCAGTATCCCCTCGTGAGGAGCGACTCTTGGGTAAACTTACTGGTATTATTCGGCAGACTCTCGAAGAACACAAGAAGAATAATGATAAAGGCAAAGAGAAAGCCACTGGAGAATCTTCAAAAGGAGAGACGAGACGTCCCTCATTCAAAACATTCAAGAGTAGTGGTGCTACAAAGTTTTATGGTGTCTTTAATCCAATAGTTGTTCTAAATTGGATTCAGAACAATGAGAAAGTATTTTCCTCTAGACATGAGGAGGAGATTGGAAAAAGAATTCCTCGAGCTTAAACAGGGAGGAATGAATGTGAATGAGTATGAAACCCAGTTCAATCAAAAGGCACAGTTTGTTGCAAAGTATATTCCAACTGAAGACGAGAAAATTCAGTTATTCATGGAGGGACTACGATATGAAATCCACGATTTCGTGAGCAATCCGGATGTTCTGTCATTTGATAAAGCTGTTGAGTATGCTCGAAAGCATGAGCATGACTTAGAGATACATGGTGCCACTTTTTCTGTTCCGAAGCATCCACGTGTTGATCGAACTGTTCCTGTTCCCTTTACTCCACCAGCTCAATCTATTCGAACTGATCCCGGTAAACAAGTGCAATCCCAAAATACCCCTCGTGGCTGCGGTAGGTCACAATCTTTTTCTCTTCAGTCACCATTCGGTCTGACAAATGCTCCTGTTGTATTCATGGATATGATGAATCGGGTATGTCGTCCAATGCTCGATAAATCTGTCATAGTATTCATTGATGATATTCTAATCTATTCCAAGTCTGAATCTGATCACGCCATTCATATTCGCGAAGTATTAGAACTTCTTCGAAAGGAGGAACTATATGCTAAATTCTCGAAATGTGAATTTTGGGTTTGCCAAGTTCAATTACTTGGCCATGTGATTTCTGGTGATGGTATATCCGTAGATCCTACCAAAATCGAAGCCATTCAAAATTGAGAAGCGCCCCGTAATGCTTCTGAAATATGCAGTTTCTTGGGTCTCGCATGAAAGGAAGTAAAGTTCGAATGGGGTGAAGCCCAAGAAAAAGCTTTCTCAACTCTAAAAGATCTATTGACTCATGCTCCGATCTTATCACTTCCATAAGGTGATAATGATTTTTTAGTGTATAGCGACGCTTCAAGATTAGGACTCGACTGTGTGTTAATGCAACATGGTAAAGTGATAGCCTATGCCTCAAGACAACTGAAAGATTATGAAAAGAATTATCCCACCCATGACCTCAAACTCGTTGTAGTAGTTTGTTCCCTAAACCTTTGGAGACATTATCTTTTTGGTACAAAATGCCAATTGTTTACCGACCACAAAAGTCTCAAGTACATATTCAGTCAACAAACTTTGAATATGAGACAACAACGAGCCATGGAACTGATCAAAGACTATGACTGTGAAATCCCGTATCATCCTGGAAAGGCCAATGTAGTTGCCGATGCACTTAGCATAAATGTTTATCATAATAGTGTGTGTTATGGTATTAATCACACTATAGTAAAGTTCACTATTCTAGATGAACTAGAGAAATGGCAAGTAGAGGCCCTAAAGCCAGAAAATGTGAAGAAAGAAGGAATGGTACATTATACTGATGTTTTACTTGATGATCCACGAGGATTGAAGGTATTCAAGAATCAACTATGGATTCCAAAGACTGGTGGATTAAGACAGAAGATTTTGGATGAAGCCCATAAATCTAAACTATCAATACATCCTGGTACAAGTAAAATGTACTATGATGTACAGGCTGATTACTGGTGGCCTAGATTAAAGAGAGACATTGGAAGATATGTGCAGGAATGTCTAGTATGCTTACAAGTCAAAGCAGAGCACCAAAAGCCTTACGAAACTTCAGAAAGTCTTAGTGTTCCTATATGGAAATGGGAAGAGTTGTCCATGGATTTTGTTACCAAATTGCCAAAGACTGCTAGACAGCATTATAGCTTTTGGGTAGTTGTCGACCGATTGACTAAAATCACACATTTTCTCGCCAAGTGTGAAACGACTCCAATGGAGAAATACGCAAAAGTGTTCTTGGATGAAATTGTTGCAAGACATGGTGTGCCACTAAAGATTATTTCCGATCGTGATACTCGCTTCACTTCTCATTTCTGGGCAAGTATGCTATGTGAATTGGGATCTCGTGTTGCTCTCAGTACAACCTATCATCCCCAGACAGATGGTCAGACAGAGAGAATGTAACATCCCGAAATTCAGGTACAACTATTTAACCCTTCTTTTTATTCAAAGTGTCAAGTTTAGCCCTTAAGGAAAATTGGTAGCAAATGAGTACGCTGGGCATACTCAAGAGTACACTGCGAGTACTCATGCGCTTATTTTGGACGCGGACTCGCCTGAGTACGCTGGGCGTACCCAGGGTTACGCTGGGCGTAATGTGTCCAGATGCAAACCCTAATTTCTGACTTGTGCACTATATATTGGATGCTAAGGCTCATTTCTCAGCCTCCATAGCAGTGAGTAAAACCCTAAGAGAGAACTTTCCATCGTCCTTAGTGAGTGTGTGTGATTTTGGAGCTAAAAGTGCCTTGGGGTGTTAGTGAAGAAGAAGGAGAGGAGCTTGTGGAGGCTAGAGCTTGAAGTGCAAGTTTGGATCTGAGATCTACAGAGGAAGGAGCTGCTTTTAGAGGTATAAAGTTCAAAACTTTCCCCTTCTTTTGGTTTGGTGTTGCATGGGCCATTTCTAAGGTTAAAAGTCCCAAAGGTGGAGACTTTATGAGTGTAAGGTGCTCCATGGTCCGAGATCTGTCCCCTTTTAGTGATATTTGTGTTTTAGATCCATAAAGTTTCCATCTTGATCGTTGATATGAGGACATGCTAGAGTTTTGAGCTTTCTAGGGCTAGAAATGGAATATTTCGGGTGTTAGTGATTTGTTCAGCCATGCAAAGGCTTAAAGTCATCGACTTTATGGATTAAGAGGCTTAGAAATGGTCAGATCTAGAAGTTGGACGTGAGTCTTAACTGTTTAAGACCTCAAGAGCTGAAGGACTGAAACTGGGAGTTACGCGGGGTGTAATTCCAGTACGCGCAGCGTAAGGGGTCGTTCACCCCATTTCTGTGAGGACGTCGGGTACGCCCAGCGTACATGTTTGGTACGCGCAGCGTAACCCGGAGGGTTGACTTTTGTTGACTTTTAGGGTTTGGTCAACTTTAGGGTCTTTGAGCCATGGAGGGGGTAAAATGGTCTTTTACCCTTCTGAGAGTACTAAGAGGAGGAATAGTCTAGCCTTGAGACACGTATTGATTTAGAGTGTTTATTTTATATGATTAGGCGGAGGCTAGACCTGATTTTACAGAGTTCGAGCTTTACCGAATTACCCGAGGTGAGTCTTCTCACTATACTTTACCTAGAGTGGTAATGAGAGTTATGTGACAGAGTATTTCGTATGCTTTTGCATGATGTGATTTCTATGTGATGTATGCTATGCATGTTACAGAGTTTACAGAGTTAGGACCGGAAGGTCCACAGAGTTAGGGCCTGAGGGCCCACATAGTTATGGGACTGGAGGGTCCCACTGAGACACATTGACCAGAGGGTCAAACAGAGTTATAGCCTCGAGTGGCTAATTTGTGTTGTGTGTGGTATTTTGGGGAACTCACTAAGAATTTATGCTTACAGTGTTGTGTTATGTGTTTCAGGTACCAGTGAGGATCGCGGGAAGGCGCCGGCTTGATCAGTACACACACAAGAAGCTTTTATATTATGATCTTGGGATGTGATGTTATGATTTGACTATATGATGCAATGGTGTTTTTATAACAATTATGGATGCAAATGTGTTTTATAAAATGTGAAAAATTATTTGAAAATTTGGGTGTTACAAGTTGGTATCAGAGCCTTGGTTTGAGGGATTCAGGTGCACCTTCGGGCGTATCTGGACTCAAACTGAGGATTTGAGAGGTTTTCAAAATAAATTCACAAAATTTTCTCAAGAGTAAAAAGTTTTTGAAAGAGCAGAGCAGAGCAGTGTGTACGATCAACCAGCGCCCGAACGGTGATTTCCCAAAATACCCTTACATTATGAGTTATGAGATATGTTATGAAATGATATGCATGCTAGAGTAGACTAGGTATTCTTATTAGGACTAGAGTGGCCTGATTGTGATGCCTTAGCCTAGGGATCTTGCTGCTAGGAGGTGCTTGAGAGTGAATAGATAGCAGTGAGGAGCTTATGAGAGATCTGTTAGAGGGTAGATTATGTATAGAGAGAGTAGAGTAGTTGGGACTTGGGATGCTAGGAGGAGGACTTGGGGTGAATATTGATGCGGTGTGGACGGTAGTATTGGGCCCGTACTACCGAAGGCACCAGATCAGTGCTCAGCCCAAGTAAGAATCCTTAGGATACCAGGGGTCAAGTAGGAGTGGGATATCGAGTGTGTGTGCACTCGAGCGAGTCTATGATATTTTTGTGTTGTATTTCAGAGAGACATCATGGTTGGGACACGCCACACTTCTGGGAGCAGTAGTGTTAGCGACGAGGAGATCCGCAGATTGATTCACGAGGAGGTGGCTGCTGCCATCAGAGCCGAGATACCAGAGATGTTTGGGTCTATCAAGACCACCCTGATCGAGACATTTGACGAGTGCTATGCTGCTCTTACTGATGCTGCTGTTGCTGCGGCCACCGCAGCCGTCGCTGCTGCGAGGCCACAGGGGGGTGACTCGTTGCTGTACCGGGAGTTCAGCAACACGAAGCCACCAGAGTTTGATGGGACTCAGGATCCGATAGCTGCGATGAGGTGGATCTCTGACATTGAGGGGTGCTTCTATACATGTTCATGTCCGGAGCACCTGAGGGTACGGTTCGCTTTGAACCAGCTTCGCTTGGGAGCGAAGGACTGGTGGAAGTTTGTGACAGCACACTTCACTTCTGCAGAGCTCGCTGCGGTGACCTGGGAGAGGTTCACCACTATGTTTCGAGATGAGTACGTTCCCCCGGTGGAGAAGGAACGTTTGGCCCAGGAGTTTCTGACCGTCAAGCAGGGCACCGAGTCTGTTACAATGATCACCAGGATGTTTCATGAGAGGGCGATGTTCTGCCCTGAGCACGTGTCTTCCGAGCAAGCACGTATGAGTCGGTATTTGAGTATTTTGAGGAGAGACATCCGCGAGTTCATGGCGAACTCGACATTCCGGACATTTGCCGAGCTTCAGGCAAATGCCCGAAAGAGGGAGATTGAGCTAGAGACTCAGTCTAGGGAGGAGGCGGAGTCTCAGGGGAGGGATCGGCGACCGGCACAGTCCCAGCCGGCTGCCAAGCGGGCTAAGCCCACCGATTCGAGATCAGGGAACCAGAAGGGCTGCACTTGTGGCAAGTGCGGCAAGAGACATGAGGGGGTATGCAGAGCAGGGTCTTGCTACAAGTGTGGCAAGGAGGGACATATGGCCAAGGATTTCCCCAAGGGATTTGCAGTTTGTTTTCATTGAAACCAGACCGGACACCGGAAGACCGAGTGTCCGCAGTTACGAGGGTCAGCTCAGGGAGCTTCTCAGGGATCTGTCCCTGCTGCTGTTCGAGCTACAGAGAGTCGGCCGGTGAAGGCCGAGGCGCCGAAGGCTCGCGGGAGAGCCTTCCAGTTGACAGCGGAGGAGGTC
Source organism: Lactuca virosa (assembly GCF_052849685.1). Classification (NCBI taxonomy): domain Eukaryota; kingdom Viridiplantae; phylum Streptophyta; class Magnoliopsida; order Asterales; family Asteraceae; genus Lactuca; species Lactuca virosa. The sequence continues at coordinate 147,715,407 of NC_136432.1, read as the reverse complement.
CGCGCAACACCCGATGTTGTAGCTGGTATGTATTCTTTCCTCTGTTTATTTTGAGTTTGTGGTGTTATGCTTATATTGTGATATGCGCAGGTACATTTCTTGTGTGTTCTGTACCTGCCTTGGTGTTATTTGACACGGGTGCGAGTCAGTCTTTTGTGTCACTAGCGTTTAGTCAGCACATTAGTACCCAACGTGAGGCGTTGAGTCGACCTCTACGAGTTTCCATAGCTGATGAGCGAGCGGTGTATGCTACTAATGTGATTCGAGGATGTGTACTCGAGATCTTCGGTGTCGAGTTCCTGATAGATCTGGTCCCGATTGCAATGGGGGACGTGTGTGTCATAGTGGGCATGGATTGGTTGAGTCATTTTGGAGCTGTGATCGACTGCGAGCGACAGATGGTGACGATACGAGACCCTAGTGGGGGAGTTCTTACGGTTTATGGCGAGGGTACCCGTTCTGGGTCAGCATTTTATTCAGCCGCGAGGGCGAGGCAGAGTCTACAGCAGGGCTGTAGTGGGTTTGTGGCTTATGTGGTAGATACGAGGGTTGGTGCAGAGAGACCGAGGTCGGTCGATGAGGTCCCGATAGTGCGTGAGTTCCCGGATGTTTTCCCCGAGGAGTTGCCGGGTGTGCCTCCCGAGAGGCAGGTGGAGTTCCGCATCGATTTGGTTCCGGGGGCAGCGCCTATCGCCAAGGCGCCCTACCGCCTTGCACCTCCAGAGTTGCAAGAGTTATCCTCGCAGCTTCAGGAGCTGCTGGGGAAGGGGTTTATACGGCCGAGTAACTCGCCGTGGGGAGCGCCGATCCTTTTTGTCAAGAAAAAGGATGGTTCACACCGGATGTGCATTGATTACCGGGAGTTGAACAAACTGACGGTCAAGAACCGTTACCCCTTACCGAGGATCGACGATATGTTCGATCAGTTGCAGGGAGCATCTTGTTTCTCCAAGATTGATTTGAGGTATGGATATCATCAGATGAGGGTGCGTGATGAGGATATCCAAAAGACAGCGTTCAATACTCGTTACGGGCATTACGAGTTCGTGGTGATGCCTTTCGGGCTCACCAATGCACCGGCGGCATTCATGGATCTCATGAACAGGGTGTGCAGGCCGATGTTGGATCATTCGGTGATCGTCTTCATTGACGATATATTGGTGTATTCGAGATCCAGAGAGTAGCATGAGGAGCATTTGAGGGAGATCCTAGGGGTTTTGAGATCGGAGAGGCTGTATGCCAAATTCTCCAAGTGTGATTTCTGGTTGCGAGAGGTCCAGTTCTTGGGACATCTTGTTAATCAGAATGGGATATTGTTCGATCCGGCCAAGATCGAGGCTGTGATGAGTTGGGAGGTGCCGAGAACCCCCACCGAGATCAGGAGTTTCCTAGGATTGGCCGGCTATTATCCAAGATTTATCAGGGATTTCTCCAAGATCGCTGTGCCTCTTACCAGATTGACCCGAAAGTGTGTTGCTTTTTCATGGGGTCCGGAGCAGCAGACCTCGTTCGAGATACTTCGCCAGAGATTATGCGAAGCCCCGGTGTTAGTCCTCCCGGAAGGGGTGGAGGATTTTGTGGTGTATTGTGACGCATCGATATCAGGAATTGGGTGCAGTACTTATGCAGAGAGGGCATGTGATAGCATACGCATCGAGGCAGCTGAAGCCTCATGAGACGAGGTATCCTACGCACGATCTGGAGTTGGGGGCTGTGGTGTTCGCCCTCAAGATCTGGCGTCACTATTTGTATGGGGTTCGGTGTACCATATACACGGACCACAAGAGCTTGAAGTATCTGATGGATCAGCCCAACCTGAACATGCGTCAGAGGAGATGGTTGGACGTGGTAAAAGATTATGAGTGTGAGATCCTGTACCACCCGGGCAAAGCTAACGTGGTAGCCGATGCCTTGAGTCGCAGGGCAGAGAGTGCCCCTTTGCGAGATGTTTGTATGAGGTTGACAGTGATGACTCCGGTGTTGGACACCATTCGGGAGGCCCAGGTGGGGGCCATGAGACCGGAGAACCGCAAGCGAGAGCGGGTGATTGGACAGATATCAGAGTTCATTGCCGATAGTCGGGGGCTTATGACCTTCCCGGGTCGGATTTGGGTGCCATTTGAGGGTGGGGCACATACTATTTTGATGGAGGAGGCGCACAAATCGAAGTTTTCGATCCATCCCGGGGCCACTAAGATGTATTTGGACCTGAAAAGAGATTATTGGTGGCCCTGTATGAAGAGGGATGTGGCTTGGTTTGTAGAGAGGTGCTTGACCTGTCGCAGGGTTAAGGCTGAGCACCAGTGTCCGCATGGCAAGTTGCAGCCACTTGAGGTTCCCCAGTGGAAGTGGGAACAGATTTCCATGGATTTTATCACCAAATTGCCGAGGACTGCGAGAGGCGTCGATGCAATTTGGGTGATCGTTGACCGGCTGACGAAGAGCGCTCATTTTCTTGCTATCAGTGAGAGCTCTTCCGCAGAGAGGCTGGCAGAGGTGTATGTGAGGGAGGTGGTATCGCGGCATGGCGTACCAATCTCGATTGTGTCAGATCGAGATGTGCGCTTCACTTGTAGGTTCTGGAAGAAGTTCCATGAGGAGTTGGGTACTAGGTTGCATTTCAGTACCGCTTACCACCCACAGACGGACGGGCAGAGTGAGCGGACGATTCAGACGATCGAGGACATGCTTCGAGCATGTGTGTTGGACTTCGGAGGGAGTTGGGACACGTATCTGCCTTTGGCTGAGTTTTCTTATAACAACAGCCACCATTCGAGCATTGGTATGCCTCCCTTTGAGTTATTGTATGGGAGGAGGTGTCGGACTCCCATTTGTTGGGGAGAGGTAGGGCAGCGAGTAATGGGTAGCACTGAGATAGTGCTTCAGACGACAGAGCAGATACAGCAGGTTAGACAGAGATTGCTGACGGCCCAGAGTCGCCAGAAGAGTTACGCGGATAGGCATCGATCCGAGCTCGAGTTCCAGGTTGGAGATTTTGTACTCCTGAAAGTGTCTCCTTGGAAAGGAGTGATCCGATTCAGGAAAAGGGGCAAGTTGGGGCCCTGGTACATTGGACCGTTCAGGGTTATTGCGAGGGTGGGCAGGGTAGCATATCGATTGGAGCTACCTGCGGAGTTGAGCCAGATTCATGATACCTTCCACGTGTCTCAGCTGAGGAAGTGCATAGCCGACGAGTCGGCAGTGGTACCATTGGAGGATATTCAGGTGGATGCGAGCCTGAATTATGCTGAGAGGCGAATCGCGATTATGGATTGGAAGATCAAGGTTCTAAGGAACAAGGAGGTGCCTCTGGTTCAGGTCCAGTGGCAACATCGGAGAGGGTCCGAGCTGACTTGGGAGCTAGAGTCAGAGATGCGAGAGCAGTACCCAGAGTTGTTTGCAACATGAGACTTTGAGGGCGAAGTTTGGTTCTAGTGGGGGAGAATTGTAACATCCCGAAATTCAGGTACAACTATTTAACCCTTCTTTTTATTCAAAGTGTCAAGTTTAGCCCTTAAGGGAAATTGGTAGCAAATGAGTACGCTGGGCGTACTCAAGAGTACGCTGCGCGTACTCATGCGCTTATTTTGGACGCGGACTCGCCTGAGTACGCTGGGCGTACCCAGGGTTACGCTGGGCGTAATGTGTCCAGATGCAAACCCTAATTTTTGACTTGTGCACTATATATTGGATTCTAAGGCTCATTTCTCAGCCTCCATAGCAGTGAGTAAAACCCTAAGAGAGAACTTTCCATCGTCCTTAGTGAGTGTGTGTGATTTTGGAGCTAAAAGTGCCTTGGGGTGTTAGTGAAGAAGAAGGAGAGGAGCTTGTGGAGGCTAGAGCTTGAAGTGCAAGTTTGGATCTGAGATCTACAGAGGAAGGAGCTGCTTTTAGAGGTATAAAGTTCAAAACTTTCCCCTTCTTTTGGTTTGGTGTTGCATGGGCCATTTCTAGGGTTAAAAGTCCCAAAGGTGGAGACTTTATGAGTGTAAGGTGCTCCATGGTTCGAGATCTGTCCCCTTTCAGTGATATTTGTGTTTTAGATCCATAAAGTTTCCATCTTGATCGTTGATATGAGGACATGCTAGAGTTTTGAGCTTTCTAGGGCTAGAAATGGAATATTTCGGGTGTTAGTGACTTGTTCAGCCATGCAAAGGCTTAAAGTCATCGACTTTATGGATTAAGAGGCTTAGAAATGGTCAGATCTAGAAGTTGGACGTGAGTCTTAACTGTTTAAGACCTCAAGAGCTGAAGGACTGAAACTGGGAGTTACGCGGGGCGTAATCCCAGTACGCGCAGCGTAAGGGCTCGCGCACCCCGTTTCTGTGAGGACGAAGGGTACGCCCAACTTCTGTTGACTTTTGTTGACTTTTAGGGTTTGGTCAACTTTAGGGTCTTTGAGCCATGGAGGGGGTAAAATGGTTATTTACCCTTCTGAGAGTACTAAGAGGAGGAATAGTCTAGCCTTGAGACACGTATTGATTTAGAGTGTTTATTTTATATGATTAGGCGGAGACTAGACCCGATTTTACAGAGTTCGAGCTTTACCGAATTACCTGAGGTGAGTCTTCTCACTATACTTTACCTAGAGTGGTAATTAGAGTTATGTGATAGAGTATTTCGTATGCTTTTGCATGATGTGATTTCTATGTGATGTATGCTATGCATGTTACAGAGTTTACAGAGTTAGGACCGGAAGGTCCACAGAGTTAGGGCCAGAGGGCCCACAGAGTTATGGGACTGGAGGGTCCCACTGAGACACATTGACCAGAGAGTCAAACAGAGTTATAGCCTCGAGTGGCTAATTTGTGTTGTGTGTGGTATTTTGGGGAACACACTAAGCATTTATGCTTATAGTGTTGTGTTATGTGTTTCAGGTACCAGTGAGGATCGCGGGAAGGCACCGGCTTGATCAGTACACACACGAGAAGCTTTTATATTATGATCTTGGGATGTGATGTTATGATTTGACTATGTGATATAATGGTGTTTTTATAACAATTATGGATGCAAATGTGTTTTATAAAATGTGAAAAATTATTTGAAAATTTGGGTGTTACAGAGAACAATCCAAACAGTAGAAGATATGCTTCGTGCATGCGGCTTGGAGTTCGGTGGTAACTGGGAAAAATACTTACCTCTTGTCGAATTTTCATATAATAACATTTACCACGCTTCAATCAAAATGCCACCATATGAAGCGCTATATGGACAGAGATGCCGTACTCCATTATGTTGGCGTGAAATAGGACAGAAAATCCTTGGAGGCCCTGAGATGATTCAAGACACCACTTGCAAGATTCAAATTGTACGAGAAAGAATGAAAGCGGCCTCAGGATCGACAGAAGTCCTATGCAGAAAAGTGGAGACGACCCATAGAATTCCAGGTGGGTGATTTCGTAATGCTGAAGGTATCCCCATAGAAAGGCATTATGCGATTTGGAAAGAAAGGAAAACTAAGTCCTAGATTTGTTGGTCCTTTCAAAATCATCCAGAGGATTGGTAAACAAGCATACCGCTTGGAATTACCAGAAGATTTGGCAGGTATTCATGATGTGTTTCATGTGAGTTATCTGCGTAAATGTTTAAGCATATATGATGAAGCGGTTCCGTTATCCGATGTGAAAATGGATAATAAGTTAACATATGTAGAAGAGCCTGAAGAGATCGTAAACGAAAGAACGACTAATCTACGTAATAAAGAAGTGGAGTTGGTGCTTGTCAAGTGGAAACACCATCGAGGCCCAAATTATACTTGGGAAAATAAAAATGATATAAGAGCAAAATATCCCCATTTGTTTTAATCGCTGTAATTTCGGGGACTAAATCCTCAAAAGGAGGATGTATTTGTAACATACACGTTCGGTTATCGTGTTTTATAATGAATAATATTATGAAATATTATATGAATTTGAGTATTGAGTTCTAACAGATAGTTTTTACTTGAATTGAAGTAAAACTATATTTAGAATCATTCAGAATGTATTGGAAGTCTTATGAGATTCCAGTCAAATGTCAGCTATTGAAATTAATGAAAATATAAAGTTGAAAATAAGTAAAATTATATTAAATAAAGTTGTAAAGAATCTCGTTAGAAACATTTAGACGAAAACCTCATTGAAATCCGAGTTATAACGAAGAAGTTATGACTATTTGAAGTTTCGCGACAGAACCGACACGACGCCGTATGACGTAAAAAGTGAGTTTTCGATAAACTAATTTTTAGCTTTAGTGATCTAAACGAAAGTCGTAGTATTCGTTAAAGCGAGAATTTTCATAAAAAGAACGTCCAAATCTGACTTTGTATGAGAAGGTTATGATTTTTCTAAGTTTCAAAATAGCAGTAGACTGCTAAAAACTCGAAATAAAGATCGAGTGATTTTTAGCCGACGCAACCTAAACGAGAATCGAAGGTCTCGTCAATAGTAGTACAAAAAGACAGACGAAAATGGACATCGGATGAAGAAGTTATGAATTTTTAATGGACTTTTCTTGTCCCGACCCATTAAAAATATAATATTAAAAATAAATTCAAAATTAGCCAACGGAGTCTACACGAAAGTTGTAGAGTATAATTTCACCTACGCGTGTATATAAAGAACGTAAAAAACGGAGATCGTATGCAAAAGATATGAATTTTTGAAGTTTTTAAATAAAAATAAATCAAAAATTCAAGACTTATCCGAGGAGGTACGCCCAGCGTACTCGTCTACACGGCCCGAGATCGGTCACGTCACCCCTCTCTTCGCTCACATGCCACGTATCATAGATAAATGACACGTTCGAAGCTCGGAAGTCGAACAAAGGACACACATCACGCTACGCGCCGCGTACTCGGAATACGCCCGTCGTATTGAGCCGCAACGCGTACGCCCAGCGTACGAGGATTACGCCCCGCGTAATACGAGGTTTCAGCCCACTATAAATAGAAATCGAAGGATGCCGGATTTTGTTTACAAATTCTACTTCCTCTCACTGTCTACTTCTTCTTTAGCCTACTTTTAACCCCCCGAAGTCCCGATATCATTCCCGACACCCGAAGCAAGTCCCGACGCTCCGAAGTTCCCGAGAAAATCACATTTTCAAGTCGAAACTCTGCCCGAGTAAAGCCCGGTTTTCAACTAAAATCCCCGGTTTCTTCACAGAAAGTCATATTTAAAGTCGAAGTGCTGCGCAAATTAATACTTTAATCCGTGGTTATTTCGCGGTGAGTTCAATATAGGGACAATTGTATGTTATGTGTTATATATTCAATGTACTTTCCTGTGTTATATCGGATTTATGCCTTTGGCCATGTAGAGCATGACTCGTATAACATCTGGTATTGGCTTTGTGCCTTTGGCCATGTAGAGCATGACTCGTATAATTTCTGGTGTTGGCATATGGCTATATAGGGCTGAAAGCCTGTATATTTTAGCAAAATGATAATCCGAAATTGTATTTTCTGTGCCATTTGGGCTGAAGCTTTATTGATGTATATCATGTTAAAATTGATTGTTGGTTGATATGGAAAGTCTGTCATACGATACACATATGCCTTTTTTGTTCTTTGTCCCTCTTTGGTTCTGTCATATTGATATGTATATGGCATAGCATTATATTGTAACTGTTATTGAACTCACTAAGCGTCACCCGCTTATCCCTCTCAATGTTTAAACTATTGCAGGTGATAAACATCCAGTATAGTCTTGTACTGGTAGAAGATATAGAATAGATAATATTATAGCTTTTGTATTGTATTCCTGGGAAAGTATGTAATATATAAAACTTTGTAAAAATCTTAATAGTCGGTTTGTATCCAGTCTATGTAATTAAACTATCAATGTAAAATATTGTTTCATGAATATGCATGTAGCATGTTTTGGAGTAACTTGGAGTGATAATAATGTCTTTAGTATGAAAGTTTAGGGTCTTTCACAAAATAAAATATAAAAAATAAAAAAATGCTACAAATTTCAAAGTGTTTTCATGTCTTTGTGTCAATATTTCCTTATTTTCTTCAATTTATCATTTTTCACTTCTTCAATATTCACCACAATTTTTCCAAATCTACAAGAAAATTGAAAAAAAATTGATTAATGCAAAAATATATATGTGATTTTCATATGATTAACATATGAATCACATGCGATTTATATATAAATCACATGCGATTCACATATGAATCACACGCGATTCACATATGAATCACATTTACATATGTCATTATATGTAAATCACATGTGATTCACATGTAAATCATATGTGATTCACATATGAATCACAAGTGATTCACATGTAAATCACATGTGAATCATAATCACATGTGATTCACATGTAAATCATATGTGATTCACATGTGAATCACATGTGATTTACATGTGAATCACATATGATTTACAAGTGAATTACATGTGAATCAAATGTGATTAATAGTTTCATTCAAAACATGAGTATATAAGAAATGACGATAAATAGTTTAATAATATAGAAATTAAAAGATAATTTGGAGTTTGATGTTTATTTACCTCCATGAGTGTGAATATTGACAACAGATCTTTGCACTGATTAATCTTGAAACATTCGTTTGTTGTTGTATTGGAAGTCTTATGAGATTCCAATCAAATGTCAGCTATTGAAATTAACGAAAATATAAAGTTGAAAATAAGTAAAATTATATTAAATAAAGTTGTAAAGAATCTCGTTAGAAACATTTAGACGAAAACCTCATTGAAATCCGAGTTATAACGAAGAAGTTATGACTATTTGAAGTTTCGCGACAGAACCGACACGATGCTGTATGACGTAAAAAGTGAGTTTTCGATAAACTAATTTTTAGCTTTAGTGATCTAAACGAAATTCGTAGTATTCGTTAAAGCGAGAATTTTCATAAAAAGAACGTCCAAATCTGACTTTGTATGAGGAAGTTATGATTTTTCTAAGTTTCAAAATAGTAGTAGACTGCTAAAAACTCGAAATAAAGATCGAGTGATTTTTAGCCGATGCAACCTAAACGAGAATCGAAGGTCTCGTCAATAGTAGTACAAAAAGACAGACGAAAATGGACATCGGATGAAGAAGTTATGAATTTTTAACGGACTTTTCCTGTCCCGGCCCATTAAAAATATAATATTAAAAATAAATTCAAATTTAGCCAACGGAGTCTACACGAAAGTTGTAGAGTATAATTTCACCTACGCGTGGATATAAAGAACGTAAAAAACGGAGATCGTATGCAAAAGATATGAATTTTTGAAGTTTTTAAATAAAAATAAATAAAAAATTCAAGACTTATCCGAGGAGGTACGCCCAGCGTACTCGTGTACACGGACCGAGATCGGTCACGTCGCCCCTCTCTTCGCTCAGATGCCACGTATCGTAGATAAATGACACGTCCGAAGCTCGGAAGTCGAACAAAGGACACGCATCACGCTACGTGCCGCGTACTCGGAGTACGCCCGTCGTATTGAGCCGCAATGCGTACGCCCAGCGTACGAGGATTACGCCCCACGTAATACGAGGTTTCAGCCCACTATAAATAGAAATCGAAGGATGCCGGATTTTGTTTACAAATTCTACTTCCTCTCACTGTCTACTTCTTCTTTAGCCTACTTTTAACCCCCCGAAGTCCCGATATCATTCCCGACACCCGAAGCAAGTCCCGACGCCCCGAAGTTCCCGAGAAAATCACATTTTCAAGTCGAAACTCTGCCCGAGTAAAGCCCGGTTTTCAACTAAAATCCCCGGTTTCTTCACAGAAAGTCACATTTAAAGTCGAAGTGCTGCCCAAATTAATACTTTAATCCGTGGTTATTTCACGGTGAGTTCAATATAGGGACAATTGTATGTTATGTGTTATATATTCAATGTACTTTCCTGTGTTATATCGGATTTATGCCTTTGGCCATGTAGAGCATGACTCGTATAACATCTGGTATTGGCTTTGTGCCTTTGGCCATGTAGAGCATGACTCGTATAATTTCTGGTGTTGGCATATGGCTATATAGGGCTGAAAGCCTGTATATTTTAGCAAAATGATAATCCGAAATTGTATTTTCTGTGCCATTTGGGCTGAAGCTTTATTGATGTATATCAAGTTAAAATTGATTGTTGGTTGATATGGAAAGTCTGTCATACGATACACATATGCCTTTTTTGTTCTTTGTCCCTCTTTGGTTCTGTCATATTGATATGTATATGGCATAGCATTATATTGTAACTGTTATTGAACTCACTAAGCGTCACCCGCTTATCCCTCTCAATGTTTAAACTACTGCAGGTGATAAACATCCAGTATAGTCTTGTACTGGTAGAAGATGTAGAATAGATAATATTATAGCTTTTGTATTGTATTCCTGGGAAAGTATGTAATATATAAAACTTTGTAAAAATCTTAATAGTCGGTTTGTATCCAGTCTATGTAATTAAAATATCAATGTAAAATATTGTTTCATGAATATGCATGTAGCATGTTTTGGAGTAACTTGGAGTGATAATAATGTCTTTAGTATGAAAGTTTAGAGTCTTTCACAAAATAAAATATAAAAAATAAAAAAATGCTACAAATTTCAAAGTGTTTTCATGTCTTTGTGTCAATATTTCCTTATTTTCTTCAATTTATCATTTTTCACTTCTTGAATATTCACCACAATTTTTCCAAATCTACAAGAAAATTGAAAAAAAATTGATTAATGCAAAAATATATATGTGATTTTCATATGATTAACATATGAATCACATGCGATTTATATATAAATCACATGCGATTCACATATGAATCACATGCGATTCACATATGAATCACATTTACATATGCCATTATATGTAAATCACATGTGATTCACATGTAAATCAAATGTGATTCACATATGAATCACAAGTGATTCACATGTAAATCACATTTTAATCATAATCACATGTGATTCACATGTAAATCATATGTGATTCACATGTGAATCACATGTGATTTACATGTGAATCACATATGATTTACAAGTGAATTACATGTGAATCACATATGAGTATATAAGAAATGACGATAAATAGTTTAATAATATAATAATTTGGAGTTTGATGTTTATTTACCTCCATGAGTGTGAATATTGACAACAGATCTTTGCACTGATTAATCTTGAAACATTCGTTTGTTTTTGTATTGGAAGTCTTATGAGATTCCAATCAAATGTCAGCTATTGAAATTAACGAAAATATAAAGTTGAAAATAAGTAAAATTATATTAAATAAAGTTGTAAAGAATCTCGTTAGAAACATTTAGACGAAAACCTCATTGAAATCCGAGTTATAACGAAGAAGTTATGACTATTTGAAGTTTCGCGACAGAACCGACACGACGCTGTATGACGTAAAAAGTGAGTTTTCGATAAACTAATTTTTAGCTTTAGTGATCTAAACGAAATTCGTAGTATTCGTTAAAGCGAGAATTTTCATAAAAAGAACGTCCAAATCTGACTTTGTATGAGGAAGTTATGATTTTTCTAAGTTTCAAAATAGCAGTAGACTGCTAAAAACTCGAAATAAAGATCGAGTGATTTTTAGCCGATGCAACCTAAACGAGAATCGAAGGTCTCGTCAATAGTAGTACAAAAAGACAGACGAAAATGGACATCGGATGAAGAAGTTATGAATTTTTAACGGACTTTTCCTGTCCCGGCCCATTAAAAATATAATATTAAAAATAAATTCAAAATTAGCCAACGGAGTCTACACGAAAGTTGTAGAGTATAATTTCACCTACGCGTGGATATAAAGAACGTAAAAGACGGAGATCGTATGCAAAAGATATGAATTTTTGAAGTTTTTAAATAAAAATAAATCAAAAAATCAAGACTTATCCGAGGAGGTACGCCCAGCGCACTCGTGTACAAGGCCCGAGATCGGTCACGTCGCCCCTCTCTTCGCTCAGATGCCACGTATCGTAGATAAATGACACGTCCGAAGCTCGGAAGTCGAACAAAGGACACGCATCACGCTACGCGCCGCGTACTCGGAGTACGCCCGTCGTATTGAGCCGCAATGCGTACGCCCAGCGTACGAGGATTACGCCCCACGTAATACGAGGTTTCAGCCCACTATAAATATGTTAGAAATATATAACAATCTGATTACCACGAATAAAAGGCTCGGTTACCAGTTACTGGGTGACAGATATATATATTTAATGAGATTAGATGCAGAAAGATAAGAAGTGCGGAATAAATAAATACTGGAAAGCTATAAATGACTGAAAGCTATAAATGAAATAAATGACAGTATTTAAATGACATAAAGCGTTAATAAAATATATAAATATATATAGTAGGTGGTGTTAGAACGGGACTTGTGGAACGACTGTTTTGTCAAGTTGTTAGTCAAATAAATGACTAACAGGCTTAGGGCTGGACTGGATCTTAATAGACTGTGTCTCTATTTGTTCAAAGTTCAATCCGGTAAGTAACAATAAGTTCTTTTTATGTAACAATGAATTGTTTACAAAACGATACAAAATACACGGGTAATGTTTTTTTGTATGTGGGTATGGGGTTTTTTAAGGTGATTTGATGAGGTTGAAGTGGGTATTTGGAGGGTGGTAGAAGGTGTAATAAGGTTGTAGTTTTGGTGGTATAAGGTAACAAAGAGGGTGATGTTGAAAGAGCTTTGGGTGGTTACGAATATAGATTTTCGTAGTAAATCTCTCTGGATAGCCAATTCTCTCTCGCGTCTCTCTGGGGTTTGCATTGGTCAAAAAAATCGAGGAAAATTCCTGGATGTAGGTAAGGTCCTGAGTAATTTGCGGTGCAAATCTCTCCTGTATTATCTTGTTGAGTTGTGCTCGGTGAATTTTTTCTTAACTTGCAAATTCTGATGTCGAAAAACAGCAAGGTGATGATGGTTGTGGTGATTTGAAAGGGTTTTTGGAGGAGGTTTAAGGAGGGTATTTGGAGGGTGTTTGGAGATTATTTTGAGGTTGGCTATGTGTTTATTCTTCTGGAGTTGAGTGAGTAATAGGAGATATATTACAAGGAAACACAAAACACACACAAAAACTCATGTAAACATGCATCTATATATATGCAAAGGAATCAAGCAACTCTTGTTTGTTTAAGGAAAAGTAATGAAGTGATTGATTGTAAAGGTTGGAAGCACACATGATGTTTGGTACTTTTGCTTTTGTGAAGATTTCTTTCCAATATATATATATGCATGATTCATGTATATATATATATATATATATATATATATATATACAATATATACAATATACATACATATATATATATACAATATAATATATATACATATATATTTATATAATATATATATATATATATATATATATATATATATATATATATATATATATATATATATACACACGAACACTTGTATATATATATATATATATATATATATATATATATATATATATATATATATATATATATATATCCAATTGTGAATTGAATTTCCATTTTTGACCCTTGAGGTTTTTAAATTCTTGACGATTTTAGTCTTGATTTGTTTTGTCTTCAAACGACCAAATATTGCGTCTATTTTTCCGTCTTTGCGTATTTCGTCTTTTGCATATTTTTCTATTTCATAATTAAGCACGAATCCACGCAACCTGAAATAACTGATAATATTTGTTAGATAATATAAAACCAATTCGTCTTATTTCAGTGATGATCACATATAAAAACATTTTTCAACAATTTCCCCCTATGTGATCATTGATGAAATAAGGATAGATATAATCACATTAACAGTTTTAATCTTGAAGATTTGGGATAAAAGTTTTGTCAATGAGAAGATATATATAAAACCATTGTAATCGTTTTGAAAGTTTGTGACTTGGTTTAACATATCTTATGTAAAAGATTTTCAGAAATTTGTTTCCGAATCAAAGTCTCGGGTTCGGTTATCAAAGGGTAGTCATATATGTATCTAAAGAAATTTCCTTAGATTTTATAGCATTATTAATGACGACAATTGGTCTAACAGGTCGATTCAGATGAACGCTCATAGGTAAAGCTCACACTTCACTTGGGTGTTTGGTTGTTCTGGCAGCAGAACAAGTTAATGATCACTAAAAATGAGTGATATCTCTCTCTGACGACTCACACTCATATTGGAGGTGTTCAGCTATTCTTTTCCTGTAAAGTCACTTAGTCTCATTATTAGATAATCAATCACATAAGACTGGTTTCGGCATTACTCAGCGGGTTTCTTCATTCATGCCATTAAAGTTCACTCTCTCTCCGTCGGGAAATACATGTAGAGGGGTTTAGCAATTTTCATAGTGCAGTTTGCAACTAAGATTCTTCAGTGATGAAGGCTATAGTATCCCGGGAAATCCATTGTTGTTGCAGCTTCTTCTTTGATAGTATCATGTTTGTTGATCAATATCGATTTATTGTAAAAAGATATTTTGTTTTAGCATTGAGAATTTGCTACATTTGAGACCTTTTGAAGAGTATTTGACTTGAGTGATTGAGATATCTTCTTTTGTGAAAAATGGTTAAAACAAATCGCGGGATTTTATGATTTTTGTTTTGAAATAACCATTTGGTTGAAAGTTTGTTTGAAAATACCAAATATAGAATATTTTTTTGTTTTGTTTGGTATATCTTTATTGAATCCATTTGTTTTCTTGTTGATTTGTCTTTGAGGATTAGATGTTGATAGATATTTGTTTCTCCTTTGGTTTTCTTGTAAGGATATGTCGTTGTTTGCTTGATGGATCATGGGATCGCAAGTCTTCATTTTTGGTTGGCTTTTATCTAGGTAGGGATAGGTGGCATAAAAGACAGTTTGTCTAGTATGTAAGAAATGAATGTATCGTCCCTGGTCATTTTGATATCTAAGCAAAAATGAGACCGTGACAAGGTATAATTGGGTATACCTTATAAGCAATAGTGACACACCTAAGCTCACAAGAAATGATTTCCACAATGATTTAGATCGACGAGGCACAAATTCTCACATGAGTTTTTGTTTTCATCTGAACCTCCTAACCTTATGTCCCTTGATTGTTTAAAATCGTCAATAATGAAATAAAATCGAAGGAAATAAAGTTATATACATTATGAAAAGTAGGATATTTGAACCTTCACTCCAATTGAGAATCAATATGACTTAAAATCTTCATCGAGCATAAGCATCTGAAAATTAAGTCAAGAGAAGATTAATCACAAGGTTCTATAAAAGCTTATTATGGCAAGTCTTTTATTAATTTTTTTTTTAAAGATTTGTTTTTCTGAATGTTTTTGGAAATATTGGTTATTTGAATGTTTTTGGTAATTTTTAAAAGGAAAGCAATTTTCAATTGTTTTTGAATTTTCCTTTTGAATGAAAGTAAACACACTTTTGTACAAACAAAAATAAAAGTTTAAGGATAGATGTTATCTGGATTTAACATTCCTAGACGGCCTAGGAAGTATTGAAACTTTGTTTCATCGAGAGCCTTAGTGAAGACATCGGCAATTTGATCTTCGGTGTTGATGAAGTGCAATTCGATATGACCCTTTTGAATGTTGTCTTTGATGAAATGATATCGAATGTCGATGTGCTTTGTCATGGAATGGTGAACGGGATTGTGAGAAATGGCAATTGCACTGGTTGAGTCACAAAATATGGGAATTTGTGAAATTTTGAAGCCATAGTCTCGCAGTTGAGTTTGCATCCATATGACTTGCGAACAACAGCTGGCGGCAGCGACGTATTCAGCTTCTGCTGTTGATGTGGATACACAAGTCTGTTTCTTTGAAGTCCAACTCACTAGTCTACCTCCTAGGAATTGACAGCTACCAGATGTACTCTTTCTATCTAACTTGCATCCTCCATAGTCTGAGTCGGTGAAAGCGTTCAGCTGAAAATCGGATTTAGCTGGATACCAAAGGCCAAGTTTGGGAGTGCCTTTTAGGTATTTGAAGATGCGTTTCACAGCAACTACATGGGATTCCATAGGATTTGCTTGGTATCTGGCACAGACACATGTAGAAAACATGATGTCAGGTCTGCTGGCAGTGAGGTATAAGAGTGATCCGATCATTCCACGATATCTTTTCTGATCAACAGGTTTGCCATTTAAGTCTGCATCGATTTTGTATCCAAAAGCCATTGGGGTTTTTGCGGTATTGGATTTGTCCATTGAAAAGCGAGTGAGTAGGTTTTTGACATAATTCTCTTGGTTGATGAAAATGCCATCAGTTGACTGTTTGATTTGAAGTCCGAGAAAAGTAGTCATCTCCCCAATCATGCTCATTTCAAATTTGCTCTTCATTAGATCTGCAAACTTAATACTCAAAGATTCATCAGTAGAACCGAAAATAATGTCATCAACATATATTTGTACGATTAAAATATGTTTATTATAGATTTTACGAAAGAGGGTTTGATCGATTGAACCTCTTTTAAAACCTGATTCTTCGAGAAAGGTTGTCAATGTGGCATACCAGGCTCGGGGTGCTTGTTTTAAGCCATAGACAGCTTTCTGCAATTTGAAGCTGTGATCAGGAAATTTGGGATCTTCGAAACCTGGTGGTTGTTGGATGTATACATCGCGATCTAACTCTCCATGTAGGAATGCACATTTAGCATCCATTTGGAATACTTTGAAGTTCTTATGTGCAGCATATGCAAGAAAGATGCGAATTGCTTCAATTCTGGCAACTGGAGCATATGTTTCATCGTAGTCGATTCCTTCTTGTTGTGAATATCCTTTGACTACGAGACGTGCCTTGTTTCGACAAACGATTCCTTGATCGTCAGTTTTGTTTCTGAATACCCATCTTGAACCTATAACAGAAACATCGGGTGGGGTAGGGACAAGATTCCATACGTCA
The DNA here is from genome assembly GCF_052849685.1 of Lactuca virosa. Classification (NCBI taxonomy): domain Eukaryota; kingdom Viridiplantae; phylum Streptophyta; class Magnoliopsida; order Asterales; family Asteraceae; genus Lactuca; species Lactuca virosa. The sequence goes on along the minus strand of NC_136432.1, from coordinate 147,698,587 downwards.
TTTCTTTCAAATTCTTCTAGCTCTTCTTGCATAGCTTTTACCCAGTCTGGATCTTTGAGAGCAGAATGTATGGTTTTGGGTTCAGTCATGGATAAGAAGGCTCCAAATAAACAATCATTAGAAGTTGCGGCTCTAGTTTGGATGCCTGAGTTTGGATCTCCGATGATTTGGTCAGTTGGGTGGTTTCTGGTCCATTTTATTAAGCGATTCTCTTCCGCTATAATAATTGGAATTTCAGTATCCCATTGTTCTTCTCCGGGAGTTTCATCTTGGAATAGGTTTGAAGGTTCCCCCATAAATGATGCATCGGGATTGTTTTGGATATTTGGGGATGGGGTATTTAAAGGAGGATTTGGTGTTTGTTCCAATGAAGAAGTATGTGTAGGTGGTTCCCCCTTGAATTGATCTGCATCATTTCGGTTTGTTTGTGGAGTTCCTTCAGTGGTCGTTCCTGTAGAATCAATAGAAGTAGTTAGAAGTTCAGAATTGTAAGCGGTTTTGGGTTGTTCAAAAAGTAAATCAAGATCGATTTCAATGTCTATGTCAGGAGAAGGTGTTTGTTGAATTGGATTTTGAAAAATATTATCAATCATTTTAGAACCAAAATGTTCACGATCCAATTTTCTAACATAAAATTCATCGAAATGAACATCGGTACTTTCTTCAATTACTCTGGTACGTTTGTTCAGTACACGATAAGCAGCTGAGGAAAACGAGTAACCAAGGAAAATTCCTTCGTCCGACCTTGATTCAAATTTTGAAAGGTGATCTTTATTGTTCTTTATGAAGCATCGACAACCAAAAATATGGAAAAATTTGATGTTTGGTTTTCGGTTGTTAATGACTTCATATGGTGTTTTATGAAGATGTTTATGGATTAAGGAACGATTTTGAGTGTAGCAAGCTGTGGCTATTGTTTCTGCCCAGAAGTATTGTGGCAGATCAGCGAAGATAAGGATTGATCTTGCAGCTTCACATAGAGTTCTGTTCCTTCTTTCGACAACTCCGTTCTGTTGTGGAGTGTATGGGGCTGAGAAGTTATGTTCAATTCCTTTGTCTTTGAGAAATGAATCTAGAGTCTTGTTTTTGAACTCTAAACCATTATCACTTCGGATTCTTCGAACAGGTCGTTTGAGCTTCAGTTCGATTTGTTTTATGAATTTGATCATCTCTTCAGGTGCTTCTGATTTTAGTCTTAAGAAGAAGACCCAAGTAAAGCGCGAGAAACCATCAACGACAACAAGAATGTACTTCTTCCCTTGTATAGTTTGGGTTTTGGCAGGGCCACAAAGGTCTATGTGCAGCAATTCTAGTGGTTCGGATACACTAGATTCTGAGATGCTTTTGTGAGTGGATTTGGAAAGTTTTCCCTTTTCACATGCAGCACACAGAGTTTCATTATCAAGCTTCAGAAGTGGCAGTCCTCTAACAAGATCATCGCCGATCAGTTTGTTGATGTACCCAAAGTTTAGATGGGAAAGGCGGCGGTGCCATAACCAACTGATATCTGCTGGGGCTTTTGATAGCAGACATATATCGGGTTTACCATAGATAAGATCCATGTCAAGTGGATACATATTTCCGGCACGGTAAGAATCAACAATGATTTCTTTGGTTTTGGCGTCCATGATCAAGCTTCTTTGTTTGGTGAATAGGACTTCAAGATTGTTATCATACAGTTGAGAAACACTGATGAGGTTGTGTTTCAGGTCATCGACATAGGCAACTTTCTTTATGGTGAAGTTACCATTTGTTATGTTTCCATAACCCTTGATTTTTGCCGTCATGTTGTTGCCGAAGGTAAAGTCTTGATTGGTTTGGGTGGGTTTGAAGTCACGAAGGTAGTTTCGGTTTCCTGTCATATGCTTGGAGCAGCCACTATCAATATACCATGTATCATCCTTGGGTTCTCCAGCATTAGATACCTGCAATTTAGACAGAAGATTTAGGTACCCAAATCTGAATGGGTCCTGGTTTGTTAGTTGTTTTTATTTTGGGTTTTTTGTTTACCGAACTTCTTGTAGCATTTGACTTCATATTGCTATAAGAGTTTGGTTTATAAGGATGGAATGGTTGAGGTTTGATTTTATTTATCAAATTTTCCCAAAAAGTGATTTGTTTATGAAAATTCGTTGGTTGATAAAATCTGTGATTTGGTGAATGATATCCTAGATGTGAATTTTTTTTTGAAAAGTTCTCTTCATATCTGGGATGTGATTGGCGGTTATGAAAGGGTTTTTGAAGATGATGTTTTGAAACTTTCTGATTTGGTCGTTTTTGAAAGTTCCTTGAATGGTTAAAGGTGATCTCTTGAAAGCGGTTTTCAAAAGGTTTTTGAAAAGGTTTTGGTTTTTGTTTGGAAACCTGTTTTTGAGGTATGAGGTAAGGTTGAACTGGTTTCTTTGGTTTGTTTTCAAAAACTTTTGGTTTGTTAAGTGGGGTTTTGGTGGTTTCATTGGTATGTTTGATTTGGTGAGTTGAAGAACTAGCAGAGTTTGTTTCAGATTTTACAACTCTTTTGATAGACTTTTTGGAAACAGTGAAAGCAGTGTCATCTGGGCTACAGTTGATAACTGTTTCGTCATCTGAATCTTCCTCATTAGCAGATGTGAAAAGATCTGGAAGAGTGGATTCAGAGTTTTCATAAATTGTCATGTTTTCTTGTTTAGCTAGTTCATTTTCAAAGGATTCTCTTCCAATTCCTGGTCTGTAATTCGTATCAATTTTGCCAGTTCCTAAGGTGTTTGCTTTGGTGAAAACATCATCACTTAGTTTTCTAGCAATTTTGATAGAATTCATATTCCATATCAATCTTTTGTTTTCAGATTCAAGAAAATTGGTTTGGTTTAAAGAATTAGTCAGTTTTTCATTTAAAGTTTTGTATTTTTCAGTTGATTCTTGAAAGTTTTGTTTCAACTGAAGGATTTCCTTTTCTAAAACATCTTTTGTTTCAGAGGAAATGACTGACTGATTTTTTTGTTCCAAATCCTTTTTCTGAATTAGGGTTTGATTTAATTGTTCCAAGACGTGATTATAATCTTCTGATTTTCTTTCAACGTCTCTTTCCAATTTGTTCTTTATCCTTGTTGATTCTCCAAATTTGAGTTGCAAGGTTTGTAACTCAGATTTGCAGATATCGGAATTGATCATTGTGTCATGATATTTTTTGAGATCAGCTTCTAGACTTTTCTCAATCTTGGTTATATGGGACTCAAAAATTGATTTCGAAAGACCAAGTTCAAAGATCATAGACCATACCTGTTCTATGACGTTTGGAGCTCTTGAAGGTCTATCAACACCAACTACGAAACATAAGTTTGATTGTGTTGGTTCATTGTCAGCTTCGTCTTCAGAAGTTGGCCAGTATTCCACGTTTGGTTCATGGATTGCCATCAATGCTCTTTGCTTATCTTGATTTTCCTGTTTCTTTAATTCATCGGCTTTTTGAGCGTAGTATGCTGAGTCTTTGACTTTGGTTTTGTTTTTAGCTCGACATTCTCTGGCATAGTGATTAGTTCCTTTGCAGTTGTGACAAATGATCACTTCTTCATCACTGTCATCCTTTTGACTTTTAATCGGAAGTCTTTCAGGAGCTTGAGTTTGGATTTGTTGGGAAGATTGGGAAGGGTTCTGTTGGAATCCAAAATTTTGGTTGTTTTGAAAGCCATTGTTTTGATTAGTGTAACCTTGATTTTGGAATCCTCTGTTTTGGTTTTGAAAACTGTTGTTTTGGTTATTGTTATGATGACTTGAGTTGGGATTGTTTTGAAATCCCTGGTTTTGAAAACCTTGGTTTGAATTGTTTTGGAAGGAAGGTCTTTCAAAATTTTGTCCAAAATAAGGTCTTGGTTGAAAACCTGAGTTGTTTTGAACAGGTTGAGGTCTTGGTTGAAATCCAGAATTATTTTGTCCAAATGATGGTCGGTTTTGAAAATTTGGTTTGAAATTCGATTGACCGTGATTTGGAATAAATCTCTGGAGGTTTGTGTTTGCTACCAAAGCACGCAGTTGTTGGTAGTCTGCTTCATCATTTAAATCAGATTGATCAAAAGAATTGTTCAAACAGGGTTGGTTTTGAAATGATGTCTGATTAAAATGATTGAAGTTTTGTTCATTAAAAGGTGTTTGGTTTTGAGAAGATGTGGAAACGAGAGCAAGTGGTCCTCCAAAAGCTGTAGTGGTTGGTGGGTCAATCGAGGATTCATACGATTGAAGTTCTCCATACAAATTGTATAAAGTTTCAGTATGAATGGCTGGATTTCCCTGAATGATGAGTTAAACCATCTTCCAGCTTTCGTAAAGATTGTTTAGAAACTTGAGATTTATCTCGTGTTGTGTCTTTTTGATGCCCAAATTGTTCATTTTTACCATGATAAAATTGAATCTATCATGAGCATCATGGATGGTTTCTGATGAAAGCATCTTGAAATTATCGAATTCATTTAAAACAGATGTTCTTTTGTTTCCAATAATTCTTTGATTTCCACAAAAACGATTTTTTAAATTTTCCCAGATTTGATTTGCAGTCAACAGTATTATGTCATCCATTTGACTTAGAATACTGTGGGGAATTCCAGACACAAGTTCCTTTTTGGCTTGGAGTTGCAGCCTTTTTTCGGTTTCAGCAAGAGTGGCTTGATTTGTAGCAAGAGTAGCCATATTTTCTGGAGTAACATATGTTCCTTCTACACAATTCCAGACATCTTCACTTATGGTGTTAAGATGAAGATTCATACGGCCAACCCACGAATTATACTCTTCAGGAATAAGTATGGGTGCCCGTGAACCAGATCCCAAGCTGTTAGCAATAGAAACAGAGTTCATGTTGGAATAATTAGCAGAAGACATAATAAAATTTTTGTTTTTGAAAGGATTTTGAACAATTGATATTAAAATGAAATTTTTAAAGAAAATCTTATGGAAGGTTTATAAACGCTAACCAAAAGTTTTCGACAAAAATTTCAAAGTAAATCACACAAGCTCTGAATTTTTTTTGTTTAAGATTTTTTTTTTTTTTTTATAATTTTTTTTTTATAATTTTTTTAATAATTTTTTTTTAAGGATTTTGAACAAGTGATATTAAAATGAAATTTTTAAAGAAAAGCTTATGGAAGGTTTATAAACGCTAACCAAAAGTTTTCGACAAAAATTTCAAGGTAAATCACACAAGCTCTGATACCAATTGTTAGAAATATATAACAATCTGATTACCACGAATAAAATGCTCGGTTACCAGTTACTGGGTGACATATATATATATATATATATATATATATATATATATATATATATTTAATGAGATTAGATGCGGAAAGATAAGAAGTGCGGAATAAATAAATACTGGAAAGCTATAAATGACTGAAAGCTATAAATGAAATAAATGACAGTATTTAAATGACAAAGCGTTAATAAAATATATAAATATATATATAGTAGGTGGTGTTAGAACGGGACTTATGGAACGACTGTTTTGTCAAGTTGTTAGTCAAATAAATAACTAACAGGCTTAGGGCTGGACTGGATCTTAATAGACTGTGTCTCTATTTGTTCAAAGTTCAATCCGGTAAGTAACAATAAGTTCTTTTTATGTAACAATGAATTGTTTACAAAACGATACAAAATACACGGGTAATGTTTTTTTGTATGTGGGTATGGGGTTTTTTAAGGTGATTTGATGAGGTTGAAGTGGGTATTTGGAGGGTGGTAGAAGGTGTAATAAGGTTGTAGTTTTGGTGGTATAAGGTAACAAAGAGGGTGATGTTGAAAGAGCTTTGGGTGGTTACGAATATAGATTTTCGTAGTAAATCTCTCTGGATACCCAATTCTCTCTCGCGTCTCTCTGGGGTTTGCAATGGTAAAAAAAATCGAGGAAAATTCCTGGATGTAGGTAAGGTCCTGAATAATTTGCGGTGCAAATCTCTCCCGTATTATCTTGTTGAGTTGTGCTCGGTGAATTTTTTCTTAACTTGCAAATTCTGATGTCGAAAAACAGCAAGGTGATGATGGTTGTGGTGATTTGAAAGGGTTTTTGGAGGAGGTTTAAGGAGGGTATTTGGAGGGTGTTTGGAGATTATTTTGAGGTTGGCTATGTGTTTATTCTTCTGGAGTTGAGTGAGTAATAGGAGATATATTACAAGGAAACATAAAACACACACAAAAACTCATGTAAACATGCATCTATATATATGCAAAGGAATCAAGCAACTCTTGTTTGTTTAAGGAAAAGTAATGAAGTGATTGATTGTAAAGGTTGGAAGCACACATGATGTTTGGTACTTTTGCTTTTGTGAAGATTTCTTTCCAATATATATATATGCATGATTCATGTATATATATATATATATATATATATATATATATATATATATATATATATATATATATATACAATATATACAATATACATACATATATATATACAATATAATATATACACATATATATTTATATATATATATATATATATATATATATATATATATATATATATATATATATATATATACACACACGAACACTTGTATATATATATATATATATATATATATATATATATATATATATATATATATATATATATATCCAATTGTGAATTGAATTTCCATTTTTGACCCTTGAGGTTTTTAAATTCTTGACGATTTTAGTCTTGATTTGTTTTGTCTTCAAACGACCAAATATTGCGTCTATTTTTCCGTCTTTGCGTATTTCGTCTTTTGCATATTTTTCTATTTCATAATTAAGCACGAATCCACGCAACCTGAAATAACTGATAATATTTGTTAGATAATATAAAACCAATTCGTCTTATTTCAGTGATGATCACATATAAAAACATTTTTCAACAAAATAGAAATCGAAGGATGCCGGATTTTGTTTACAAATTCTACTTCCTCTCACTGTCTACTTCTTCTTTAGCCTACTTTTAACCCCCCGAAGTCCCGATATCATTCCCGACACCCGAAGCAAGTCCCGACGCCCCGAAGTTCCCGAGAAAATCACATTTTCAAGTCGAAACTCTGCCCGAGTAAAGCCCGGTTTTCAACTAAAATCCCCGGTTTCTTCACAGAAAGTCATATTTAAAGTCGAAGTGCTGCCCAAATTAATACTTTAATCCGTGGTTATTTCACGGTGAGTTCAATATAGGGACAATTGTATGTTATGTGTTATATATTCAATGTACTTTCCCGTGTTATATCGGATTTATGCCTTTGGCCATGTAGAGCATGACTCGTATAACATCTGGTATTGGCTTTGTGCCTTTGGCCATGTAGAGCATGACTCGTATAATTTCTGGTGTTGGCATATGGCTATATAGGGCTGAAAGGCTGTATATTTTAGCAAAATGATAATCCGAAATTGTATTTTCTGTGCCATTTGGGCTGAAGCTTTATTGATGTATATCAAGTTAAAATTGATTGTTGGTTGATATGGAAAGTCTGTCATACGATACACATATGCCTTTTTTGTTCTTTGTCCCTCTATGCTTCTGTCATATTGATATGTATATGGCATAGCATTATATTGTAACTGTTATTGAACTCACTAAGCGTCACCCGCTTATCCCTCTCAATGTTTAAACTATTGCAGGTGATAAACATCCAGTATAGTCTTGTACTGGTAGAAGATGTAGAATAGATAATATTATAGCTTTTGTATTGTATTCCTGGGAAAGTATGTAATATATAAAACTTTGTAAAAATCTTAATAGTCGGTTACTATCCAGTCTATGTAATTAAACTATCAATGTAAAATATTGTTTCATGAATATGCATGTAGCATGTTTTGGAGTAACTTGGAGTGCTAATAATGTCTTTAGTATGAAAGTTTAGGGTCTTTCACAAAATAAAATATAAAAAATAAAAAAAATGCTACAAATTTCAAAGTGTTTTCATGTCTTTGTGTCAATATTTCCTTATTTTCTTCAATTTATCATTTTTCACTTCTTCAATATTCACCACAATTTTTCCAAATCTACAAGAAAATTGAAAAAAAATTGATTAATGCAAAAATATATATGTGATTTTCATATGATTAACATATGAATCACATGCGATTTATATATAAATCACATGCGATTCACATATGAATCACATGCGATTCACATATGAATCACATTTACATATGCCATTATATGTAAATCACATGCGATTCACATGTAAATCATATGTGATTCACATATGAATCACATGTGATTCACATGTAAATCACATGTGAATCATAATCACATGTGATTCACATGTAAATCATATGTGATTCACATGTGAATCACATGTGATTTACATGTGAACCACATATGATTTACAAGTGAATTACATGTGAATCAAATGTGATTAATAGTTTCATTCAAAACATGAGTATATAAGAAATGACGATAAATAGTTTAATAATATAGAAATTAAAAGATAATTTGGAGTTTGATGTTTATTTACCGCCATGAGTGTGAATATAGACAACAGATCTTTGCACTGATTAATCTTGAAACATTCGTTTGTTGTTGTATTGGAAGTCTTATGAGATTCCAATCAAATGTCAGCTATTGAAATTAACGAAAATATAAAGTTGAAAATAAGTAAAATTATATTAAATAAAGTTGTAAAGAATCTCATTAGAAACATTTAGACGAAAACCTCATTGAAATCCGAGTTATAACGAAGAAGTTATGACTATTTGAAGTTTCGCGACAGAACCGACACGACGCCGTATGAGGTAAAAAGTGAGTTTTCGATAAACTAATTTTTAGCTTTAGTGATCTAAACGAAATTTGTAGTATTCGTTAAAGCGAGAATTTTCATAAAAAGAACGTCCAAATCTGACTTTGTATGAGGAAGTTATGATTTTTCTAAGTTTCAAAATAGCAGTAGACTGCTAAAAACTCGAAATAAAGATCGATTGATATTTAGCCGATGCAACCTAAACGAGAATCGAAGGTCTCGTCAATAGTAGTACAAAAAGACAGACGAAAATGGACATCAGATGAAGAAGTTATGAATTTTTAACGAACTTTTCCTGTCCCGGCCCATTAAAAATATAATATTAAAAATAAATTCAAAACTAGGCATCGGAGCCTACACGAAAGTTGTAGAGTATAATTTCACCTACGCGTGGATATAAAGAACGTAAAAAACGGAGATCGTATGCAAAAGATATGAATTTTTGAACTTTTTAAATAAAAATAAATCAAAAATTCAAGACTTATCCGAGGAGGTACGCCCAGCGTACTCGTGTACACGGCCCGAGATCGGTCACGTCGCCCCTCTCTTCGCTCAGATGCCACGTATCATAGATAAATGACACGTCCGAAGCTCGGAAGTCGAACAAAGGACACGCATCACGCTACGCGCCGCGTACTCGGAGTACGCCCGTCGTATTGAGCCGCAATGCGTACGCCCAGCGTATGAGGATTACGCCCCACGTAATACGAGGTTTCAGCCCACTATAAATAGAAATCGAAGGATGCCGAATTTGTTTACAAATTCTACTTCCTCTCACTGTCTACTTCTTCTTTAGCCTACTTTTAACCCCCCGAAGTCCCGATATCATTCCCGACACCCGAAGCAAGTCCCGACGCCCCGAAGTTCCCGAGAAAATCACATTTTCAAGTCGAAACTCTGCCCGAGTAAAGCCCGATTTTCAACTAAAATCCCCGGTTTCTTCACAGAAAGTCATATTTAAAGTCGAAGTGTTGCCCAAATTAATACTTTAATCCGTGGTTATTTCACGGTGAGTTCAATATAGGGACAATTGTATGTTATGTGTTATATATTCAATGTACTTTCCTGTGTTATATCCGATTTATGCCTTTGGCCATGTAGAGCATGACTCGTATAACATCTGGTATTGGCTTTGTGCCTTTGGCCATGTAGAGCATGACTCGTATAATTTCTGGTGTTGGCATATGGCTATATAGGGCTGAAAGGCTGTATATTTTAGCAAAATGATAATCCGAAATTGTATTTTCTGTGCCATTTGGGCTGAAGCTTTATTGATGTATATCAAGTTAAAATTGATTGTTGGTTGATATGGAAAGTCTGTCATACGATACACATATGCCTTTTTTGTTCTTTGTCCCTCTTTGGTTCTGTCATATTGATATGTATATGGCATAGCATTATATTGTAACTGTTATTGAACTCACTAAGCGTCACCCGCTTATCCCTCTCAATGTTTAAACTATTGCAGGTGATAAACATCCAGTATAGTCTTGTACTGGTAGAAGATGTAGAATAGATAATATTATAGCTTTTGTATTGTATTCCTGGGAAAGTATGTAATATATAAAACTTTGTAAAAATCTTAATAGTCGGTTTGTATCCAGTCTATGTAATTAAACTATCAATGTAAAATATTGTTTCATGAATATGCATGTAGCATGTTTTGGAGTAACTTGGAGTGATAATAATGTCTTTAGTATGAAAGTTTAGGGTCTTTCACAAAATAAAATATAAAAAATAAAAAAAATGCTACAAATTTCAAAGTGTTTTCATGTCTTTGTGTCAATATTTCCTTATTTTCTTTAATTTATCATTTTTCACTTCTTCAATATTCACCACAATTTTTCCAAATCTACAAGAAAATTGAAAAAAAAATTGATTAATGCAAAAATATATATGTGATTTTCATATGATTAACATATGAATCACATGCGATTTATATATAAATCACATGCGATTCACATATGAATCACATGCGATTCACATATGAATCACATTTACATATGCCATTATATGTAAATCACATGTGATTCACATGTAAATCATATGTGATTCACATATGAATCACAAGTGATTCACATGTGAATCATAATCACATGTGATTCACATGTAAATCATATGTGATTCACATATGAATCACATGTGATTTACATGTGAATCACATATGATTTACAAGTGAATTACATGTGAATCAAATGTGATTAATAGTTTCATTCAAAACATGAGTATATAAGAAATGACGATAAATAGTTTAATAATATAGAAATTAAAAGATAATTTGGAGTTTGATGTTTATTTACCTCCATGAGTGTGAATATTGACAACAGATCTTTGCACTGATTAATCTTGAAACATTCGTTTGTTGTTGTATTGGAAGTCTTATGAGATTCCAATCAAATGTCAGCTATTGATATTAACGAAAATATAAAGTTGAAAATAAGTAAAATTATATTAAATAAAGTTGTAAAGAATCTCGTTAGAAACATTTAGACGAAAACCTCATTGAAATCCGAGTTATAACGAAGAAGTTATGACTATTTGAAGTTTCGCGACAAAACCGACACGACGCTGTATGACGTAAAAAGTGAGTTTTCGATAAACTAATTTTTAGCTTTAGTGATCTAAACGAAATTCGTAGTATTCGTTAAAGCGAGATTTTTCATAAAAAGAACGTCCAAATCTGACTTTGTATGAGGAAGTTATGATTTTTCTAAGTTTCAAAATAGCAGTAGACTGCTAAAAACTCGAAATAAAGATCAAGTGATTTTTAGCCGATGCAACCTAAACGAGAATCGAAGGTCTAGACAATAGTAGTACAAAAAGACAGACGAAAATGGACATCGGATGAAGAAGATATGAATTTTTAACGGACTTTTCCTGTCCCGGCCCATTAAAAATATAATATTAAAAATAAATTCAAAATTAGCCAACGGAGTCTACACGAAAGTTGTAGAGTATAATTTCACCTACGCGTGGATATAAAGAACGTAAAAAACGGAGATCGTATGCAAAAGATATGAATTTTTGAAGTTTTTAAGTAAAAATAAATCAAAAATTCAAGACTTATCCGAGGAGGTACGCCCAGCGCACTCGTGTACACGGCCCGAGATCGGTCACGTCGCCCCTCTCTTCGCTCAGATGCCACGTATCGTACATAAATGACACGTCCGAAGCTCGGAAGTCGAACAAAGGACACGCATCACGCTACGCGCCGCGTACTTGGAGTACGCCCGTCGTATTGAGCCGCAATGCGTACGCCCAGCGTACGAGGATTACGCCCCACGTAATACGAGGTTTCAGCCCACTATAAATAGAAATCGAAGGATGTCGGATTTTGTTTACAAATTCTACTTCCTCTCACTGTCTACTTCTTCTTTAGCCTACTTTTAACCCCCCGAAGTCCCGATATCATTCCCGACACCCGAAGCAAGTCCCGACGCCCCGAAGTTCCCGAGAAAATCACATTTTCAAGTCGAAACTCTGCCCGAGTAAAGCCCGATTTTCAACTAAAATCCCCGGTTTCTTCACAGAAAGTCATATTTAAAGTCGAAGTGTTGCCCAAATTAATACTTTAATCCGTGGTTATTTCACGGTGAGTTCAATATAGGGACAATTGTATGTTATGTGTTATATATTCAATGTACTTTCCTGTGTTATATCGGATTTATGCCTTTGGCCATGTAGAGCATGACTCGTATAACATCTGGTATTGGCTTTGTGCCTTTGGCCATGTAGAGCATGACTCGTATAATTTCTGGTGTTGGCATATGGCTATATAGGGCTGAAAGCCTGTATATTTTAGCAAAATGATAATCCGAAATTGTATTTTCTGTGCCATTTGGGCTGAAGCTTTGTTGATGTATATCAAGTTAAAATTGATTGTTGGTTGATACGGAAAGTCTGTCATACGATACACATATGCCTTTTTTGTTCTTTGTCCCTCTTTGGTTCTGTCATATTGATATGTATATGGCATAGCATTATATTGTAACTGTTATTGAACTCACTAAGCGTCACCCGCTTATCCCTCTCAATGTTTAAACTATTGCAGGTGATAAACATCCAGTATAGTCTTGTACTGGTAGAAGATGTAGAATAGATAATATTATAGCTTTTGTATTGTATTCCTGGGAAAGTATGTAATATATAAAACTTTGTAAAAATCTTAATAGTTGGTTTGTATCCAGTCTATGTAATTAAACTATCAATGTAAAATATTGTTTCATGAATATGCATGTAGCATGTTTTGGAGTAACTTGGAGTGATAATAATGTCTTTAGTATGAAAGTTTAGGGTCTTTCACAAAATAAAATATAAAAAATAAAAAAAATGCTACAAATTTCAAAGTGTTTTCATGTCTTTGTGTCAATATTTCCTTATTTTCTTCAATTTATCATTTTTCACTTCTTCAATATTCACCACAATTTTTCCAAATCTACAAGAAAATTGAAAAAAAATTGATTAATGCAAAAATATATATGTGATTTTCATATGATTAACATATGAATCACATGCGATTTATATATAAATTACATGCGATTCACATATGAATCACATGCGATTCACATATGAATCACATTTACATATGCCATTATATGTAAATCACATGTGATTCACATGTAAATCATATGTGATTCACATATGAATCACAAGTGATTCACATATAAATCACATGTGAATCATAATCACATGTGATTCACATGTAAATCATATGTGATTCACATATGAATCACATGTGATTTACATGTGAATCACATATGATTTACAAGTGAATTACATGTGAATCAAATGTGATTAATAGTTTCATTCAAAACATGAGTATATAAGAAATGACGATAAATAGTTTAATAATATAGAAATTAAAAGATAATTTGGAGTTTGATGTTTATTTACCTCCATGAGTGTGAATATTGACAACAGATCTTTGCACTGATTAATCTTGAAACATTCGTTTGTTGTTGTATTGGAAGTCTTATGAGATTCCAATCAAATGTCAGCTATTGAAATTAACGAAAATATAAAGTTGAAAATAAGTAAAATTATATTAAATAAAGTTGTAAAGAATCTCGTTAGAAACATTTAGACGAAAACCTCATTGAAATCCGAGTTATAACGAAGAAGTTATGACTATTTGAAGTTTCGCGACAAAACCGACACGACGCTGTATGACGTAAAAAGTGAGTTTTCGATAAACTAATTTTTAGCTTTAGTGATCTAAACGAAATTCGTAGTATTCGTTAAAGCGAGAATTTTCATAAAAAGAACGTCCAAATCTGACTTTGTATGAGGAAGTTATGATTTTTCTAAGTTTCAAAATAGCAGTAGACTGCTAAAAACTCGAAATAAAGATCAAGTGATTTTTAGCCGATGCAACCTAAACGAGAATCGAAGGTCTCGTCAATAGTAGTACAAAAAGACAGACGAAAATGGACATCGGATGAAGAAGTTATGAATTTTTAACGGACTTTTCCTGTCCCGGCCCATTAAAAATATAATATTAAAAATAAATTCAAAATTAGCCAACGGAGTCTACACGAAAGTTGTAGAGTATAATTTCACCTACGCGTGGATATAAAGAACGTAAAAAACGGAGATCGTATGCAAAAGATATGAATTTTTGAAGTTTTTAAATAAAAATAAATAAAAAATTCAAGACTTATCCGAGGAGGTACGCCCAGCGTACTCGTGTACACGGCCCGAGATCGGTCACGTCGCCCCTCTCTTCGCTCAGATGCCACGTATCGTAGATAAATGACACGTCCGAAGCTCGGAAGTCGAACAAAGGACACGCATCACGCTACGCGCCCCGTACTCGGAGTACGCCCGTCGTATTGAGCCGCAATGCGTACGCCCAGCGTACGAGGATTACGCCCCACGTAATACGAGGTTTCAGCCCACTATAAATAGAAATCGAAGGATGCCGGATTTTGTTTACAAATTCTACTTCCTCTCATTGTCTACTTCTTCTTTAGCCTACTTTTAACCCTCCGAAGTCCCGATATCATTCCCGACACCCGAAGCAAGTCCCGACGCCCCGAAGTTCCCGAGAAAATCACATTTTCAAGTCGAAACTCTGCCCGAGTAAAGCCCGATTTTCAACTAAAATCCCCGGTTTCTTCACAGAAAGTCATATTTAAAGTCGAAGTGCTGCCCAAATTAATACTTTAATCTGTGGTTATTTCACGGTGAGTTCAATATAGGGACAATTGTATGTTATGTGTTATATATTCAATGTACTTTCCTGTGTTATATCGGATTTATGCCTTTGGCCATGTAGAGCATGACTCGTATAACATCTGGTATTGGCTTTGTGCCTTTGGCCATGTAGAGCATGACTCGTATAATTTCTGGTGTTGGCATATGGCTATATAGGGCTGAAAGCCTGTATATTTTAGCAAAATGATAATCCGAAATTGTATTTTCTGTGCCATTTGGGCTGAAGCTTTATTGATGTATATCAAGTTAAAATTGATTGTTGGTTGATATGGAAAGTCTGTCATACGATACACATATGCCTTTTTTGTTCTTTGTCCCTCTTTGCTTCTGTCATATTGATATGTATATGGCATAGCATTATATTGTAACTGTTATTGAACTCACTAAGCGTCACCCGCTTATCCCTCTCAATGTTTAAACTATTGCAGGTGATAAACATCCAGTATAGTCTTGTACTGGTAGAAGATATAGAACAGATAATATTATAGCTTTTGTATTGTATTCCTGGGAAAGTATGTAATATATAAAACTTTGTAAAAATCTTAATAGTCGGTTTGTATCCAGTCTATGTAATTAAACTATCAATGTAAAATATTGTTTCATGAATATGCATGTAGCATGTTTTGGAGTAACTTGGAGTGATAATAATGTCTTTAGTATGAAAGTTTAGGGTCTTTCACAAAATAAAATATAAAAAATAAAAAAAATGCTACAAATTTCAAAGTGTTTTCATGTCTTTGTGTCAATATTTCCTTATTTTATTCAATTTATCATTTTTCACTTCTTCAATATTCACCACGATTTTTCCAAATCTACAAGAAAATTGAAAAAAAATTGATTAATGCAAAAATATATATGTAATTTTCATATGATTAACATATGAATCACATGCGATTTATATATAAATCACATGCGATTCACATATGAATCACATGCGATTCACATATGAATCACATTTACATATGCCATTATATGTAAATCACATGTGATTCACATGTAAATCATATGTGATTCACAGGTAAATCACATGTGAATCATAATCACATGTGATTCACATGTAAATCATATGTGATTCACATGTGAATCACATGTGATTTACATGTGAATCACATATGATTTACAAGTGAATTACATGTGAATCAAATGTGATTAATAGTTTCATTCAAAACATGAGTATATAAGAAAAGACGATAAATAGTTTAATAATATAGAAATTAAAAGATAATTTGGAGTTTGATGTTTATTTACCTCCATGAGTGTGAATATTGACAACAGATCTTTGCACTGATTAATCTTGAAATATTCGTTTGTTGTTGTATTGGAAGTCTTATGAGATTCCAATCAAATGTCAGCTATTGAAATTAACGAAAATATAAAGTTGAAAATAAGTAAAATTATATTAAATAAAGTTGTAAAGAATCTCGTTAGAAATATTTAGACGAAAACCTCATTGAAATCCGAGTTATAACGAAGAAGTTATGACTATTTGAAGTTTCGCGACAGAACCGACACGACGCTGTATGACGTAAAAAGTGAGTTTTCGATAAACTAATTTTTAGCTTTAGTGATCTAAACGAAATTCGTAGTATTCGTTAAAGCGAGAATTTTCATAAAAAGAACGTCCAAATCTGACTTTATATGAGGAAGTTATGATTTTTCTAAGTTTCAAAATAGCAGTAGACTGCTAAAAACTCGAAATAAAGATCGAGTGATTTTTAGCCGATGCAACCTAAACGAGAATCGAAGGTCTCGTCAATAGTAGTACAAAAAGACAGACGAAAATGAACATCGGATGAAGAAGTTATGAATTTTTAACGGACTTTTCCTGTCCCGGCCCATTAAAAATATAATATTAAAAATAAATTCAAAATTAGCCAACGGAGTCTACACGAAAGTTGTAGAGTATAATTTCACCTACGCGTGGATATAAAGAACGTAAAAAACGGAGATCGTATGCAAAAGATATGAATTTTTGAAGTTTTTAAATAAAAATAAATAAAAAATTCAAGACTTATCCGAGGAGGTACGCCCAGCGTACTCGTGTACACGGCCCGAGATCGGTCACGTCGCCCCTCTCTTCGCTCAGATGCCACGTATCGTAGATAAATGACACGTCCGAAGCTCGGAAGTCGAACAAAGGACACGCATCACGCTACGCGCCCCGTACTCGGAGTACGCCCGTCGTATTGAGCCGCAATGCGTACGCCCAGCGTACGAGGATTACGCCCCACGTAATACGAGGTTTCAGCCCACTATAAATAGAAATCGAAGGATGCCGGATTTTGTTTACAAATTCTACTTCCTCTCATTGTCTACTTCTTCTTTAGCCTACTTTTAACCCCCCGAAGTCCCGATATCATTCCCGACACCCGAAGCAAGTCCCGATGCCCCGAAGTTCCCGAGAAAATCACATTTTCAAGTCGAAACTCTGCCCGAGTAAAGCCCGGTTTTCAACTAAAATCCCCGGTTTCATCACAGAAAGTCATATTTAAAGTCGAAGTGCTGCCCAAATTAATACTTTAATCCGTGGTTATTTCACGGTGAGTTCAATATAGGGACAATTGTATGTTATGTGTTATATATTCAATGTACTTTCCTGTGTTATATCGGATTTATGCCTTTGGCCATGTAGAGCATGACTCGTATAACATCTGGTATTGGCTTTGTGCCTTTGGCCATGTAGAGCATGACTCGTATAATTTCTGGTGTTGGCATATGGCTATATAGGGCTGAAAGCCTATATATTTTAGCAAAATGATAATCCGAAATTGTATTTTCTGTGCCATTTGGGCTGAAGCTTTATTGATGTATATCAAGTTAAAATTGATTGTTGGTTGATATGGAAAGTCTGTCATACGATACACATATGCCTTTTTTGTTCTTTGTCCCTCTTTGCTTCTGTCATATTGATATGTATATGGCATAGCATTATATTGTAACTGTTATTGAACTCACTAAGTGTCACCCGCTTATCCCTCTCAATGTTTAAACTATTGCAGGTGATAAACATCCAGTATAGTCTTGTACTGGTAGAAGATGTAGAACAGATAATATTATAGCTTTTGTATTGTATTCCTGGGAAAGTATGTAATATATAAAACTTTGTAAAAATCTTAATAGTCGGTTTGTATCCAGTCTATGTAATTAAACTATCAATGTAAAATATTGTTTCATGAATATGCATGTAGCATGTTTTGGAGTAACTTGGAGTGATAATAATGTCTTTAGTATGAAAGTTTAGGGTCTTTCACAAAATAAAATATAAAAAATAAAAAAAATGCTACAAATTTCAAAGTGTTTTCATGTCTTTGTGTCAATATTTCCTTATTTTCTTCAATTTATCATTTTTCACTTCTTGAATATTCACCACAATTTTTCCAAATCTACAAGAAAATTGAAAAAAAATTGATTAATGCAAAAATATATATGTGATTTTCATATGATTAACATATGAATCACATGCGATTTATATATAAATCACATGCGATTCACATATGAATCACATGCGATTCACATATGAATCACATTTACATATGCCATTATATGTAAATCACATGTGATTCACATGTAAATCATATGTGATTCACATATGAATCACATGTGATTCACATGTAAATCACATGTGAATCATAATCACATGTGATTCACATGTAAATCATATGTGATTCACATGTAAATCACATCATATGTGATTCACATGTGAATCACATGTGATTTACATGTGAATCACATATGATTTACAAGTGAATTACATGTGAATCAAATGTGATTAATAGTTTCATTCAAAACATGAGTATATAAGAAATGACGATAAATAGTTTAATAATATAGAAATTAAAAGATAATTTGGAGTTTGATGTTTATTTACCTCCATGAGTGTGAATATTGACAATAGATCTTTGCACTGATTAATCTTGAAACATTCGTTTGTTGTTTTGATTGCTAGTTCAGATGCTAAGGCATTCACATGCTCCACCTGTTGAGATTTAGTTGTAAAATAGATATATTAAAATTGAATTTTCTATAATTTCCATGATCTAAGTCGTACCATGTGGTCAACAGCATCACAGGTTGTGGACTCAAGCAACTTATCACCATATGATTTGAAAATATCAGAAGAAGCCATGATAGAAGTTTTGCACAAAGCGCTTCTTGGATTCTTCATCGCCTTCAATAAAACCAACAAAACCTTTTCCCAGTATTCATATAAAAACACCAAATATGAGTAAACTCCACAAAATCGTTTTCTGGTGTTTAATATTCAGCTAACATCATTTCAGTGGTTTCTACAGAAAAAAGAAGTACTGGTTTCTACATTCAAGATCGGGAGCAACAAAGTGGAGTGAAAAAATGCCATCCGCCTAACATCATTTAACGAATCACAAATATTCAGCTAATCCTTGAATTCTAGTCCTTCAATTAGGCCCTGAGTTCATAAAAATTAGAAAAAAATGAATCAGTTTACACAAAATCACAAATGGGTTATGAGACTATCACACAAAATCACGAACTGGGTTCTTGATATAGATTTAGTTTTCATGGAACTAAGACACATGTGTAACTCAAAATTACCATCACGATCAGAAATGGAATTTAGATTTTTAGATGAGATATAACTAAAATGGGTTTCGAAGTAATCACCAAAACGGAAAGATATTTACCTGGAACTTGACATCAGGGTCAGAAAGGGGTTTTAGATCTGCGGAGGAGACGTAATCAACAAAATCAACAGCAGGAGCAACAACATCAGGAGGAGCTATGTTTTCATCATTAACATTCAGATCTACAGGCTATTTAGGTTTAGGGTTAGGTTTTGCCATGGAATTCGAAATTTTAATAGACTTTTTATGGCGTTCAGGGGTTAAGGGCAATGTCGAGTGATGCCATGGACCGCCGATGGATCAAGCTTCTGGTGACGCTTTGCGAGGCGGAGGTTAACTTTGAAGACGGTGAACTGGTAATCATCTTCTGGTCTAGAATGTAGAGGGGGAATGACATTGATCAGAGGAGATAGAGGCGGTTGGACACGAGGAAGACGATACGTACAGTACGTATATTTAGGGCAACTTTTATCGATCTTTATCATATGCGTTTGAGTTCGATCTACAATGGTAATGAAGATCGATTTTAATAATCCGTGAGTACTCTGTCGATTTCCAATCGAACATTTTAGGTATGGAAGGGAAAAGATACAGTAGAGACGTGTGAGAGAGAAGGGAGAGAGATCTGATGAGGAATGGTGACCAGGAGATGTGTGTGTACGGAGTAATTTCCTTAACCCTAAAATGCCCTCAATACCATTTAATTACAATACCCCCGTCCCTTTATTTTTCCATTTATTTAGAAAAATGTGACAATGCATCATGGCCATCCCTTTTTTTGATCTAACGCTCCACTTTTAGTTCTCGGGAAACTATGAGTTCTTAAATGATCCTTCCTCTCTCTCTCTCTCTATATATATATATATATATATATATATATATATATATATATATATATATGGAACTTCAAAAATTGTCTGGTTAGTCAATTTGTATTTGTAAAATTTTGTTAGTTTTAGTTTATTTATGTTTGTTATTCTGATTTTGAAATTGTTCTATGGTTATATAATACAGTTCAATATGGATTCTAGAGATAAACAACCAATGGAAACACAATCTCAATCACAACCTTTCGTTCAATCAGATGTAAGAATGAAGACGGATAAAGCATGGGAACATATAACTCTAGCTAAGGATGATAAAGGAAACAAGAGTTACATATGTAATTTTTGTCAAAAAAATTTGGCGTGGTGGCGGCATAAGCAGAGTTAAGAAACATGTTGCCGGTGTTATTGGTGACATATTGGCTTATACTAAAGTATCTGCAGAAGTCCGTTTCTTAATGCAAGGTCTTTTGAAAGAAACGACACAAAGGGAAAACCGTAAAGCTAGTGGTGATGGGATAAACAGTGTCACTATCTCGGATGACGATGAAGAGACGGAAGAAACGCAAAATCGAAATTTCAAAGCACAACCTAATAAAGAAGGAAAACGGAAAGGTACATCAAGTTTTTATCCTTTCTTCACAAAAGGTATAAATGATCCTTCTCAACCCACTATTAAATCTGCCATGCAAACTAAGCAAAAATTACATGATGTCGATTTAGCAATTGCGATGTGGTTCTATGATGCATGTGTACCTATGAATGCTTGTAACTCTCCTTATTTTCAACATATGGTAGATAAAATAACGGGTATTGGTCATGGGTACAAAGCACCTAATTATCATGCTTTGAGGGTCAAATTTATTGTCAGATGCAAAGAAGTCTGTTTCATTGTTAATTGATTCATATTGAAGTCAATGGGTTGAAAGTGGTTGCACAATTATGAGTGATGGGTGGAGGGATAATAGGCAACGCCATTTAATTAATTTTTTGGTTTATTGTCCGAAAGAAATGTCATTTCTTAAATTTGTTGATGCATCTGATATAGAGAGTAATGCTTCAAATTTGTGTAATTTGTTTGCTGAGATTGTTGAAATGGTAGGACACAAGAATGTGGTTCAAATTGTTACTGATAATGCTGCCAATTACAAACTTCCTGGTAATAACCTATGTGAAAGATATCCTTCTATTAATTGGCCTCCATGTGCAACACATTGTCTTAATCTTATATTAAAGGATGTTTCAGAATTGGATTATGTAAAAAGTTTGGTCACTCTTTGGAACATTCGAAAAATACGGTCCAAAAATTTCATTTTTAACTCAGTAATAAAACTATAAGTATCAAAAGTCATAGATCATGTATCTCAAAAATCTCATAACATCTGTTTATATATCAAAATCATATGTCAAAACATCAGAGTGAATCCTCCCAGGCTAGAAGCTGTGGTGTGTGCCATGCAGTCATCCCGAGCTCTTCCCTTTACTAACGGAAGTACCTGAAACCAAAACTAAAAAATGTAAGAACGAATCTTAGTGAGTCTATCCAAACTACCACATACCATACGCATAATCACATAATAGCATACATTGGGCCTTGCCCACTACATCGGGCCCCGCCCCGCATCAGACGAATCCGGCATCGGGCCCCGCCCGACATCAGAATAAAGTCTGGCATCGGGTCCTGCCCGACATCGGATCGAAGTCTGGTATACGTATAACATATCATCAAGCATATAACATAAACATTTAAATATTTCCTCGGGCTTGCCCCGACATCGGACCGAAACCCGGAACCTATAAACATAACATATAAGATAAACATTCCTCGGGGCTTGCCCCGACATCGGACCGAAGCCCGGAACATATAAACAAAACATATAAGCTAAACATTCATCGGGCTTGCCCTGACATCGGACCTAAGGCCGGAACACATAACAAACACATGCAAGAATCACGAAGACATCAAGCATATAAACATTCCTCGGGCTTGCCCCGGCATCGGACCGAAGTCCGGAAATATATAATCTACATTGGGCTAACCCCGACATCGGACCTAAGTCCGTCATATGCTAACATACATAAACGGGACGATAGTGGTGCCTTCGACCCATTTCTACTGGAGGAAAACTCACCTCACAAAGCTGGCTACTGAATCTCTCGGTAAGGAATCTCTATCGATTGCTTCTGCGACTCCTCGGCTATCCTTGTCACAATAATACTTAGTCAGAATCTGATAATCCTTCTTAGGGTAAAATGACTATTTTACTCCTGGTTGAAGTCAACATTCTGGGTTGACCTAACTGTTCGATTTGACCCATCAACTCACCAAGTTCTATAAATCAAAAGTCCTAAATTCGCGATCCAACTCGTCGAGTCATCCCCCTGACTCGCCAAGTTCCTTGGCTACTCATAGTCGCGATTTGGCGAGTCAACTCGTCGAGTCCCTTCGCAGACTCGCCGAGTTCTACCTTGTACACATTGGTTATGTTTTTTGTGCCTTTACCGTGCTCATAATCAATGATTTAAAAACCGGTTTTTTAGTTGAACCAGTCGGGTGACCGGTTTCCGGTTCAACCGGTTTAACTGCCAGTTCAACCGGTTTTCTGATTTTTTTTTTATGTTTTTTATTTTTTTTCTTGCATATATATTATTATATAAAACCAAGAATTTAACATCCACACGTTCAAACAATAAAAATGCATATGACAAAAAATTATAGATCAATCCAAACACATTAAAAAACACATTGTCATAGGTTTTAGATCAATCCACATACATCCAAAAAACATAAAAGGTAATACCTAAACGAAAAATATAGTTTTAGCTTAAAAGTAATGTATGAAGATCAAATCAAATTATGGATCTTGAGACATTGGAGTGTTATATGCATCAATCTCACGATCGCTTAATAAATGAAATTCATTGTCAACTTCATCATTATTAAAAACAGGTATGGTTTCTTTTTCTACAATATAAAAAACAATGTTAATGTCACGAAATATATTAATAATAAACTAAAATTATAACACTACATTAATATTTATGGCGAAAAATATCACCTTGTGTTTGAGAAGTCGATTCATGCTCTTCTTCGTCAAGCATATTTTCTAAATCATTGTAATCAAGTTCTCCTTCCGACTCTTTTTCAACCACCTAAAAATCCGTCTTATTAATACATTCATAGTCAATAGGATCGTAAGACCTTTTATCAACCTTGAGTCTACAAAATCATTCACAAAAAAGTTGTAAAAATAAAATGACATTGCTATTAATTAAATACTTTATTATAATATAACGTACCTATTTTTTAAACGCAAGTTGTAGTGCATAAATACAACATCATTTAGTCTTTGATGTTCCAGCCTATTCCTCTTTTTGTATGAATCCTTTCAAAGACACTCCAATTACGTTCACAACCGGAAGAAGATGCGGTTTGGCTTAGTATTCTAATAGCAAACTTTTGTAATATTGGAGTATCTCCGCCAAATAGCTTCTACCACTCATCTACAAATAAAATGGTAAGAAAAAAAAATATATTTCACAATAATATAGTTAATAATAGTATACAAAAGTTAAATGTTACCTGGACAGGTACTAGTACAAGAAGCAATGGCACTATATCTACCAGAAGTACCTTCACTGTCACGAAACTTGCCTAAAGATAGTGTAAGATCTAAAATGCTTGTACCGGAAAAATTCTTCTCAACCATATCGAGGACACCTTGAAACACCTCTCTTATAGAACAAACATTCTCATGATTATATTGAAAAACTGGATTTAACCAATACGCTGGACAATGCATACTTTTTCTTAGCATTCTATCCCAACGACGATCAATTATGTCAGTATAAGGCTTGTATAATTCTTTCTTCTTCTTAAATAATTCCTTTACCCCTCTTCTTGCCCGATACATTCCCTCATAAACATAACCCAATGCGGGTTTTTCATCTGAATCACATAACCGCAAAAGCCTTAACAAAGGAGTCATCACTTTTACCGTAATCAAACAATTTTATCAGATGCATCAACAGATTTAAGAAATGACATTCCATTCGGACAATAAACCAAAAAATTAATTAGATGGTGTTGCCTAGTATCCCTCCACCCATCACTCATAATTGTGCAACCACTTTCAACCCATTGACTTCTATATGAATCAATTAACAATGAAACAGACTTCTTTGCATCTTACAATAAATTGACCCTCAAAGCATGATAATTAGGTGCTATGTAACCATGACCCATACCCACTATTTTATCTACCATATGTTGAAAACAAGGAGAGTTACAAGCATTCATAGCTACACATGCATCATAGAACCACATCGGAATTGCTAAATCGACATCATGTATTTTTTGCTTAGTTTGCGTGGCAGATTTAATAGTGGGTCGAGAAGGATCATTTATACCTTTTGTGAAGAAAGGATAAAAACTTGATGTACCTTTCCTTTTTCCTTCTTTATTAGGTTGTGCTTTCACATTTCGATTTTGTGTTTCTTTTGTCTCTTCATCCTCATCCGAGATAGTAACACTGTTTATGCCATCACCACTAGCTTTACGTTTTTCCCTTTGTGTCATTTCTTTCAAAAGACCTTGCATTAAGAAACAGACTTCTGCAGATACTTTAGTACAAGCTAATATGTCACCAATAACACCGACAAGATGTTTCTTAGCTCTGCTTATGCCACCAGCATGCCAAATGTTTTGACAAAAATTACATATGTAACTCTTGTTTCCTTTATCATCCTTAGCTAGAGTTATATGTTCCCATGCTTTATCCGTCTTCGTTCTTACATTTGATTGAACGAAAGGTTGTCATTGAGATTGTGTTTCCATTGGTTATTTGTCTCTAGAATCCATATTGAATTGTATTATAAAACCAAAGAACAATTTCAAAATCAGAATAACAAACATAAATAAACTAAAACTAACAAAATTTGACAAATACAAATTGACTAACCAAACAATTTTTGAAGTTCCATATATATATATATATATATATATATATATATATATATATATATATATATATATATATAGAAGCATGTTCAAATGAGAACAATTGTTAGTTTGAGAACAATTGAGAACAAATTTGGACCATTAGTTTAGTTTTGCTTGAAATTAAAATAAAATTATTTATTTTATTATTCGAATGAAAATTACCCATCCACCATATTATCTCATTCTCTTTGTGCTCTTAGAGTTAAATCGACCTTCGTGA